>NC_139955.1:40285318-40435318 GCF_963454915.1 Gymnoscopelus microlampas
GAGAATGTAGAATAATTGTTCTTTTGATCAACGTTTGCCTGACATCTCTCCTATGGTACCAACATCAATACTAGCCTAGTAGCCTGTTATGGCCAGACTAATATCACTGCGTACATCAATACAGCATGGAATTGATTAGTACAAATTCCTTGACTAATATCACTGCGTACATCAATACAGCATGGAATTGATTAGTACAAATTCCTTATTTGTACCAAATAAAGATTCATATTTTTTTCTATTTTACTTAGTCCTGCCTGTTAATTTTAGTGTGGTTACAGTAATCAAAATCACAATGTAACTAGTAGTAACTAATACATTTCAAATAATTGTAGTGGAGTAAAAAATATGATATTTGCCTCTGAGATGTAGTAGAGTAAAGTACTGAAAATTGGAAATACTCCAGTAAAGTAAAAAAATACCAAAACAAAATTGACTTAAGTACAGGACTTGTGTACATGTACTTAGTTACTTTACACCACTGGAAACATGTTAATATTACAAATCTGTGTAATCGACTACACTTGTCAGTTTGGTTGCAGTGTCCAGACTGTTCCACTGGGTGGCAGCACCAATGCATGTAAAAGTTCCCTTACCTACCATGAGTCCTGAAAGTATTCAGGCACACTTTAGCAATGATAGATCTAGTCAGGGCATTGGCTGATGTCAGTAATTTTTTTGGAAGGATAAGACGTGAATGGCTTGTTTGGCTTTCCACCCCGCCCCCATCACTAGTGCAGTTGTAAACAGAGCAGCAACGTAAGAGAGAGAGTTGTGAGATGTCTGTGAAGGAGATGAATTGACATTTGCGTCATGTTATCTTGATCAAATATGGACCCCCAAGCCTATTACCTTACCAGAAAGAAAAAGAGTGTGGAGGTGAAGTGCCTGTCCTGTGGAGGAGACTAGATGTCGGAATGGAGAAATTACCCTCCCTCAGACAGTCAAATATGCTGCTGCAGTCAAAGTAAGTTACACAACACTGACTCTTCTGAACACATGGGGTTCTCCAGGATACTTTAGACCAGCTATGATTAACAATTAATCATTTAGCAGCTCTGCAGGTCCATGGTCTAATCAATACATTATGCACTGCAGCTGGGTCTGTAAAATTAAAGTTGAGAATCACAGACCTAGATGCCACAACAAACAGTCCACAGTTGGACATAACTGATATAATATTGAGTTATTTGTATGTTCCTAGGGATTATGTTCTCATCAGATGATGCATAATGAGTACTTTTACTTTTGATACTTTATGTACATTGTTATGCCAATACTTTTGTACTTTTACTCAAGTACATTTTGAATTCCATACTTTTACTTAGTATTTCTACAAAGTACCTTTTCCACCACTGGTGGAATGTTTAGCTGTAAAAAATAACCTTGGCATTAGGCTACTAATGTACAGGTTACTGTCAAAGCTTATTCCATTTAGTGCTAGTAGATGTGGTTTGTTGTGGTATTATGTCTCTCATCACAAACATAAAACCTAGTCTCTTATAGTTCAGTGAGTCGACTTTGGCAACTTTTAATGTTATTAAAATAACACTCAAATTGAACGTTGCTTTTTACATAGGTTACTACGTTGCTTTTTACTGTATACGTTTACTATTCTTACTGTTATTCTGCTCTTGTTGAATAATGCTATTGGCATGTTGACTATTGGTAAGCTAATTTGATGACAAATAAGACAATCATGTTTTCATAATACCATAGTATAGCATTATTTTAGGAGTCCTGTTGTGACTGTTGTATTTAGGGAAACATTTTGTTGACAAAATGTGATGGCATGTTGTATGTAGGAAATAGGTAGGAAAAGCACTGGACTGGATATAGAACCTTTGTGTGACTGTTGGTGAATAATGATTTTTGGTGATTACTTTGCCAATGTGGAAAGGAATAATGCTGTAACTGTTGAATTCATATGGATTGCTCCTGTGACATACTGTAGGCCTACAGTAGAAGTGAGTGTTGTAGTGACTACTACTGTAGGCCTACAGTGTGTGGTATATGTTTCTATTTTTCGTTTTTTTTTACAAGAAACATCTCAGACGTGTTCATGTAGCCTAGTGTTTGGGTAGGATGGCCTGGAAAGGTGTATGACTCCCGGCCTGAATTACAGGCCCAGTCTGGGCCGACATTTTAACCACTTTATCCATTTATGTTGGCAATTCAAAAATAGCAGATGTACAAGTAATAGCAGATCTACAAGCTCTGCTTGTACATCTGCTATTTTTGTAAAAAATGTGAATATCGGAAATGTTTGGTCAAATTGTTTAACATTAATCTTCTCTTCTGGGGGCCACTCACACAAAACATTTTCAGATGGGGGTCCGCAGCCAAATATATATCAATTTGGGGGTCCTTGACATGAAAATGTTTGAGAATTACTGATCTAGTGTAGGCTTTGTGTGCGTCCCTTACCAGAGGAAAGAATAACAATGATACAAAAAAAAACAAGGAGCACTCCATGAATTATCCTATGAATCATGGTCAATCTCGCCAGAGAAAGCTTTAACTTTTTAACAAAATACCGTTTTCACCTTTAACACCATACATTTGGTGAATTCTGCAATACTATCCTACAGATCCCACTATTGGACTGGGCTGGACTACTATAGTGTATATTTGTATTACAAGAGAAAAAAAATATTTTTGACTTTTATGGGACATGATAAAACAGACAGGACTGAACGTGAGAAAAACGACAAACAAAAAGAAAACAAAAACAAAGAAAGTAGATTAATAATAATAGTGTGTGCACAAATAATACATTAGGTGCTGATCTGTCCTGCGATTTGGGGGATTAGGTTCCTCCCACACACACTGTAGCGGACTGCCCTTTAAGTTATTATTTTTTGGGTGTCAGCCGGCCTTTCATCTGATAATTATTATTATTATTAATTAGCAATCCTCCACATATACACATGTATTTAAGTGAAATGAAAGTTCTCATGCACTCATGGCATGAACCCATACAACACACCAAACAGTTTAAATTCACAACTACACCCTCTTCTAGACACCTGTTACCCCTTCTGTGCCGCGGCCTAAAGGGGGAGGGGATATAATAACAGCGTTTCTTTCATGTGAATCTTCATCTGGCTAGTCTGTCTATGACGTCAGTCATCTATGACATAATCGTCACTGTCGGGCAGAAACCTCTTATCTCCTCCGTGTTCTAACTTTTAGTTTTTCCATAGATGAATGCCCTACTTGATCATACTACAGCGTCACACAGAGGCATCAAAGGAAGCAGATCCTCGAACCAAATTTGATGCTCAAACCAAATTTGAGCTTGTAGATCTGCTACTTTTGCTATCTTTTTAATTTGCATTGTGAAAAGTAACAGTTTTGGACATATGAGGTTTCCACCAGACATAGACTATGTACAGTATGTAAACGAGACCGGGCCTGATAATGACATGTCATCTCTGTACATTTCTGTTGTGGTGTTGCTGACATCTGTCTTGCCTAAATATGGGAGGGAGGGTGGGACGTGTATCTGAGAGTATTTACAAATGGGGGTCTGCAGCCAACATACATGGCCACGTTTAAGAACCACTGACATTGACCCTTCAAGCTGAAGTGAAGATGTGAAAACACACAGGTCTCTGTACAGACAGATGGCTCTCATGTGGATCTCAGACTTCGTGTGGTCGTTTAGAGATTAGCAGACATGGCATTTTAAGCTGTTTCTGACATACGAGCCTTCTGACAGGTACAATGGGTATTGAATGAGCAGGTGGGGAATGCATTCTCAACTTGCTGTGTGTGTGTGTGTGTGTGTGTGTGTGTGCGTGCGTGTGCACGTGCGTGTTCCAGTGGATAGATCCGACCCTCTGGACACTTTTTATTTACATCAGCATGCACGTTGTGGCTTCTGCAGCGCTCCACAGATCTTCACAAGAAAAATGCTGACAGCAGCAAAATAATTAATTAAATAATACCTGGCAGCAGTGAATGTGTTAAGAGGTTACACTTAACCTTAGTTTTAGTTTTTTATGTCATGGTAAAATCTTCATCCCACATCAAGTACATTAACAGTAAAAGACACAAGTACAAAGTACATAAAGAGAGAGAGATTTATTGACATTCATTTCAAACTCAGCACAGATACTGGTTCACTGGTCAACGTTAACTTGTAGAATAAATGTATGCTTTGAAAAATGGTCATGAATAATTTTAACATGCACGGTACATCATTATCAGACCTAGACCCTTCAACTTCTTGTTTATGACTGGCTAGTGTCTATCACAGGTTTTGTTGCATCTGTAGAAATATTGGGCCTTAAATGTAATTAAGAAAGTATTTTTCCCCACATTTGTAAACAAATGTTCAAAATAAAATGGTGCCCAATGTTCCAGTTACCCTGCCTTTAAAAAAAAAAAAACTTGTTTATTGAGCACCATGTTTGCATTGCAGACAGTGTACAACATGAGCAGACTGAAAACATATTTATATATATATATCTTTAAGAGTGAACAAGAAACAGACCATGTACCCTTTTCTCCTTTTTTTTTTTTTTAATTCCTCCCTTTTGTGCAGTCTTTTTTTTTTTAATACATTTGTTTTTTCATGATTTTTTTTCTTTTTTCCCCCTTCTCCTTCCCGAGGTCTGTCCACCCGTAGGCACAGAATGGTAATAGTACTGATATTTTTGGCAATAATACCCACTGTGCCCTTAAGTCAGTGACATTGGAAAATGACATTTGAAAAGAAAACAACATACTGACAGACATTTTAGAACAAAAAAAAAAAACCTGACTACGTTTTACATACAAATAAATTAAGACAGACAAAAAAAATGGTCAGGCTTTCTGAGAGGCTGTTTATGTGTTTCTTATTGGCATTTTTTTCTTTTTGTCCTCCTCTACCCCTTTTCCAACAACCATTGGCACCTGTTGAGGTCCAATTCTAGGCAGAAAAAAAAAACGGGTCTCCCTCCGCCAGGAGCCCGGTCCCCGCCGGCCCGGTGCAGGGAGATCACCCATACAGCACGCAGGGACCCCCTCCCCTTTCATTACATTAAAGCGGGTAGACCAGGGTGTTTTCTACAAATGTCTTCTAAATCAGTAGTTCTCACTGTTTCGTGCCAAGGACCCCCCAAAATGATATGTATTGATTGATTGATTGATTGATTGGATGATATGACCCCCCATCTCAAAATGTTTTGTGCCAGGGACCCCCCCCAGAAGAGAGGGTTTGGCTTAAAAAATGATTTCAATATTTTTTTTTCTAAAATAGCAGATGTACAAGCTTGCAGTGTGACACGAAGTGACGCGCGGTGAGCTTGTAGATCTGCTATTTTTTGTAGATCTGCTTTTTGGTAAATTTTTGTAGATTGTAGATTTTTGTAGATCTTGTAGATCTGCTATTTTTCAATAGCCAACGCTAAAATATAAAATGACACGGGTGCTTTCCCGGTTTCAGTGGTTAATTAAATGAAAACAGGTGCACCAGGGTTGAAGAGGTTAATGTGAGTATGTTTCTCAGAGGTGCACCTGTTCTGCAAACTGAAATATTAACCATCAAATCTCTTAAAGCAGACTTGAGGGACGTCTGGGTTTGCAACCATGATCTCTTTCACCCAGGGAAGCATCGAGGTGACGTTGTGGTACAGAGCAGGCCACCACTCATAGAAGTTTATACCATACAGGGTCCAGGTGTCGTCGTTCTCACACATCAGGGGTCCTCCCCAGTCATTCTGAAACAAAAAGCAGTTGTGTTTTTCATTGTGTGTTATTATGTGTAAATATCATGTGATGTTTTTATGTGTAAATATCATGTGATGTTTTCATCTCTGTGTCACTCACCCATCTGTGCTCGGCCCACGTACAGAACGTAGTGCTGCCGATCCATTGGGGAACGTTTGAGTGACGTTTGCACTGATCATCGGTGTGTATTGTGGCATGAGTCTCTTGGAGCTTGTTAGTGATGTATGGCCAGTCTGGGGAAAAAACACACAGGATTCAAAGTTGAGGACTTTGTACAGTCATTTCTAAATACAAAGGAAAATTCAATTCCATTACAAAATACATATTTTAACCATTTGTCCCTATTTTGGCATGTCATTATAGGCTAAATAAATATGTATTTATTGTTCACATCATTTTCAAAAATAGTGAAAATAGCGATCTACAAGCTCACAACAAACTGTGCTGTGATGTGAGCTTGTAGATCATCTATTTTCACTCTGAATTCACCTGTTTCCTAAGCTGTGTGTTTTCCACTTCCTGTCGGATTTAATTGGATATCATTAGTCATCTGACCAGTTTCAATGGATTTCATTGGATCAAATCGACAGGAAGTGGAAAACACACAGGAAGTGAAAAGCCTAGGAAACAGGTGAATATAATATTGAGATTATGAATTGCCAGTGAAGTCTCTAAGCAGAAGTACAGGAAGTCCCGCCCTAAAGCCCTCAAGGAGGTTACGCTAATGCTGTGCAGATCTTTTGACAACGCTCCTGGGACATGAAAACTGCTGTGATTGGTCAATGAAAGAGAGCTTCCAGGGGAAGTACATATACAACTTAAGTCCCGTCCCATTATCGGTACATGCTGATAATGTGACCAATCAAATTCCTTGTTAACCTGTATGAATGTGTGTTTATGTTGTTTCCTCACCTCGTTTTCCCCATCCAGTGAACATGCATGTCGTGCCAGCAGGGGGGAAGTCATCAGCCTCAGGAAGACACACAGGTTTAACATTCTTGTTAAACTTTGCAGGCCATTGAAGTTTGGCCAAATGCAGGCCATAATGAGGCCAGTCGTAGTTGGGGTGCCTGAAGACCTATCAGAGAAATGACAGACACGGTTAGATTAACCACGTAAGCCCTGTTTCCAAACATTTTTTTTTAATGCTTAGATTGTAGATCTATTTTCAAAGGATGGGCATGCATCAAACAACCCGGACCGACAGCAGTAAGGACAGAGTCTTGATGTTTGACCTACAGTACCAGCTGAACCCCTGTGTGCATAATTCTTATATAAACATTATAATCTATAATGATCTTGACTGTATCTATAATGCGTATTTAAAGACTTTGTTCAGACAGCAGGCTCACACTTGATCAAACCGTCTCATTCCATCCAGAGAGGCCAAACATCAGATTTGGTGTGTCAGTGTGAACATAGTGTTAGTTATGTAATATGTTCTGACACATGTTTGATGTTCATACTGTACCTCTGAAATCCTGATAAACTGAGTGTCTTCAGTGGTAGAGGAACGGTCGTGAGCTCCCAGCAACACCCAGTCTCCTTCACTGGAGAAGACAACATAAACAAATGATTATTTCACTTTAATTCCATTATCAATAAGTAACTATATAAACATGTGTCCATTAGTAGCAGAGTTACTGGTTGGTTGTTAAATTATACATATATAACCACTTTAGCCCTACATTCTTCGTTGTACAATGAACAGCGAAAATAGACGATCTACAAGGTCAAAACGCGTTGCTGTGGCACGTTGTGAACTTGTAGATCTGCTATTTTCGCTATTCGTTTGAATGTTGTGTGTCCGTTTAGTGACATCTTGTACCTATAATGACTAATGACCAGAATAGTGAGGCCAAGTTTAAAGAGATGAAGAGACAGAGTGATTGATAATAAACTGTGTTTACTTATATGTCAAGGATATGTATGTTTGTATTACCTGACCCAGTGGTTAGTCGCAACAAGACGCTGATTAATCAGTGCACCACCCGCACGAAAGCTTGCATCGTGACCATTCTGAAAGATAAAAGGTAAAGTGTGAATCAAAGGCAGACATATTGTAAGCTTGTAGTTCGGATTGTTTGCTGTGTAACACCGTCGGACAATGAAGCATAAATGAAGGTCTTCTCCAAGATATGACCGTGTGTGTGTGTGTGTGTGTGTGTGTGTGTGTGTGTGTGTGTGTGTGTGTGTGTGTGTGTGTGTGTGTGTGTGTGTGTGTGTGTGTGTGTGTGTGTGTGTGTGTGTGTGTGTGTGTGTGTGTGAGACACTTCCAAGTGTCCTTGAGCAAGACACTGAAACCTTAACTGTGTGTCTTGCTCAAGGACACTCCAACACTCACCAGAGGAGCCGGTGATCGAACCGGGAACCTTCTGATTCCAAGACGACCGCTGTACCTCCTGAGCCACTGCTGACCTGTTGCATAATGTATATGTATAATGTATATTTATATATATAATGTATATTTACATTGATAGCCACCATCCAGGGCCAGGAATGTGGAACAGCCTCTCCACCGTCGATTAAAGGTACAACTGCAGGCCGAGTCCCACACCAGCTCCCAGTCCCACCCATCTCTACACATGAAAAAACACACCAGGACAGCTCTAAATACATACAATTAAATAGCTTACATTTAATGAGACACACACACACACACACACACACACACACACACACACACACACGGCATGCTTCAATGGACATTAAAACATGAACACACCTTTCATGGCAGAGGTGATGAACTTCTTGCTGGATGTCCAGTAGACGGTGGGCGTGTCTGGAATGCCACAAACTTCAGGAGCTCTAATGATGAATCCGGCCATAAGCCAATCATGGCCTTGTTTGACCATGAGGGAAGCACCTCTGTCTCCCTGATAAGACACAAATAAGCATTGTTCACTGTCCAGCGCTCAGTTACTGTTAAAGCACACTGTCAAATATTTACAATGTAAAGTCTTAACAATTTATTTTATTTTTCTACTTCTAATTTATTTCCAGGGAGAGAGAAAGGCTGTAGTAATTTTCTGTTAGCTTGGAATCCCCATCGATGATGTCATTGGCAGGCAGGTTCCTGAGCTGTCTACGGCCCAGATGAGGTTGAAAGTGGGTAAAGTGCTACATTAAGATTTGAATGGGATTTGAATGACATTCTTACTATGCATGCGTCCTGGCCTCCTTTCACGTTTTCTGCACAGATCATGTTGTCATCTACCCTTCCGCCCCAGATCCGGTTACAATGGTCATGGTCAGTTACCTTAACGTCGACACCTTGAAGAGCTGTGCGGAATGGTAGTGGTTCTATAGATACAAACAAACAAACAACAGAATCGTTATTAGTGTGAGTATAAGGTTCTGACTGCAAGATTAACAACTTAAACCCTGCGTCCCTATTTTGGGCATGTTATTATGGCATGTTATTGTGTGCTTTTAGATAAAGTGGACAAAGTGTTTACAAGAGGCAGCTTGTAAGGCAAGGGTTAAATACTAATATTAATACTCAGCAGTCTGTTATTAATGAACTATTAATGAACTATTATTTATAATCGGCAGTCTGTCAAAACATTATTCAGTGAAATTCTACGTATACTGCACACCAGTGGTTCTCAAAGAAAGTCAAGTCCATTTAGCCACATTTGATCATTTGGTCCCCAGGGTGCCATTTTGGGGTCCCGTGCTTACCTTCTCCGACAAGGCCCCAGCCATAGACGATAGCCTCCGTACCAGTCGGAAACACACTGCCGTCGTCTGCCAGGCAAGCAGGTTCGATGTCCTCAGTGAAATCGACAGGTAAGTCCATTTTCAGCAGAGCTTGGTCGTTACCCCACCACCCGCTATAGGAAGATCAGAATAATTCAATATTAGTTTATTTTTATTTTTATTTTTTTTATATTTTTTGTCCCACGATTTTGTAACCCACATTTTTTTCACCCAGTGCCAATTGCCTATGTAATCCTGGGCACTACCTACCCTCTGCCAGCCTAGGGAGAGCCCAAGCTGAATCTCTTGCCTCCTTCAATGCATGAGGAGCAAGCAGGCCGCTTCTTATCACCCGACAGGGGGGAGTTTCCCTGGTTGGACATAGCGCGTGGAAGGAACACGTTATTCCAATCAGTTCCCTTCTCCTCCATCAGGCGCCCCGGCTGACCAGGGGGAGGCAGTATAGTGACCAGGATTACTACATGTTTTTGTGAGGGTATTAACTACCCTAGGAGACACGGGGAGAACATGCAAACTCCGCACAGAGTAGGCCCTTTCACCAACCCCACCTAGGGTATGGGCGCCGATGACGTGGAGGAGAGAACACGCCCCCAGCGCCCACAGCGTCCCTGGCGGGAATCGAACCCAGGACCTTCTAGCTGTGAGGCGACAGCGCTACCGACTGCGCCACCGTGCCCCCTTCAAATATTAGTTATTAATAACAATATTAGTTATTAATAACACTAGAATAATCAACGTTGATTTTGGTCAGTCATGAACATCCTTACATTGGAGAGCACTGTTGGTTGATCCTGAAATCAATAACGCCTCTCCTCACACCTCCCGCTTCATCCAGGTCGGTCTGTCCAAGCTGGACTCTCAAGGCCATTGGTTCGATGTCTCTGGAGGAGAGAAATATCCCATTTAGTGAGATATGCTATATTCCTTGTTTTTCTTTGGTTTTGTGTTGTTGACTGTTACAGTTCTCAAAGATGCCTCTCTCTCTCCGCCCCTCTCTCTCTCCCTTCCCTCTCCCTATATCCCTCTCTCTCTTCGCCCCCTCTCTCTCTCTCTCTCTGTGCCGCTCGCTCACAAAAATCTTGCATATGCACAGAATGACAGGCTAACGACACAAACACAGGGAGTAATAATATGAATGAACTTACTTTAGGCATTGTTTGGGAAGATAAACATGTTGTGCGTCCACGAGAGTACCACTGCATATATGTTCAAATTCTCGTTGAATGCTGACAGCAGACGAAAGTTTAGCTGGCTTTCCTCCAATAATCTGTGAGTCAGGTTCCTGATGGGTAGGTACACCTGCCATCGCCGCACACACTGGAACAGGGATCAGAGATATGATTAAACACTAAAGACCTATACGTATAGGCTGCTCGGCTATACAAAACATGGCATCTAAAAAATAATTAGCCTAAGGTTGTAAGAAGTGTTAAATATGTCTATATTCTGATAGTAGCCTAATCATTGCTGTACAGTAAAAGGGGTCTCCCAGTCTCAACAGGAGAGAGAACTCATACAGGATAAACATGTGAAATAGGAAGTGATGCAGACAAAATTGGAACTGGAATATTATAAGATTTGAATCTATAATAAATTGCACAAAAAAAACACATTATGAAATTTGTCTTACCGCAGAGCGCAATGATCAGAATGATGTAAGGACGGAGCCACCATTTCTGGAGGCTTATGTCAGCCATCGTGGCACAGAGGCCGCAGAGATCTGAAATAAGAAGGACACGTTGATCACAGCAGTGCCAGGACGAAACCTATGACCTTCATGGAATATAGGCTGCCCTAGCGTGTCTGACATCTGGTCTAGAGGGGCGGGTTCAAAATCTCCGGAGAAAAATTATGTGAGATCCCATTGGTTCACCGATCTGTCCGTCAGCCACCATGCCCCCCAGCATGCCCCTCCTCCTCCCCCAATGTGCATCATTGAGAGCCCTGATGTCACAACATTTGGAGCGACGCCCACTGCACTCTGGTTGGTTGGGGAAATGAAACGCTTCCTATTCCAGGAACGTCAACCATAGATATAGAAACCTAGATACCTCATTGGCCTCTGCAGTACATTGGAGCAACCTGTATCGCAATACTTGTATCACTTCCGCCCTTAGTCCACTCATAGTGACTACTGGCCAATCACAGCGCTCACAGCGCTTTGACTACTGGCCAATCACAGTGCGTCTTTTCCGGGACTTGTCAGTGCAATGGTTCTCAACCAGTGGTCCGGGAACCACCAGTGGTCCTTGAGGGGGTTCGGTGGTCCCCAGCTAAATGATGGAGAGTTGATAACCAAATGGACCCTTATAGATCTTAAATATAACATTTCACACTAAGAGTCAAATTGTTAAACATCTGCATTACTTACTAAACAAGTACACAATTAGAAAAGCAGTTTAAACATCGAATTTCACAAATACGAGCGCGGAGTTTGCCAAGTTCCAACTAACTAACTGATTAGTTGCTGCGCGGCTGCCTCTTTAAGGGTTAACAGCTGGGTTAAGAAGAGACCCACCCCGACCTGCCTCTGATTGGCCTACCGAACGTCCCCTTCTGTGGCGCCCGAGATACAGACGCCTCAGAGCCGAAGGAGGCGTCTACCTTTATATGTCTATGACGTCAACAGGGAGTTACTATGGATCCCACGCCAGCTCTTGGCAAACCCGCTGTGATTGGTCAGTAGTCGCTGTGATTGACAGTTCTCGTTTTTGCAACTATGCCTATACCTAACCTTAACCCTAACCCTAACCTCAGTAAGACTATGCCTGCCAGGGAGCCAATCAGATAGGTAAGGCGGGTCTATATCCTGGAGCGTTGGTGGGATCCATAATCAGGCGTCAACAGGCTGGTCCAGGCTCTTATTTTTTAGCAAAACTAAAAACTAAAATCCTGGAGATCGAGGCTACATGGAATAAAACATAAACATAAAACACAAGAACACATTTAGTAATCAAACCTGATTGAAGACTCGCTCTGATGGTATCCAAGCAGGAAGTAAATCCAGATGCGCCTTGGCAGTCTAGGGGAGGGAGAATCACTGGAGAACTAATCCGTGGAAAGAATACCTGGGATCTATACTGCTTCTCTCTGAAGAAGTGGTTGACGTCTCTGGTATCACCGTTGGATCAGAAAGAAAGAACTTGTCTATTGTGTTTCCTTAAATACCATTGGCTGCATGCTGGTGTCATTAGGGTGATGTCAGTCATATCCATATATGGAGCCCCCGATATCAGTCATGCCCGAAGATAGGGTCTATGATGTCAGGCTGGGATGTTTCGGTTAGCTCCATATATGGGTCTCTAGGGGAGGGGTCTCTGATGTCAGAGCTAAGCTTGGTATGTCAGTTTTCTCCATGTATAGAGTTCCAGGAGAGATTATGCTGTAGCATCAGTCCAATGGTGGAAAAAGTACTCAAATGTTTTACTTAAGTATCAATACTGCATTGTAGAAGTACTCTGTTACAATTAAAAGTCCAGAATTCAAAATTGACTTGAGTAAAAGTACAAAACTATTGGTATCAAAATGTCCTTCAATACTTTACACCACTATATGTTAGGTTATCCTTTCAAAGTAAAAGGCCAATTGTTACAGTTTTAGTTAACTTTTATGTTCGAAATCAACATTAGCAAATCAAAACGGATACAGGTCCTAAACCATGAGGGGCCTCAATGTTAAATTCAGTTTCTTCCAAAATGTAAAAAAAAATACCTATAATAAAAAATAAATGTGTGCTTTGGAAAATGGTTTGAAGTATTTGTATGATTTGAACATGCAGGGTAGATCATTATCAGACCTAAACTTCAATTTCTTGTTTATCCCCAACATGACTGGATGAATTTTGTAGCAATTTGTAGCATTAGTAGAAATATTGGGCCTTAAATGTCATCTGAAATTGATTTGGCCCCTCATTTATAAAATATAAATGTAAAATCAAATATGAAAAAATAAATGTAAAATGTGTCCCTTTTATGCCCATATATGGAGATCTCTGTATCTGTCAGTCCATGTACCTTATATACCCATATATGGAGATTGGAGATCTCTGATGTCATCAGTATATACCCATATATTGTCATGCCCATATACGGGCATATACGTTAGATCGGCAGTTCTGGACAACTGGATATCCATAATGCCTATATATGGTTTCGGGGGGCGTGGCAGCTAAAATGAATATCATATAAATGAATACAAGCAACTTAAAAACTGTCTGGGGTGTTCACAAAAGCCAGAGTAGACGGTAAAATGATCCAAAACATGTTTGAAAGTGAAATATCTATTTATCACAGTAACTGTACTTTTATCTATAGGCCTACATGTCATACATTCAATGTAAAATTCAAATTAGTTTTATTGCACAAAAGTAAACTCAGAGTAATGTAATATTTTGCCTTTCAAAAGTGAAACTATCTAAGCTAAACTAAACTTAAAAGGGCATTTCACTTTAAACATTTCTGTCTGACATTCACATTTTTAGCTGCTGGTCAGATCTAAAAATGAGTAACTGAATATGGGCTCAATAGAACATAGTCAAACGGAAAGGACAAGTGTGGCATATATTTGTCATTAAGAATGGGGAATTAGGTGAGAGCGTTGGTCAGTAAATTCATAACATCCCTGTTAAATGCCTTCTACCATTCTGAGGTCCAACTAATATCCATAAATACTGAAGGTAATAAGGAATTGAATACATATTTTAGGATGTTTTAGTAGGTCTCTCTCTAGCAGCTGTATTGTATGTGTATGTGACACCCTGAATCTTTGAACCTTGACAGGACAACAGTGACGCACGCAGGTACACATTGTGATAACATACCTAGAGTCTACTGAAATCTGATGTATATTGCAGGTGTTCCTTCAGAATCCTCTGCACCACACCACCTTCATCCTCTGCTCTCACACTGTTGATATTGACCTGTAGTTTCTTCTCTATGAGATAATCCACCATTGAGAACCTCCCACTGGTCACCTTGACTCTCTTTGTGGTGTTTAAAATATGATGACAGCTGAATGGATGTTCTCCTTTACAGAAGAATCTTCATACTGTTGTGTCATCTCTATAGATATAGACCAAAGCCCACGATTTCGTCCCAACTAAGTTCCATGACAATGGTACATTTACTGTAGCGCTTTTATCCAAAGCGCTTTACATACTGTAGATTGTGCATTACATTCACCCATTCATTCACACACACACACACACACACACACACACACACACACACACACACACACACACACACACACACACACACACACACACACACACACACACACACACACACACACACACACACACACACACCAATGGTGGAGGAAACCCTGCAAAGCACAAACCTGCTCACCGGGAGCAATTAGGAGTTCAATGTCTTGCTCAAGGACACTTCGACACTAACTCTGGGGGAACCTGGGATCGAACTGGGAAGCTTGCGGTTTCCAGTTCACTATACCCGGCCACTCTACCCCTGAGCCACTGCCGCCTCTATTGTCATGTTACTTGGACCTAAAGAGACAGACAGAAAGAATCAAACAAACAAACAAATAGATTAACCACTTTCAACCTAGTCTCGCGTAGCCAGACCCCACAGAAAATGAAAAACAGCGACCTCTGCTGTTTCTGATTTTGTCTGTGGGGTCTGGCAGGAGGCAAATGGAAGCCTAGTGCGCAGGGAAACGCCGGTTTCATGTCTGCCTTCAGCGCATCACTTCCGGTTGGTGCGACTACGTTTTCATTCCCACTAACAATATTTCTACACGGAACACTAACACCACTTCTCCCAGAGAACATGGATGGTTTTGGTTATAAGCCCACTTGTTTCTATGATGAAAGAGTAATTTAAAATGTGAATATCTTTCCGTGGTTTTGTCCGCTCCGAGGACGCTATTGCTAAATTAGTTTCGGCTAGTTTCGAGGGGGGAAGGGTGGATGGACACGGGAATCCCGCCCACTACATTTGATTGGGTAAAGCGCGGCCTGCTTCCTGATCTGAAGGCACGCCCACTTGTAGCCAATGCGCACACGTTATGACGAACCTCTCCGACAGATTCCACCGCAGGGCAGAATCTGTTCTTGAGAGATTACTTTCAACCTGGCAGACAAGTTAACTCATCCACTGCCACTGACGTAAAAAACATTTTTTTTTCCAATTACCAAACCTGCCACTGACGTAAAAAACTTAATTTTGATTAATCATTTTTTAAAACAAGATTTCACCGTCCTTCATCTCTCGAAGGGACACATTTCATTGTAGCACACCCGGATACGGAAATACGTCATATCAAAAGATTTTCGCTCCCGCCCACTTCCTGTTTGGGTTGCGCTTTCAGACGCCATTATCTCAGCTTTGCATTTCTCCGTCGAGGAACACTGTTTCGCGTCGCTGTTTTGAAACTGCTACTGCTGCAAAATGGAATGTCGCCGATTGAAAATGTCTTCTCTGGGCCACTCACACAACTACCCTGTGTGTCTACAAACAGTTGAACACGCGATCATAAGGGATTTAGCGAGGTCTGTGGCGAGGTGGAAAAAGAAAGTGAGTTTTCCGTTCAGATGGCCATGCATGGTGTTTAACGCTGGGCTGGAGGAGAAGGGCTCCGCCTCGACCGTATGTTTGTTGTCTGAGCGCCGTGCACGACTCACCTGTGTGTTTAGAAACGACTGGACTTGCGATCATAATGGAAAAAAAAATGTGTGAATTTTTAAACAATTTTATAAAAAACACTAAATTGCTGGCAGTGGGCAAACACAGCCAGAAATAAGTCTGGCAGGGAACAAGTTCCTATTTACAACTGTGGCCTGGGCAAAAGGCAAAGCCTTTTGAGGTAGAGATGGGCACTAGGAACTAAAATAAATCAAAGAAAAATAACATTCAGGTCAAAAGCAAATACAGTACAAACAAAGCAATAAAAATAATTACAATAATCGCAGTAAGAAGAAGAGAAACAACTAGAAAGGCGCACTGATTGAGATATTCCGCAACAGTCAGTAAAGCAGAATTGTGGCCGAAACTTGAATATTATGAATTAATATGCAGAGTAACTTCTGTCAAGTCTAGATCCCATACCACCAGGGAAGGCACGATATAATTGGCTAGTTCTGGTTGTCACCGGAGACAGAGGTAGGCTTTTCTGTGTGAGATCTCTAGCTCTACAGTTTATGTATTAATTTAACATGAGCTGCCCCTGACCTGACAAAACATACATTAACCACTTAAAGTTGGAGTAAATATATATCAATTTTAACCAAAAGATACGTACTCACTTTTAAGCTCTATTTTGTACTTCGGCCCTTCGAAAAGTTAAAATATAGGCTTTTTACTTGTAACAGAACATTTCTACATTATGGTTTTGCTATTTTTACTTAAGTAAAACAAACTCTGACTACATCTTCCACCACTGGTAAATATGCACGGCCAACAGTAGCCTACTACTTTGACTGTGCAAAGCTAATCATCAGGTTTTATAAGATCTGCAACTGGAGCGATAGTCTCAAATTGATTTTATGGTTGGAGGTTAAAAACAGGAAATGTCAGGATCTGTTTCCTTTTTTTTATGTTGTAGTGGTTGTTTTCTGTGGTGTGCTTAGGTTTTACGTTACTGCTGTGTTCCTTTATTTTGAAGTAATGTCCCTAGTGTTTCCCGTTGTCCTTGTAGCTGTTGTCTGTCTTGTCTAGAGTTCTCAACGGGCCTGAAAATTAAGGCTCGGCCCTAACTGGGCCCGACTGGGCCGGCCCGAGGATCGGCCCGAACCCGACTATTACCATCATGTTAGGCCCGAAAGCCCGAAAAACCCGAGGGGGGAAAAAGTAAGATTTTTTTTCTGTTCTGAATGTGTATTTATCTATTATTATTATTATTTTAAAAAATCATTTAAAAAAAATATAGGCTCGGCTCGGCCTGACCAATTAGCATACTTTTGAGGCCCGGCTCGGCCCGAAAATGTCGGGTCGGGTCGGGTTCGGGTAGAATTTGAGAACTCTTGTCTTGTCTTATCTACCCTGTGTTTATTGTTCATTTGAGTCACCTGTGTCCTGTTAACGCCAGCCTATCCCTGTGTTGATTATCTTTGAGTTTCACCTGTATAGTCCCCTGTGTTCCTATTTGTGTTGCATATATGAGTGTTATTTTTTTTGGGTCCTCTGTTTCTTTGTTTGCACTTTGAGTTGGCATCTGATCAAGTTTTCATTGGGTCAACATTTATAAGACCCACAGACACACTTTTAATCAATTTCACTTTCAAAATGTTCAAAAAAAATAGCCGATCTACAAGCTCACAAGACATCACATAGTGGTGTGCTGTGAGCTTGTAGACTGGCTATTTTTGCAACTTCTGTCTGGCTGACACTATTGTACGATGAAGTAAGGCCATAATTTACGTGGGGAAAAAACATACAATGTTGAAAAATGGAGATTACTGCCCAACAGCAACGATATGCAGGTTCTAGCTATTAGTGTTTCTCCAGAGATGATAAGCCTTGCAATTGTTCCAATACAGAGTGTATGGCACCATAACCTACATAACCATAACTATAAATGATGTGTTTAATACATTAGGGATATAATATAGGCTATTTTATGTATTGAGATCTCCACCAAGTGGCGGTTACATGTCGGCTTTCCGACGGTTACTAACCCTATACCTAACCCTAACCGCACGCGGAAGCCACGTAGTCGGAGTAGTGGGATGTCGGAATGGAAGGTGGTTACCCCAAGTGGCAGTGTAACCTTGGGTATAAATGCTGGGTGTCCTGCATTGTATGCATCTTCAAAAACATAAACAAACAGTATTCATTGCTGTAGGCCAATGTTAGAAAATAAAACTTGACAGAAACAGGTACAAATCTGTTCTGAAAAAATTGCATTGTGATGACCCTTGCAATATTATAAAGACACTATTTTGTGGTGGGAAGTTCTATTTGACCCCTGAGGACCGTGAGAGGTCAAATTCAAGATGGCCCATAAAACAATTGAGAACATTTGTTTAGATCAAGGTCAATGAACACATTTCCCCCAAAAAAAAGCAATCAGTGGAAATTTGCAAATGGCAGGTGATGTACCTGTGTTGAATTCAGTTACTTAGCTTGTCTTTGAGCCTGTGACAGATGTGGTGCATTTGATAGACATCACTCAGCTGTCAAGACTCAAGGTCAGACTAGAGCAGCTTGATTTGACTCTAGAGAAACGGATTGACACGACCAGACTAAAACCATGTAGAGCTAAAAGTCTATAAACTCGTTTTGGTGCTGTGTGGGATTTTAGACACGGAGAGGATCCGTGTAGAATGCTTTCTCTCTGGTGGGTGGAGAGATATAGAAGAGAGGGATTGACATTTCCACAAAGAGTTTATGTAAATGAGGGCAGGACATAAATATTCAATTAATATTCCATTTAAATGCAATAATGCAAATTTTTAATTGGAACCCAAATGAAGTGTACAGTGCGTAATCAAACACTAACATTTTTAAGGAAATTGAACGTGAAACTCTGGTTTGCCCTGATGCAGAACATGTTTGATAGACACTTCTCACAAGGGTAACAAATCATATAAACCTGACAGGAGAGATCTGTATTAAGGCCTGCAGAAATGTCCTCATTTTAGGGTCTAGGCCACTTGGCCGTTGGTGTTGACCATTTTTGAGGGCACGAAAAGGCCAAATGCAAGGGCAGTAAGGTCATCAAATTAAACAATATTATATATTGTGTCTGTCGGGTGTAAACCTCATGTGTCCAAAACTGTTACTTTTCAGGATTCAAATTCAAAAACGGCAAAAGTAGCAGATCTACAAGCTCAAAACACGTCGCTTTCTTAATGCTTTTGTGTGACGCTGTAGTATGATCAAGTTGGGCCAAAAAGTTTGATTCTGCCCGACAGCAGCAACGATATATTGGATATTAAGTCCACAGAAATGATCATTTTAACTGAAGGGTTATAGGGTCTTCTCAACAAAAGACACTGTGATGGGGGCACGGTGGCGCAGTCGGTAGCGCTGTCGCCTCACAGCTAGAAGGTCCTGGGTTCGATTCCCGCCAGGGACGCTGTGGGCGCTGGGGGCGTGTTCTCTCCTCCACGTCATCGGCGCCCATACCCTAGGTGGGGTTGGTGTAAGGGCCTACTCTGTGTGGAGTTTGCATGTTCTCCCCGTGTCTCCTAGGGTAGTTAATACCCTCACAAAAACATGTAGTAATCCTGGTCACTATACTGCCTCCCCCTGGTCAGCCGGGGCGCCTGATGGAGGAGAAGGGAACTGGTTGGAATAACGTGTTCCTTCCACGCGCTATGTCCAACCAGGGAAACTCCCCCCTGTCGGGTGATAAGAAGCGGCCTGCTTGCTCCTCATGCATTGAAGGAGGCATGAGCTTCAGCTTGGGCTCTCCCTAGGCTGGCAGAGGGTAGGTAGTGCCCAGGATTACATAGGCAATTGGCACTGGGTGAAAAAATGTGGGTTACAAAATCGTGGGATAAAAATTATAAATAATAAAAATAAAAAAAGACACTGTGATGTCTGAAAACTGTAATGATAGGTGTCACAGACATGTGGTACTGAATTATTTTACATAGTATTAATACCATAATGTAGAAATACTCCGTTACAAGTAAAAGTCTGGTATTAAAAAATGACTTGAGTAAAAGTACAAAAGTATTGGCATCAAAATATACTTAAAGTACCAAAAGTAAAAGTATGCATTATGCAGAATGTCCCATTTCAATATGTATGATTTTTTGTTGTTGGAAATAGCAGATCTACAAGATCACAGCCCGTCGCTTTGCGACGTATTGTGAGCTTGTAGATGAGCTATTTTCAAAAGTACAGTATTATAGGGTTGAAGTGGTTAATGTACGTTTTGTTATAATATTCAAAATGAGTATACTAGTAACTAAAGTTTTCAAATAATTGTAGTGTAAGTCAAAGTACAACATTTGCCTCTGAGATGTAGTGTAAAAGTATTGAATTTGAAATACTCAAGTAAAGTAAAAAATGCCTCTAACTTTTACTTAAGTACTGTACTTGAGTAAATGTACTTCATTACTTTACACCACTGGCAGAGAAGCCTCCTGTAGACACATTTTCCCCATATGTTTAAGTTCAGCAGCACACATTCATATTTAAATGTATCTTATGCTGCTTGTCACTTGCAGAATCAGTCACACAGAAGGTGCACATTCTGTTGTGACTGGAATCTCTTTAATGTCTTTTTGGTTTATCTGCACAGGAAGATGCTGTTATGGGGGAGTGGCCTGTTGTAGTTGGGTGATTGGTGCTTGAAGATCTGATTGAGCTGATTGATTAGAACATCTTGGGTGGATGGTTCGAATACTGTGGTTGGTTGGTTGGTTGATTGGTAATGGAAGGGTGGATCTGCAGAGTATATAAGAGAAACAGCTCAGTGGAAGTGTAGGCTGCCGTGGGGCTGTTTGGATTTAGAAAACATTATCCATTATGTATTTGGGCGCAGACCCCCATCTCAAAATATTTTGTTCCAGGGACTCCCTAGAAGCAAAGATTTGAATTACAAATGTTTGTTAAAAAATAAATATATATATTCAAAGATTTGCAGGAAATTTTAACGATTTTGACATGGAACCCAGTACCCAGACCATACCCAGTGTCAGAGTATCTGTTGTACACGCCTGTCTGTCTGTGTCCATTGTATGCCCATATTTGGAGATCCCTGATGTCATAAATATATGCCTATATATGGGCATATTGGTTGGAGATTTCTGCCCGACGGTGACGATATGTCATAGATGACTGACGTCATAGACTAGCCAGATGAAGATCCACATGTAAGCAACGCTGTTATTATACCCCCCCCCCCCCCCCCCCCCCCCCCCCCCTTTACACTACGGTACAGAAGAAGTCGCAGGTGTCTAGAAGAGGGTGTTGTTGTGAATTTAAACAGTTTGATGTGTTTGTAAATGTATGGGTTCATGTGGAGGATTGCTAAATAATATAAAAATTGTCGGATGAAGGGCCGGCTGGCACCCCGAAAATAATAACTTAAGGGACAGTCCGCTACAGTGTGTTTGGGGGGAACCTAATCGTGCAAACCGCTGGACAGATCAGCACCTAATGTATTGTTTGTGCACACACTGGCAGTGGGCCAAGAAGTACCTCCACTCTGTGACCTCCCTCTCCACTCTGCGGGGTAGTGGGACTAGACCACTCGGTCCTGTCATAGTGTTGTTGTTAAGATCGGGGCTGAGGCGACGATCGGCTCCTCAATTCTTACCTTTTTCCGTATCGTATCAAAAAACAAGAAAGATATTCTATAGATGTCTGTATAGTTCTGATGGTCTGGAAAAAAGTAATCGATGGGTTGAAACAACCTTTTGAAGCAGTTTTTTTTTACCAGCCTGCACGTGCCTCCATGTTGAATAGTCTATAGACTATGTTCCTGATCATTCATGATCAGTAACGTCAACATGGAGGCACGTTCCTGATTATGTTTAGCCCGTCTGCTCCACTCAAAGCCAGGCAGAACTAAAAAGAAAGTTTCAATGTTGTTGAGGACATGATTCCTACAGTATATCTACTACTTTTCATCATAGTGAGCTACAATAGTTGAGAGTTGTCGTCTTATGCTGCAGCAACATGAAAATGTATACATTGATATTGAAGAAAAATGTATTAAAGTAATGCAAAAGTCGGCTAACTAGACGTAAGTTACTTTTATAATGCAGTAACTACTGAAGTAATCAAGGTATGCCGCGCATGAACTTATCTGCTATTTTTGAAAAATCGTGAAAATTCCTGCAAATATTTGATACATATTTTTTTTAAGTGACACACACACATATATATATATATATATATATATATATATATATATATATATATATATATATATATATATATATATATATATATATCCGACAATTTTTATATTATATATATATATATATATATATATATATGTATGTATATATATATATATATATATATATATATATATATATATATATATATATATATATATATATATATATATATATATATATATATATATATATATATATATATGTGTGTATGTATATATATATATATATATATAGCCAGCCAAATAAAATCTTAAAATGAGACAGATATCGATGTGTTCCTGGTCTTAATGGATTAAAGGTCACTGTGGCCTCAGGGCATGTGTGTTTTTTGAAGGGCTTGAGCAAGTGCGCCGATACAGTGGGTGCCTCGGGGCTAAAGCACCCAGTAGAAATGACCCATGACAAACTCATCACAAAAAAAAAAAAACTCTGAAAAAACTCCTCCGACGTTTGCACTTCATGAAGTAATTTTTTTGTGCCAAATTAACCGCATTAAAGTAACAAAAAAACCCCATAAAGGTGCGCATGCATTGCGCACCCAATAGCGCAGACATAAATCGGTGCCCCTGGGCATGAGACCAAACTGAGGGGTGGCCACATCTGCTTTTTCACTAGTTTTTAGAAAATGTCTCTATGTTCTACATTTTGTCACAGCTGGCTCTCGGCCATGACAAATATTGGGGAGGAGTGTCTTTATTAAATAAGGCCTAATGACAAACAACTAAGGTAAAGGACAGAACACCTTACGGATCCTATAAGGTGTGTAGTCAGTAAATCAGTGGTGTAGGTGTGCATGTGTGGAGCATAGTGTGGTGGTGCGAGGTGTAACAAACATAATAATCATAAGGGAATGGGGGTAGAGCTGGTGGAGACAGCAGATCTAGTAAGTAAGTAAGTAAGTACATTTTATTTATATAGCACTTCTCACAGAGATGGCTCACAAAGTGCTTCACATACATAGAGATTAAAACAAAACAAGGTATTAAAATAGGTAGAACAGTAAAAAGCATGTACAACTAGAAAAAGTGCTCCTCGGAGCACAAGTCTCCGCCAGGTCAGGTAGATTATTGTGGCCTCCTGGCGGCGCTATAATAGGCCAATGTGAAAAGGGTGCCATTTCTTCTTAGGCCTTGCACGACAATCGGACACTGCATTCATGATTTGAGGCATTTTGTTCCAAAAATGTGGTTTGCTAAATTAGACCTGCTGGTGGCGCTATAACAGGCCAATGTGAAAAGGGTGGCATTTGTTCCTCGGCCTAGTGTAAATGTGTGTGCAAAATTTCACGGAAATGGCACACTGCGTTTGTGATTTGAGGAATTTTGTTCAAAAGGGACCCATCCTGCAAACTTTGGAAGCCAATGTTAGCCAAGTAGGATGGAATATGAAATATCGGACACATCCATCTAGATCACATGACTATAGAGATACTGTGTACCGATTTGTGTGATGTTTGGACAGAATCTGAAGGAGTAAGAGCAAAACATGTATTTGACATAAGTCGGCCTCCTGGTGGCGCTGTAAAAAGCAAATGTGAAAAATGCAGTGCAGATGTTTTCCTTGGCCTCTAGGGAGTGTGCGTGCAAAGTTTCACGCAGATCGGTGCAGTTATACTTAAAAATGCAAATCGTTATAGTGCCACCATGAGGCTGATTTGAAAAACTTTAAGTGGCATTTCTTCCTCGGCCTAGTGGGAATGTGCATGTGCAATTTTATGGAAATTGCAAGCTGCGTTCATGATTTGAGGCAGTTTGTTCAAAACTAACCAATCCTGCAAACTTTGGAAGCCAACCTTAGCCAATGAGGATGGAATATGGGAAATTTAACAGATCCGGGTTGATCACATGACTATAGAGATACTGTGTACCGATTTGCATGGCGTTTAGTTAAAAGCTGTAGGAGTAATGGGAAAAAATGGGTTTTGCACAAATCCGCCTCCTGGTGGCTATAACAGGCCCATGTGAAAAAATTAGGGCAGAGGTTCTGAATTGGCATCCAGGGAGTGTGTGTGCACAGTTTCGGAGCGACCGGGCCAACGGTGCCGGAGATTAGCTGGTAAGACACAGACAGGACCGACGGACACACACACGGACACACACACACACACACACGCGGACGGACGGACGGGGTGGAAAACATACTCTCTCGCCATGCCTTTCGGCCTGGCGGAGACAATAATCTCAAGTATACAGCAAATAATGATACAACGTGGACATAAAATCAAATAACATTTGCAAAAGCTTGTTCAAATAATAGCGTTTTTAAGATTGTTCTTAAAAATGTCAACAGAGGCTGCAGTTTTCAAGGCATGTGGAAGAGCATTCCAAAGCTTGGCAGCTACAGCCCGAAAGGCTCTGTCACCTTTTGTAATTAAATTTGTGTTGGGAACTATTAACAGACCCTCTTCAGCAGACCTAAGGGCCCTCCCTGGCACACAACGTTGGACCAGGTCGGTTAGGTATTTCGGGGCCTGACCATGCAAAGCTCTGTAGGTGAGCACCAGGACCTTGAAATGGACCCTAAAATGTACAGGAAGCCAGTGTAAAGAGGCCAGGACTGGGGTGATGTGGCACCTTCTGCTGGACCTGGTCAAAAGACCGGCAGCAGCATTCTGAATTAGCTGGAGGTGGTCCATGGTTGATTTATTGCACCTGATTCGGATGCGATCAATGCATTGAATGGGACATTATCACCTTTTATTAGACCATTGAATGGGCGAAGTAGGCGACCTACTTACCTACAGACCATTCATTGGGTGTTATCAAGACATACTGACCTAGCAACGGAGATGACTTAAATAGTTCAGTTTTGGTTTTGGTTTTGGTTTCGGACCATGACGGAGGCGCGTAGTCTCAGTCTCTGATTTGACGTGAGTGTCTAGATGCATGGACTGATCGAAAATAACAAGGTTTCTGAGGTTGGGGCGCACTTTGTCTCTGAGGGAACCAATAGCATCAACCACCTTAGGACCAATGCTGTCAGGAAAAATTTAATTTGTGCTTTGGAAAATGGTTTGAAGTATTTGTATGATTTGAACATGCAGGGTAGATCATTATCAGACCTAAACTTCAATGTCTTGTTTATCCCCAAAATGACTGGATGAATTGTGTAGCATTAGTAGAAATATTGGGCCTTAAATGTCATCTGAAATTGATTTGGCCCCTCATTTATAAAATATAAATGTAAAATCAAATATGAAATGGAAAAAAATAAATGTAAAATGTGTCCCTTTAATGCCCATATATGGAGATCTCTGTATCTGTCAGTCCATGTACCTTATATACCCATATATGGAGATTAGAGATCCCTGATGTCATCAGTATATATCCATATATTGTCATGCCCATATACGGGCATATATGTTAGATCGGCAGTTCTGGACAAATATCCATAATGTGTATATGGACATTTCGGGGGGTGTGGCAGCTAAAATGAATATCAAATAACTAAATACAAGCAACTTAAAAACTGTCTGGGGTGTTCACAAAAGCCAGAGTAGACGGTAAAATGACCCAAAACATGTTTGAAAGTGAAATATCAATTTATCACAGTAACTGTATTTTTATCTATAGGCCTACATGTCATACATTCAATGTAAAATTCAAATTAGTTTTATTGCACAAAAGTAAACTCAGAGTAATGTAATATTTTGCCTTTCAAAAGACCAGAATTCTACAAGTATGTCGTACATTTACCATTTATAATGAGGTAAAGTTGCATTAGTTGCATTTACTGTAAATTCAACAACCAAACAATTCTTAATGTATAGCACCCTATTATGCCAAATTAAAGTAAACACAATTAGAATGATGTATAGTGAAACTATCTAAGCTAAACTAAACTTAAAAGGGCATTTCACTTTAAAACACTTCTGTCATTCACTTCCTCATTTTTAGCTGCTGGTCAGATCTAAAAATGAGTAACTGAATATGGGCTCAATGTGAACATAGTCAAACAGAAAGTACAAGTGTGGCATATATTTGTCATTAAGAATGGGGAATTAGGTGAGAGCGTTGCTCAGTAAATTCATAACATCCCTGTTAAATGCCTTCTACCATTCTGAGGTCCAATAAGATCCATAAATACTGAAGGTAATAAGGAATTGAATGTTAGGATGTTTTAGTAGGTCTCTCTCTAACAGCTGTATTGTATGTGTATGTGACACCCTGAATCTTTGAACCTTGACAGGACAACAGTGAGGTACAGTACACATTGTACGCAGGTACACATTGTGATAACATACCTAGAGTCTGCTGAAATCTAATATATTAGTATATTAGTATATTACAGGTGTTCCTTCAGAATCCTCTGCACCACACCACTGGTCACCTTGACTCTGTGCTTTGTGGTGTTTAAAATATGCTGAATGGATGTTCTCCTTTACAGAAGAATCTTCATACTGTTGTGTCATCTCTATAGTTATAGACCAGAGCCCACGATTACGTCCCAAGTTCCATGACAATGTTGGAAAATAACTCGACACACTCTCACGGCCTATCGTGACCTCCCCAAGCGGCCTATCGGGCACTTCTGCACTCCAGGAATGTGGAAGCGCCGTTATCAAACCTAAGATGCAAAAGGGTCTGCAAAAAAAAAAACGTTAAAACGACGGGGCCGCACCGTCTAAAGCGAACGTGCGGAGCGTTGCAAAGTCAGCCCAGCTTTATAGCTCTGCTTTTTTTTTTCGTTTTTCGTTTTTCTTTTTGCCCATGACTTCCCCAAATTGATTGATTGTTTGAATACTTTATTAGTCAGAAATGTAAACGCCACGTTCATGGTACAGTAAGACAGGCACAGGCTAAAAGGATTACACATAAAATGTTTCCATTGTGGTCCTATGTATTCAAGTCGTCAACATAGCATAACAAATGAACACAATAATGCATATCATCAATACAAACCCTGGCATATGTACAAAGGAGAGAAAAAAAAGGGGGAGGAAAAAGGACACCTCCTTTCATGGGAATGTACATTTACCCCCCTTTGTGGTCTCCTGATGGATGTTTTTTGTTTTTTTCAGGACAGTTTTGAAAGAAACCAGTGATTCACATCCTAGAGACACAGTGGCTGAGGAGCAGTGTTGCCAGATTCTGTGAGATTTTTATTTGACCATTTATACGCCAGGTTCAAAATGCTTTACCTTTTAAACCCTCTAATCTTACTAAAAAACATAACTACTGCGGGGTGCCCGCTGGCCTAGCGGTCCAGGCGCACATCACATACGCTGGTAATCCGGTTTGAAAGAGCGCCGCAAGTTCGACTCCCGATCCCTACGACCTTTGCTGTGTGTTACCCCCCCCCCCAATCTCTCTCCCCATTTCCCTGACAGCGTACTTTCTAATCCAGTGGTTCTCAAACTTTTTCATGTCAAGGACCCCCAAAATGATATGTATTTGCCCGCGTACCCCCATCTCAATTTTTTTTGTTCCAGGGACCCCCAAGAAGCAAAGATTTTAGCAACAAATGTTTGCTTAAAAATATATATATATATTCAAAGGTTTGCACAAATTAGCTTTTTTTTTTCAAAAATAGCAGATATACAAGCTCATAGCGCGGCACTCGGTGCCGCGCTATGAGCTTGTAGATCTGCTATTTTTGAATAGCCAAAGTATAAAAGGTCATAATTATTGTGATGCTATATTAACACATTTTGCTGGGGACCCCCTGGAACCCCCTCAAGTACCCCTGGGGGTCCCCGGACCCCACTTTGAGAACCAATATTCTAATCAATAGAGGCAGAAATAGCCAAAAAAAATCTTACAAAAAAAAAAAAGCACAACTTCTCCCTCTACTACTCCAAATATCTCTTTGCTTAAAATAGCTAATCTACAAGGTCACAATGCGTCGCATCGCGACACATTGTGACCTTGTAGATCTGCTATTTTCAAAAAAACATGTATACATTTGAAAACTTGAAATGTGACGTTCTGCATAATGACTACTTTTACTTTTGGTACTTTAAGTACATTTTGATGCCAATACTTTTGTACTTTTACTCAAGTACATTTTGAATTCCGGACTTTTACTTGTAGGGTTATAGTTTTAGAGTATTTCTATATTGCACAGTCACATCTCTGCAAAAGTAATTAATGTAGTATCACAATCATTTTAACCACTATATCCATTTATTGGCTTTAAAAAAAAAAAAGCAGATCTACAAGCTCACAGCGTGTCACTTCGTGCCATGCTGCGAGCTTATCTGCTATTTTAGAACATTTTTGAAAAGGTAATGTTTGCAAAAGTTTGAATAATTTACTTTCTTTTTCCTTTTTTACATAAATCTTTTCTTCTAGGGATCCCTGGCACAAAACCTTTTCAGATAGGGGTCCGCGGCCAAATATATATCAACAGCGTCACACAAAAGCATCCACAAGCTTGGAACGCGCGACGCTACTCGATTTGAGCTTGTATATCTGCTACTTTTGCTATTTTTGAATTTTAATCCTTAAAAGTAACAGGACAGTGATACGTGTGTGTGTGTGTGTGTGTGTGTGTGTGTGTGTGTGTGTGTGTGTGTGTGTGTGTGTGTGTGTGT
The DNA here is from genome assembly GCF_963454915.1 of Gymnoscopelus microlampas. Taxonomy (NCBI): domain Eukaryota; kingdom Metazoa; phylum Chordata; class Actinopteri; order Myctophiformes; family Myctophidae; genus Gymnoscopelus; species Gymnoscopelus microlampas. The sequence goes on from NC_139955.1 coordinate 40,314,121, forward strand.
GTGTGTGTGTGTGTGTGTGTGTGTGTGTGTGTGTGTGTGTGTGTGTGTGTGTGTGTGTGTGTGTGTGTGTGTGTGTGTGTGTGTGTGTGTGTGTGTCTAAGCCTAACCCTACAAGTAAAAGTCCGGAATTCAAAATGTACTTAAAGTACCAAAAAGTAAAAGTAGTCATTATGCAGAACGTCACATTTCAAGTTTTCAATTGTATACAAATCTTTTGAAAATAGCAGATATACAAGCTCAGCTTGTAGCTTGTAGATCTGCTATTTTCAAATGGCCGAAATAAATATAGGGCTGAAAGTGTTTAAGGTCTGTTTTGTAGGCCTAATAATATTCTAACCAAAATCTACAAAGTAACTAGTAACTAAAGTTTTCAAATAATTGTAGTGGAGTAAAAGTACAATATTTGCCTCTGAGATGTAGTGTGTGTGTGTGTGTGTGTGTGTGTGTGTGTGTGTGTGTGTGTGTGTGTGTGTGTGTGTGTGTGTGTGTGTGTGTGTGTGTGTGTGTGTGTGTGTGTGTGTGTGTGTGTGTGTGTGTGTGTGTGTGTGTGTGTGTGTGTGTGCGCGCGCACAGCATGATCCCAGATTGATTCAGAGACTCTAGTTAAGCACAAGCCCAGGGAGGTAACACTGGCACTTCATTAGCTCCATCATAAACTGTAGTTTGGGCAAACCCAAACCCTGCCTCCAAGCTGTTCCCTGAGAAAGTGATTATCACAGAGAGACAGAGGGAGAGAGATTGTTTAGTTATAGTCTTGACAAAGACTTGATTTCTCCATGATGTGAGAAATCTGATGTAAGTTGATTACAGTACTGTTTATAGCAGTGGTTCTCAAACTATTTCATGTCAAGGACCCCCCAAAATAATGTATTTTGGACCCCCATCTGAAAATATTTTGTGCCAGGGAGGGACCCAAACAATTTTTTAATTAATAAAATAAATAATCGACTATAGCAGATGTACATCTACTATTTTTGAATAGCCAACGTATAAATGGATAGTGTTTTTAAAATCCTTGTGATGCTGTATCAACACATTTTGCTGAGGAGATCCCCCCCCCCCCCCCCCCCACTGGTTTATAGTGAAACATTTTGATGCCCTTTTTGTGGAGGTCTTCCTCTAATAAATATCACTACGCGGTCAAATCTTAGTGTCCTCCGAGAGTGTACAAATGGAACCAAATTCACCTATGAGGGTCCATTGTGTTCCATTTGTACACTCACTCAGAGTTTAGACAGACAGACAGACAGAATCAAACTCTTTTTGTCACATTACAAGTAATGTGGGTGGAATTCTTAATTTTGCAGGCCCATCAATGCAGTTAAAAGATCTATAGAGCCTTATTTACAATCGGAGTAAGGGCCACCGGTCTCCAGTCATTCAGGCACGCCACCTTGGAGAGCTTGGGAACCGCGGGACCACGATGGCTGCTTTAAGACCAGAGGGGACAACAGATTGGGAGAGGGAGATAGACCCAGAGACAGACAGACAGACAGACAGACAGACAGAGGGGAGAGGTGCTCAACTTGTCAGTTAGAATCATTTCAGTATGGCCCTGCAGGACATGAACGATGCCTTCTTATTTTACTAGGACCTAGAACTGGATAATTGATTGAGGTCATGTGATCAGTGACATACGCAGGGTGTACTTTTGGCTGAGGGGGCAGAGACAAAAGTACACCCTGCGTATGAAAAAGAAGCTGATAAATCGGTACTCTCTCCTGATTGGCTGGAATTTTGTCTCCTACCTGAAAATGTATTTTATGTTCATTAAAGAGCTGGAGAGACAGGGGGACCCCTGTTACTGAACAAACACTCTATAGCAAAAAAAACAATGAAACAACAATGAAAATTGTTTATTCCTGGCTGGGGTAATGCAAGGGGACACCTAGCCCCCTTCCTCTTCATCATAGTCCTGCATTATGCGCTCAGGAAGGCCATCAGTGGACGAGAACAGGATCTTGGCCTAACACCAAGGAGGTCGAGACGACACCCCACAGTAGTCCTGACAGACCTGGACTAGGCGGACGACATCAGCCTGCTATCCGACAACGTGGAACAAGCACAGGAACTCCTGAACAGAGTGGAGTTAAGAGTGTGCCAAGGTTGGCCTTGAAGAAAACTGAGGTTATCACCTTTAACATCTTACCGGAACATCCACCTCTGACAACAACAGGAGGCACTGTGCTTAAGGAAGTCAAGGACTTCAAGTAATCCAACCTCCCCGTCAAATCAAACTCAGCTTCTTCTATGCAACGGTAGAGTCTGTTCTCCTCTATGGCAGTGAATGCTGGACCCTGAAGCCAACCCTGCAGAAGTCTCTAGAAGGATGCTACACCAGAATGTTGCGTGCAATACTTCAAAACATCAGCAAGAGTGTACATGTAACCAACAAGATCCTGAACGAGGGAATACCAAGGGTGAGCGAGAAAATAGCAGCCAGGAGAATGAGACTAGCAGGACACTGCCAAAGGCATCAAGAGCTGTCAGGCAGAAAATTGGTGCTGTGGGAACCAACACACGGGCATCGGTCACGAGGACGTCCCGCACTAACATAGGTGGATGTACTCAAGAATGATGCAGGAGCACAAAGTACCAATGAACTGGCCAGATGTATGGAGAACCGGGATGACTGGAAGCGACGATGGAGGGCTCGTCTGAGGACGACCTAGAGAGAGAGAACTCTTTTTAATAAATAAAATGTAATGTTGTCCAATCTTTATGGTAGAGTATGTTAATACAATAAAACGTATACAATTGGGGTGGTTGTATCTTGGCTCCCTGCTCTTCTATTGAGACATTTAGATCGTGTCAAAGGTCACGTCTCACCTAATAGTCACACAGATTTTGACCTGATGGTCAAGATTCAATTGATCCACTGAGCAAGCAGACAGGCTCTATTAGATCGATGGTAAAAATGTCAGCACTTGTGCAGGAAACCGGGTTCAAATCCAGGGTAGAAGAGGAAAGTCACATAGCGCAGCTTTTTGCTACTGATCCTACTGATTCACACAAAAATTCACACAAATCGGTACACATTATCTCTGGCGTCATGTGATCAAGATGCATCTGTCAGAACTTTCAGATTCCATCCCCATGACTGCCTTCTAACATCTGCGGGCCCTGGGTAAAGGGTGCCATTTATTCTTAGGCCTTTCACGGCAATCGAACACTGCATTCTTGATTTGAGGCATTTCGTTCCGAAAATGTGTTTTGCTAAATTAGACCTGCTGGTGGCGCTATAACAGGCCAATGTGAAAAGGGTGGCATTTCTTCCTCGGCCTAGTGGGAATGTGCGTGTGAAATTTCACGGAAATCGCAAGCTGCGTGCATAGTTTGAGGCAATTTTTACAATCCTGCAAACTTTGGAAGCCAACCTCAGCCAATGAGGATGGAATATGGGAAATCTGACAGATCCGTGTTGATCACATGACTATAGAGATACTTTGTACCGATTTGCATGACGTTTGGATAACATCTGTAGGAGTAATATAAAAAATGGGTTTGCACAAATCGGCCTCCAGGTGGCGCTATAACAGGATAATGTGAAAAATGTGGGGCAAGGGGTTCTGAATTGGCATCCAGGGAGTGTGTGTGCACAGTTTCGCAGCGACCGGGCGACGGTGCCTGAGATTAGCTGGTCGCACACGGACAGGACACGCGGACGGACGGACACACGGACGGACACACGGACGGACGGACAGGGGGCAAAACATACTCTCTCGCCATGCCTTTCGGCAGGTTTCGTTCAATTTCGACCCCTCTGTCACATGGTACTATTTTTTGTGTCATATATTTTGTGCGTAAGTAGGCTTCCGCGGGCGGCGCAGTGATTCTGGACACAAACATTAGTACCATGTGACAGAGGGGTCGAAATTGAACGAAACCTGCTCTATATGGTAGAAATAGGTCAACAATACAAATGACGCAATTTTTTAAAATTCATTTATTTTTAATGAGCGGCCCCCACCAAATCTACTAATCTACCGGAACTACTCATATTTATCAGAAACGGACCATAACTCTGACCACGGGACTCGGGCAATCAATTAATACCTTTGCAACCACTTAATTAATGGTAAGTATTTCCTACAGAAAATACTCAAAAAATCTGAACAAACCCTTTAAGACCATTTTTCAAATATGTATATATATTTACAAAAAATGGACAAAATAGCATATTTTACACTCTTCCTTATTGCCCACTCTTCTTGTATTCCTGCTATACAGACTGGGAAAAAAATACAAATGTATTTACTAAAAAAAAGTGACATAATACCATAAGTGAAATACTGTGTACAATTTGTTTTAATATAGCCTACTGATAAAAACCCACTTCTTGATTAATACAAAACAATCAATAAAATATAGAATAATCATAATAATAATAATATTATTATTATAAAATGAATACCCAGCTGCTTGGATGAGTACTTGTAGGTGCTGAAATTCAAATGACCATAAAATATGTCTCAAGAAATGAAGTGCTTATAGCAGGTCTGTGACTGTACATTAGGTGTGTGTACTATACTACACATTTACTGTAATACTGTTTATTAGTGTTTTTGTTCCTCCACTGTCTGACTGTGGGTGTGTGTGAATTCGTCAGAATCCATTGAGAATGACCGTCAGTCAGTGATGCACTGTGCCAGTAAAGAGACAGTGCTTTACTTCTTAGAAACAATGAGAGAGAGAGAGAGAGAGAGAGAGAGAGAGAGCTGAGGAGGGTAAGCAAAGCAAAAAAGTTTCCTCCTCGGTTTTACCGCGTTGAGAGAGAGAGAGAGAGAGAGAGAGAGAGAGAGAGAGAGAGAGAGAGAGAGAGACACACACACACACACACACACACACACACACACACACACACACACACACACACACACACACACACACACACAGAGACAGAGGTAAACACTCGGCATGGACGCTACGCCGTGGCAGAGAAGAGAACCGTTTAGCTACAGTGTAGCTGCTAAGGAGGAGAGAGAGAGAGAGAGAGAGAGAGAGAGAGAGAGAGAGAGAGAGAGAGAGAGAGAGAGAGAGAGAGAGAGAGAGAGAGAGAGAGAGAGTGAGTGAGTCGTCGGCTACATGCAACACAAACACGCTACAAACAAGCCTCTCTAAAGTGTTTCACTACGGAGGACGACATGTCGAGAGAGAACAGTAACACCACCAGGAGTCTGGACAGCATAGACCTCACTGCTCTGAGAGTGAGTATTATTATATTATATTATTATTATTATTAAAGTCTGGACAGCATAGACCTCACTGCTCTGAGAGTGAGTATTATTATATTATATTATTATTATTATTATTATTATTAAAGTCTGGACAGCATAGACCTCACTGCTCTGAGAGTGAGTATTATTATATTATATTATTATTATTAAAGTCTGGACAGCATAGACCTCACTGCTCTGAGAGTGAGTATTATTATATTATATTATTATTATTATTAAAGTCTAGACAGCATAGACCTCACTGCTCTGAGAGTGAGTATTATTATATTATATTATTATTATTATTATTATTATTAAAGTCTGGACAGCATAGACCTCACTGCTCTGAGAGTGAGTATTATTATATTATATTATTATTATTATTAAAGTCTGGACAGCATAGACCTCACTGCTCTGAGAGTGAGTATTATTATATTATATTATTATTATTATTATTAAAGTCTGGACAGCATAGACCTCACTGCTCTGAGAGAAACACTACATGTCTGTTTATGCACCCCCCCTCTCTCTCTCTCTCTGAGAGGATGTTATACAATGACATCTATAAAGTGTCAGTTTATTTGTCCATTTTGTAACTTTGTGCTAAAGAGTGTGCAGAATGTAGCCTGTAGATGATTTCTCAAAGGAGAGAGAGAGAGAGAGGGGGAGAGAGAGGGAGATAGTTATTGATGTGCCGTAGTTGACCTGTCACTCTTAGTTCAATGAACCCTAAAGTCCAGTTTATAGACGACATACACAGAAATTACCGTTCACATGCGCAAGGCATCTTTATTGACAAACACGGGAGACTCCCTTTCTACTATGTGAATAAAAGAACAGCAAATCAATGATATTAAAACAATACGACCTGATATATCACGAAGGCAATTCGCTCCACATCTAGGTCTGCATGCAAACAGGCGTTCGGTCGAGCGCCTGGAGAATTCTGAAGTCCTTATCTATTACATTCAGTATATCAACTCAGTTGCTATCAAGGCCTTCCTTCTAACCGGAGCACAGCTACTGTGCTCCACACTCTATAAAGTAAAGGTTGACGGCCCAAGGTTCCACAATGGACCATCAACCCCTCCTTGGGTACGAATTTAGTACCCACAACACCTAAATGTGAACAGTATTTTATATCAATTACTTTATAGCATAACATATTGCATGTTTAAAAAAATCAGGTCCCATTTTTTTTCTTTTTGAGTCATGTGAGCCGAGGAAAACCCTTTTCTTTGAAGGGGAAACTCTGAACTAGGCTGGGGCAGTCCCAAACCTACCATCTGGACATGAGCTCTTATTGGGGACAATTACAGTACATCATTTGATACCAACAAGTGTATAGCTAAACTTAGGTTCCCTCAGTGGGAGTGCTTATTTTTTTTTATTTTTTTTGTGCATTTTGGTTTCTTCTTCTCCAATTCCTCCGGTTGAGGTAGTCACTTTTCCGAGCCCGGAGGAGGAGGTTCCGACAGAGTCCAAGACTAGCCCCCCCGTATTATACACAGGGGCTCAAACTCCAAGCGCCAGTCAGATCCGTACCCTCCTTGAGGTCAAAAGTCGGGGCGTAGATATCGTGCAGGGGTGTTCTTCGTCAAGTTCAGCATGGGGGCCCAGGTGGCAATATAATGTTTATGTGGTGTGATTGTGAGAGTGTGTGTAGTTGTTGATTGGGGAGAGGGCCATATATTTATATACATACCCATGCATGGCGAGACATCACATAAGTATATATATATAAAAAATGTAAACCATATATCTATATAGATATCTATGCATGGCGATACATAACATAAATATTTATATATAACAAAATGTAAACATACTATAACCCTCCTTGACCTGCCACCCGGCAGGGCACACAGCATAGGAATGTGCAGAGGCCAGGATGCCACCCTCCTTTACCTTGACAAAATGGAATCGGAAACACAACAAAACACCTTTCCTGTGCCTTTTGCACAGGTCAATTGACCTCATTCTCGGGCTGTACAAAATTGTACAATTCTCTTCTGCAACCAATGACCTGTTTCAGAGAAATGGAAGGTTATTGACAGCAGAAGTGTATAAGTCTCTCCTGCAAGCAGTCGACCTGCTTTAGAGAAATGGAAGGTTAACCACAACATAACCAACCTTAATCACACCTTGGTGAATCAGTGTTATCATGGCAAGAGGAATAAAAGTTAGGTCAATGATCAGCAAAGTAATTGGATACATTTTGCGCCACAATCGATGCACTTAAGTATGACCTCTTTTGAAGATAGTGTAGGTTTCAGCCAGTCCACCGCAACTGGCAACAAACTGTAAAGCAAATGTCAGCACTGTATGAACTCACTTGACATCCACTCTGCAACCAAAACCCGGCATGTTCTTATACTATACACCAAACGCACTGACCATTGACATCACTTAAGTCCTTCAGACCTCCCCACCGGGGCGCAGTCCCAGGCTAGACCCCTTTCCACTTGAGGTCTACACCCAGGTCACCCTGGATAGAGAGTTCAAGCCTCCTGCTTCCCGGCGTCTTCTTTTCAAAGCCCACCGATCACAGGAGCATCACTCGCTTACATGACTGTTGCACTCCGGCGGTCGCTTTGAGCTTGTGATGGCCTGACTGTACATTGAGCCGGAAGCAGCGACCACACGTCTCCTGTCGGGGAGCACGCCATGGTTTTAATGCTTTTTGCGATCCGACCGGCGGGTGACCCAGTCGATAGCGATCCCTTACCCGTTGGCGTGGTTGGCGCCCCAGGCAGGAAACCGACGGTCTTGTCCTGGCCCCGCTTCGCTACGGGAACCAGAATATTAACCGTTTTCACCCGCCTTGCCTGTAACCGGTGAGTCACGCAGCTCCCTTCCGGTTAGGTGTGGACTGTCATCCACGCACCATGTGCTGCCAACCCTAGGAGAGAGCGGCAGTCGGCACATCGACTAGACGGTTCCACAGCAGGATGTTGATTCATCCTTGACAGAACACGGGGGCCCTTCAGTCTCTCCCCAGCACTATATATCGTCTTTAACGTGCTCTGGGAGCCTTGCGACCCCGCTGCCGCCTGTTCCTGTCAAGGGATTGGGGAGCCTACCCCCTAACCTCAACAGGGAGATATTCTGAGCAGCAACCTTAACACATAGTTTGGCCTTCGGTTAATCACATCAAAATAGCATGACAGAAGCCACCAAGTACACCACCCCGAAGTGTGCACCCTTCAGAGGCCGTGGACCGTGCAGCTACTGTCTGTAGTCATAAATGTTCTGCCAAGCATCACCCAACGTGCTCGTGAGCCTCTCGACAACACAGCCTAACTCAAGTGCAACAGAAATCAACTACCTTTCAATTCACGTAACTAATTTAGATAAGCATTTCACTTAAGTCCTGCATAATTTTAGTTTAATTTTGAAACAACAAAAAATTGATTGTGGCATTCTATTTCACTACATATTCCAACAGTTTGTCACTTGTCACTGGACCTCCCTTAACAGGGCTGTTTTTTTCACTTATTACATTATTGAAGTAATCTCGGTCCATGACGTCTAATTAACACTGCCTCAGCTGTACTATTCACTTACTATAAATATGTTATAATTTAATCTTCTGACACTACCCACTAATCAAAGTTGGGATCAATTTTTTGTCATATAGTTGTGTAATTTCATAACAGACCGAATTGTGTTATAGATAACGATACGGCCAAGCATTGATAGCTCTGGTGTGCGTGTCTCTATTGTCACTTATAAACATAAATCGTGTTGTGTCCTCTCCAGATCGATAGAAACGTATGTGTTTGCACATGTCGAGGCCATAACAACAGAGAGCAGGCAAGAGGTCAACCCCAGCTGCGTATATTCCACTGGCTGAAGAGACGAGAGGTCATGTGTCCGTGACCATAGAATAGTAGTGAACTGATGTAAAGTCTCTGAAACGTTCAAAGTCTGAGCAACCCAAGCTTCCCCAAGGCTGGATGTCTGTTCCCCATAGGTGGCATCAGAAGTGAGTTTCATACACGTATCAGCTTGTATCTATTGCTGGCCCTCTACGTCATGTCTAGAACGATGGTTTAAGTTTGTGGTGTTTCACTTGTAGCGCACATAGTACAGTTCCATGTTCCATCAGGTCATAGCTGGAAGTGAACCTCTGCCATTCATGTTGCAAGTTAGCGCCGAATGTGGAATCAATACATCTCTAACTTCTGTGAAGGTCCATTTTGGGAATATGGCACTTATATTAATGTGTGGAATGCCTACAGGCACTGTGTCTGTGGCACTTGAATGTAATTTGATAGTGCAGTCTGTGTGGCAAATCGGTGAAACGTGGCAAATGTGATGTCAGTAAGGCCTCTGTTCTGCTCTAGGCCTTCATGTGTGCGTGCTATCTGTGTTTGGTCTATAACAACCAATGTTTTATGATCACCGCACTCCAAAATGTCACTCTCCACTGTAAGTTAAGCAGCTTGGCCGTGCCAATGAAACAAGGAATTAAGAGTTCAATCTATAAGCGTTTTGGCTTTCTGCCCTCTTACATTCTTGAAATTATTCACTTATTGTTAATATTATTATTATTAATATATATATATTTTTTTTTTTCCCTAAGAACTCTTCTATCTTATTACCGGTCAAACTGGCGTAATTTTTTATTTAGCATTATTTGTCTAGATTGGCTTCTGCTGGCTGGTCCTCCTGAGAAAGTAAACCACTTACTTGTTGTACACCATAATTAATTTTAGCAAAAAATATAATTACACAATGTAGTTGCCCCATCACTTAATAATATCTATCTACAAGTACACGTTGGGTCACTAATTTCAAACTTAATTTCCACTATTCATGACTACATTTTAGCTGGGAGCATTCACATGCAAAATAACAGGTTTTGGTTTTCCTTTTCCACTGACAGTGTTGTGGGAATCTTATCAGTGTGTGTGGGCCTCTGCTGTAGGCCGCTGGTAAGGAGTGAAGGTCAAATGCCTTCCTTTCCCCCCATTCTTTCAACTATCTATTTTACCAGATTTAAAGAGGAAGCTTTTTCTCTCCCTCAGTGCATGGCTGCCTTTTGTAATTCATTGACTGTGTTTATCTCCTATTTTTTTTTTTATTTTTTTTTACTTTGGAAGTACTGGTCAACCTGACGTTGGATAACTGCAGTACGTAAATTCTCAGACGTTGGATAACTGCAGTATGTAAATTCTCAGGGGCATAGGCTTCAATATAACTCAAATATTTTAATTCAACAAAAAAACAGTAGCAGGTGTCTTGGATGCACCTTACGTGAATGTGGGGTATTACTAAGTTTCTTTCTCTCTCTCACTCCCCCTGGAAAATATTCCCCTAGTGTCTCCTACGTCCTCAGGCCTTCACACCGTTCACTCAGAAGTAAATCACTGTGCTCCATTGAGTCAGACTCAAAATGGTACAAAGCCATGCACTTGTGAATGCACCATGGTAACCAGAATCAGGAGTCACTCAAGCAGAACTATATGATTTGTGTTCAACCCAATTACATATATGGACCCAAGAACGGCACGCGATCGAGGGGCATATATGAAATAAGTTGAACCACGGTCCTAATAAATAGAGTGGGTGCGCCTGTCATTCATACTCTCACAATTCCTAATGCATTCACCTCTAACACTTACCCCGACATGGGACACACGTACAGCTGCAGCACCTCTCAATTGGTCAGGCGTTCAATTGGGGCGTGTCCAGTGGTGTAACCAACACATACAGAACGGACCATACAATCAGTGGCAGCACGCCTCCTACTTAAAGTAGAAACAAACATGTACACTTAACAATGACACAATATATTTTTCAGTTGACCTATTCCGCACCTTCAGCCTACACGTCTCTGACGTACAAACATACCTTAAAAAACAAATAGACAAACAAACAGGACTTACAGAGGCCTTCATTCATTCAGGACGACATGCGTTCAACATACACATACAGTATAGACAACATATATGACACACTGTGGTACCATTTAGGGGTCAGCCCTAGGCTGCAGAGCCAGCCTTTCAGTGTATTTGTTTTTTTTCTAAGACTCCACTACAAGCCTTAACATGGCCGGCCTACATACAACCTGTAGTATTTTTGGGGTCTTCCCTGAGCCGCAGTCTCAGCTCACAACCTGTAGTATTTTTGGGGTCTTCCCTGAGCCGCAGTCCCAGCTCACAATCTGTAGTATTTTGGGGTCTTCCCTGAGCCGCAGTCCCAGCTCACATGTAACCTACCGCTCGGACCCAGCAGCGTACGTCCTCAAGGCCCGTTTACGGTCGTCACCTCCTGTAGTATTTTTGGGGTCTACCCTGAGCCGCAGTCCCAGCTCACCTGTAGTATTTTTGGGGTCTTCCCTGAGCCGCAGTCCCAGCTCACATGTAACGACATATAACGACATATAACGACATATAACGACATATAACATACACAACTTAGGCTACACGCTATCTTCTCCCATGAACCCAGTGTGGTTCGCGATTTAGAGAGCCGTGCAAAGGCAGCTAGTGTAGTGTCTCATAGAAGTATAGAATATTGTCTATAGGAGTATAGAATACAGAGAGACTGTGTAGTGTCCCAGTAAACTATAAGATCATAGAATACAGAGAGACAGTGTAGTGTCTCAGTAAACTATAGGATCATAGAGTACAGAGAGACAGGGTAGTGTCTCAGTAGACTATAGGATCACAGAGTACAGAGAGACAGGGTAGTGTCTCAGTAGACTATAGGATCATAGAATACAGAGAGACAGGGTAGTGTCTCAGTAGACTATGGGATCATAGAATACAGAGAGACAGTGTAGTGTCTCAGTAAACTATAGGATCATAGAATACAGAGAGACAGGGTAGTGTCTCAGTAGACTATAGGATCATAGAATACAGAGAGACAGTGTAGTGTCTCAGTAGACTATAGGATCATAGAATACAGAGAGACAGTGTACCCTTTTCTTTTTTTTTTTCCTTGCTGTAGAGGCTGGTACTCCGGATTGTTCTTGTGCTGTTAAGCATAATACACTGACATTTTTAGTTAATAATACAGACTCTGTACATTATGTTTACATTTAAACGGCACCTTAGTGCATTGCATATAGTTTCTCGACTAGTACTTCTAAGAAAATAAAATGTTACTTGGTGCACACTATATGCTCTAAAGAAAGTAATTTATTTGAACGTCATATTTCTCTCCTCACCTCGCCTTTTTCTTTTTTTTATATAACTGACTCCAATCTTCTAATCTTAAGGGTTACATTCCCTAGTTATCTGTTTCACCCAATCAAGAGCATCACCGTTGCCATGTGGAGGCACAGGTCCAGCATTCTAAATTTGCAATGAGTCACTTTCGAACTAGCCTAAATATTCAAGGGTTCCAGCAATAATGCTGAAGTAGATATACTACATTGGCCTTTGAAATGTAGTCGAGTAGAAGTAAAAGTATTGACAACTGGAACTACTCTAGTGCAGTACAAATGGAGAACCTCAAAATGTACTCAAGTAAGACACTTGAGTAAAAGTACTTTGTGACCTTCCACCACTGAGGTGGTTATCTTCCTTGCTTGCATTCCTAAGTAGGACAAAATCACTAAACAAAAGTGCTCACAGAGCAGACTACTATCCACTGACATGTGCTTGGGTCAAAGTACCAAAAACAAACGCTGGTATCAGAGTGGAGTGAAAACCCATAGTTAGAAATGTAAAACAAGCAGCCTGTCTCCGCTCACAATTTCTCAGACCTGACATGCACAATTTTCCCTTGAAAATATCAGATCCACCAGCTCGGATTGCTAGTAATGGAATAGCTAGTGAGCTTGTAGATCGGCAGTTTTAGCAGGGCTGAGGTGAAACTGCAGGCAGCTGTAAGGGCTATTTAAGGTAACTACCTCAGGGCTGTACTTAAGCACAATACTGGACTTCATGTACAAGACGACAGCATACATATAACGACAATAAACATGACAACGACATACATAAAGCGACAATAAACATGACAACAACATACATAAAACAACAATAGACATGACATTCGAATGTACTAATTTGAGCTTAGGCTATACGCTATCTTTTCCTTTGAACCCGGCGTAATTAAACTCGGGGCCGTTGCTGGGAGGATAAACTGTCCACCCAGCCAACCTAACGGGACATCATGGGGTATAGGGAGTTCAAAGCCTAATTTAAACCTAAACAAATGTATTATTTTTGATCAAGGCCGCATTTACAGTCCTTAACATCACCTCGCTCGGATGCCGGAGCTAAACATGTATTATTTTTGATCAAGGCCGCATTTACAGTCCTTAACATCACCTCGCTCGGATGCCGGAGCTAAACATGTATTATTTTTGATCAAGGCCGCATTTACAGTCCTTAACATCACCTCGCTCGGATGCCGGAGCTAAACATAGGCATACGCTATCTTTTCCTTTGAACCCGGCGTAAACTCGGGGCCGTTGCTGGGAGGATAAACTGTCCACCCAGCCAACCTAACGGGACATCATGGGGTATAGGGAGTTCAAAGCCTAGTTTAATACAAAGGTCATTCAATCTGCTGTTCAGTGGTGACTTCACATGCAAACAATCATTTTTACACATTATCTGTAACAATTGACCTAAATTTGGTATAATACAATTCACATATAGCACCGCGTGTACCCTTCCTGGGGCCCCAAGGAATTGTAGCACATAGTGTATGGGCGAATTGTTATTTGGATCTTATGGATCCAGCGGTCGTCTGGACTGGACAGGGTCACGGTCGGGGTCACCAACTGATGTGCCGTGGCAGACCTGTCACTTGGTTCAATGAACCCTAAAGTCCAGTTTATAGACGACATACACAGAAATTACCGTTCACATGCGCAAGGCATCTTTATTGACAAACACGGGAGACTCCCTTTCTACTATGTGAATAAAAGAACAGCAAATCAATGATATTAAAACAATACGACCTGATATATCACGAAGGCAATTCGCTCCACATCTAGGTCTGCATGCAAACAGGCGTTCGGTCGAGCGCCTGGAGAATTCTGAAGTCCTTATCTATTACATTCAGTATATCAACTCAGTTGCTATCAAGGCCTTCCTTCTAACCGGAGCACAGCTACTGTGCTCCACACTCTATAAAGTAAAGGTTGACGGCCCAAGGTTCCACAATGGACCATCATTATACAATCAAATCTAAAGTGTCAGTTTGTCCATTTGTAACTTTGAGAGTGTGCAAAAATGCAGCCTGTTTGGGGACATGATTTCTCTCAAAGTTGATAGAGAGAGACAGACAGACAGACAGACAGACAGACGGGGGGATAGAGAGAGAACGGGAGAGAGAGAGAGAGGGGGGGGTGTTAGTTATACAGTGAAACCATCAGTGTCAAGTTATCCATTTGTATGTGACTCTGAGAGTGTACACATGTAATCGAATGGACCCATAAGTAACGGCTTGGTTACATGTGTTGTGTACACTCTGGGAGTTAAGAGAGAGAGAGAGAGAGAGAGGGGGGGGGGGGGGGTGAGTAAACAGTGTGGAGAACAACAGACACAGTTTGAAAACAAAGTTTGAAGTTGTCGTGTTTTTAGGCTTAAATTCAACATATTGTCGATCATCTGATTATCTGTTCAGAAAACAATGTGTGAATGTTTTTATTCGTGTTCAGACTGTGGTGTTGTGTGAGGCTTTGTGTATCTCACAATGAAAAAGTGTTGTGATGCGACAGTGTGTAGACCACTGGTTCTCAAAGTAAGGCTCCGGGGACCCCCACGGGGTCATTGAGGGGGTTCCCAGGGGGTCCCCAGCAAAGTTAGTTGGAGTTAAGAATATCATCGAAACCACTTTAACCCTGTATAGTACATAGAGGCTGCAGTATTTGAAAATAGCAGATCTACAAGCCCACACGTGATGCCTTGTGATTGATTGATTGATTGATTGATGTACTTTATTTAGTAAGACATGAGACCAACAGTACATGGAAGTACAAATTCACAATACAAGGTCTACTAAACTGAAAGACTCATTAAGCACTGAGCTTGTTTCAGATGAGATCCCCATGCACACAAATTATGATGACATATAAGAGACAGACAGATATACACACTACTATACAGAATGTCACAATCAGTATACAGGTTACTGGTATGAAGAGTGAAAAATATGTACAAGAGAAAGGGGGATAGGGCGGTAGGTTAGGACTTGGACAGGGGCCAATTTAGAATTGCAGCCTCCTGGAGGTGTATCTTTAGGGCAGTTTTGAAAGTGAGTAGGGTTTTACACTCCTTTACTCCTTTTGGTAGGGCGTTCCACATTTTTGATGAATAGCATGAGAACGAGTTCATTCCCTTTGTTGAGCCAAATCTGGGTTGAACATGATTTGTGGAGCTGCCTCTGGTGTTATGATCATGGACTTCATTAACATTTTTTAGATCTGCCATTTTCAAACCAATCTATGAAGAAATATTTTTTTTAATATACTTTTGAAACTTTTGAACAACACAAATCTTGTATTGGGGTCCTTGGCCCAAAATCTGTGGCCATACATATTAATTTGGGGGTCCTTGACCTGAAACAGCTTGAGAACCACTGGTGTCAGACCAAGTCACGACAATGTGTTTGTTCCTTTAGTGAAGATGTTGGACATAACGGTGGTGTTTATTTTAATTTTATTGCAAGCATTATTATGTGTTCAAAGTTGACATGTTTTTATTTGGCCAATGTGCATCATTCATTTATGACAATTTCTGGTCACAATTAGGGCTGCCAACTATCTGGAATTCAAATAAGCGACACTCAACCAGGCGTCCCTTATTTCCAAGAAAAAACGCCCAGAAAAAGATTTAAACATTCACTTGTGTGTGTGTGTGTGTGTGTGTGTGTGTGTGTGTGTGTGTGTGTGTGTGTGTGTGTGTGTGTGTGTGTGTGTGTGTGTGTGTGTGTGTGTGTGTGTGTGTGTGTGTGTGTGTGTGTGTGTGTGTGTGTGTGTGTGTGTGTGTGTGTGTGTGTGTGTGTGTGTGTGTGTGAATATATGTATATGTATGTATGTACAGTTTTTGTGTTAACCTATTCAATCTGGGAACACATCTACAAATGTCTCCTAAATCCTAACAGTATTTGGAAAACCATATGTTGCTATAATATCAGTGGTTATCAAACGTGTTCCATGTCAAGGACCCCCAAAATGATATGTATTTGGTCGCCAACCCCCATCTCAAAATGTTTAGTACCAGGGACCCCCCAGAAGCAAAGATTTGAGTTACAAATGTTCGCTTTAAAAATATATATATTCAAGGATTTGCACACATTTTCCTGGTTTAAAAAAAATAGCAGATCTACAAGCTCATAGCGCGGCACTCCGCACTCGTTTAACCCATTTAGACCTGAGGCCGATTCTAAAGCGCCTTCTAAATCCTGACCTACTGTAAGTTTTCTGGAAAAAAAACAAAAAACTAAAATTACAACAAATGTATGTTGCTATATACTGTACATAGATACAACAACAACCCCAAAAGGGGTTGTTGTTGCTAAAGGTATAGTTACAAATAGGGGTTCCCGCTCAAAACGGGTTAAGTGGTCAGTCAACTAAAGCCCGACCGATGCCAGATTTTTGGGTCCTATGCCGATACCAAATTTGGAGAGATATACAAGCTCATAGCGCGGCACTGAGTGCAAGCTATGAGCTTGTAGATCTGCTATTTTTTGAAAAATCTGTTAACATTTGTTCAAATCTTTGAATATATATATATATATATATATATATATATTTTTTTTTTTGTTTTTTTTGTTAAAGCAAACATTTGTAACTGAAATACATGTCATTTTGGGGGTCCTTGTCATGAAAAAGTTTGAGAACCACTGATATTATAGCAACATTTTTTTTCAAGCTTTTTCAAAAAACTGTTTGTAGAATCCCCAGAAGCAAAAATTTGAGTTAAAATGTTCGCTTAAAAAATATATATATATATTCAAAGATTTGCACACATTGTCACGATTTTTCAAAAAATAGCATATATACAAGCTCATAGCGCTATGAGCTTGTAGATCTGCTATTTTTGAAAAATGTTTTGAAAAATCACTGTTACTTCAGGATGGCCCAGAATGATGTCATGGACATGACCTTTGACATTGAACTTGTTTGCAAACAGTTTTTCTTTTTTTATACCTTACATGAATTCTACTGCGGTTCTCCAAGTGGGGTCCCGGGATCCCCAGGGGTCCTTGAGGTGGTTCCAGGTGGTCCCCAGCTAAATATAATATAGCATGAAAATCTGTTGTAACCACTTAAACCCCCAATCTAGGCTGTCCGAAAATAGCCGATCTAGAAGCTCACGATGTGACATATTTTTGAAGACTTTTGTATATTAAAGAGGTGGTGCCATGGTTTTGCACTTTTTCTGTTTTTCATGTGTCTATGAGGTTGATAGAACTTCATTAAGCCCCCTGGTGGTGTTTTTATGGTGTTTTATGTCTTCTCTGACTATTTTGAGTTTCTACCTGGAGGCTGAAACCTTGAATCCAGAGTTTTTTCTTTTTACTGTGATCATGCTGTTATGTTTATTTTTCATCATCACTTTCGCTTCCTGACTCCTTCAGACTCACTGGTTTCCGGTTTCATGACGCAGATTCCGTTTCCGGTTCTCATTTTTTCCCCCGGTCATTTTCGGCCAGAATAGGGAAAAACACGTTTTTTTCACACGGTATAAAACACGAACGGAGAGGTCTACTTCTACTCTCTTTGGTCTGGGTGACGATCAGTCATCGTAGTCGTGTATCACATCGTAATTTAGCCGATCAACGATTGTCGAAAATGTCACATCCGGTTTATGACCGCATGTGACGTGATCCTGTTTGGGAGGGGGCGAGTGAGTCAGCGAGGTGATCAATGTGGCGATTTGCTACTGTCGTATGTATTTAAAACTGCATTTAGACAAGCTATTTGAAAACTAAATTACAAAATAGCACAAAAAAAACGAAAATTGCTGGCACTGGGGGAGTACTTTATGAAAATACTCTGGCACTGAGAGAGTTAATGAACTGGATGCATGTCCACATAAAAACATAATTTTAGCAATTTCTGTACACTTTTTTGAAAAAAAATCTTCCTCCTAGTATAACCATAATACCTGATGATATGTTTTAGGGTGGGGGGGGAATCACTTAAAATCACGGCACCCCGTCTTTAATAATAATTAATGACTGAACATTTTTAACAACACTATTCCTCTCATAAGGGGGTCCCCGACACAAAATATTTTCAGGCTTACTCAACCCATTAAGACCTGGAACGCTTCTGTGTCACTTTTTTGATTTGAGCTAAAAAAGCATTATTTTACACTTTGGCTATTCAAAAATAGCAGATATACAAGCTCATAGCGCGGCACCGAGTGCCGCGCTGTGAACTTGTAGATCTGCTATTTTTTTTATCGTGAAAATGTGCAAATCTTTGAATATATATTGTCTTAAAGCGAACATTGTAACTCAAATCTTTGCTTCTGGGGGGTCCCTGGAACAAAACATTTTCAGATGGGGGTCCGCGGTTAATTACATATCATTTTGGGGGTCCTTGACATGAAAAAGTTTGAGAACCACTGATATAGAAACATACGTTTTTTCAGAAAACTGTTGGGATTTAGAAGACACTTCTAGAATCGGCTTCAGGTCTTAATGGGTTAACCCATTCAATCCGGGAATGCACCTGTGTTATTTTGGATTTCTTTGGCTATTCAAAAATAGCAGATCTACAAGCGTTCAACGGCCAAATACATTATCATTTTGGGAGGTCCTTGACATGGAAAAGTTGGAGCTCCACTGATACAGCAACACACTGTTAGGATTTAGACATTTTTTTAGATATGTATTTGGCCACGGACCCCCATCTCAATATGTTTTGTTCCAGGGACCCCCATAAAAGCAAAGATTTGAGTTACAAATGTTCACTTTAAAAGAATATATATATTCAAAGATTTGCACACATTTTCAATGGATTAATTGGAAAGAAGAAAAAGGAATTTTGAGAACCACTGGTTTAAAGTATTATATTCATCCATCCTATCCATACTCATTTACAGTGGTGGAAAGCAACGAAGTACATTTACTTGAGCACTGTACTTAAGTAAAATGTTGAGGTATTTGCACTTTACTTTAGTATTTCCAATACTTTTACTTCTACTCCACTACATCTTGGATCCAAATATTGTACTTTTACTCCACTACTAGTTAGTTACTAGTTACTTTGTAGATTTTGATTATTATTACAAAACATACATTAACCATTTCAGCCCTATATACATTTCGGCCATTTGAAAATAGCAGATCTACAAGCTCACAATGCGTCACGATGCGACACATTGTGAGCTTGTAGATCTGCTATTTTCAAAATATTTGTATACATTGGATCAATTTTAATGAGACATTCTACATAATGAGTACTTTTACTTTTGGTATTTTAAGTACATTTTCAATGCCAATACTTTTGTACTTTTACTCAAGTACATTTTGAATTCCAGACTTTTACTTGTAACAGAGTATTTCTACACTGCAGTATTGATACTTTTACTTAAGTACAAAATGTGAGTACTTTTTCCACCACTGCTCATTGATCTGTATTGTAGGTGAATAGTTGCGTTTTGACCAAGCATACTGTCTTCTTTTGTTTTAGGACCCAGCGGGCATCTTTGAGCTGGTGGAGGTGGTGGGCAACGGGACCTATGGGCAGGTCTACAAGGTTGGTAGTTCAACTCCCCACAAAACAGCCTGTCTCTCAGAATTGACTGTCTTTTTATTCTGTCAGATTCGCTCTGTCACTGACTTCTGTTCCACCCCTTCTCTCTCTCGCTCTCGCTCTCTCTCTCTCGCTCTCTCTCTCTCTCTCTCTCTCACTCACTCACTCACTCACTCACTCACTCACTCACTCACACACACACACACACACACACACACTCACACACACACACACACACACACACACACACACACACACACACACACACACACACACACACACACACACACACACACACACACACACACACACACACACACACACACACACACACACACACACCTGTTCCATGACATAATTATCTTTATCCCTGTTATCCATTAACAAATGGTTGCCTAAGCAACAACAAACAACGTGACACTCTCCTCTGTGTTTGTTTGTCTTTTTCACCTTTTCTGTTTTTCCTCCAGTAGCTGACCTTGGACTATTTGCTGAAATTGTTTCATTTCATTCAGTGTTGTGTGAAAAAACATATATATATATATATATATATATATATATATATATATATATATATATATATATATATATATATATATATATATATATAGGAGCACCTAGCAGCGCTCTTATAAATATGTAATCTCATTGTTTTCACTCCGTTTGTTGTTGCTGCTGCACCAAAGCAACAGTGGGACAGACCAAGCGTATAATGTGCTTGCCAATGCGTTTTAACCCTTTAAGACATTAAGACCTTGAACGCATCTGTGTCACTTCTTGATTTGAGCTAAAAAGCATTATTTTACACTTTGGCTATTCTAAAAAAAAAAAGGATGTACAAGCTCATAGCGCGGCACCGAGTGCCGCGCTATGAGCTTGTAGATCTGCTATTTTTGAAAAATCGTGAAAATGTGTCAAAATCTTTGAATATATATTGTTTTAAAGCGAACATTTTTAGCTCCAATCTTTGCCTCTGGGGGTCCCTGGAACAAAACATTTTGAGATGGGGGTCAGCGGCCAAATACGTATAAGTTTGGGGGTCCTTGACATGAAAAGGTTTGAACACCACTGACGTTTTTTTCAGAATACTGTTGGGATTTAGAAGACATTTGTAGAATTGGCTTCAGGTCTTAATGGGTTAAGACCCGGAACGCATCAGTGTCATTTTAAGATTTCTTTGAGCTATTCAAAAATAGCAGATATACAAGCTATACGGGCTTGTAGATGTGCTATTTTTGAAAATTCTTGAACATTTTGTGCAAATCTTTGAATATTTTCAAAGCGAACATTTGTAACTCAAATCTTTTCTTCTGGGGGATTCTACAAATGTCTTCTAAATCCTTTTGAAAAAGGTATTTTGCTATATCAGTGGTTCTCAAACTTCTTCATGTCAAGGACCACCCAAAATTGTACGTATCTGTCTGCCGACCCCCATCTAAAAACATTTTGTTCCAGGGACCCCCCCAGAAGCAAAGATTTGAGTTAAAAATTCACGATTTCTCTAAAATAGCAGATCTACAAGCTCATAGTGCGGCACTCGTTGCCGCGCTATGAGCCCGATGGTCAAAAGCCACACAATATTCCCAAGATTTTCATATACTAAAAAGAGACAAATCAGGAGAAAATCTACTTCATTATCGACCTTTCTCTGTCCCAGCAACTCGTGGGATCTACCACCAGTAAACATCGGACATTGGCGAGATCAGACGGCACCCACTTAGGAGACCATTTGGAGGATTTTTATAAAATGTTCCCCCCTCTAGTGGCTCCAATTGGGATAGCTTATCCTGTGCCCGGTTCTCCTCAGTGGCTGGAGCAATTGATCTGACTTTGCACACAGCCATTGACCATTACCATCTGAATGCAACTGCGAAGCGCGTTTTTCAATTTCATCAAGTGCATGCGTCGAATCTACAGCCCCACTGCGTTACACTGTTGCACACACAGAACGTGCTTTGACCAACGTAGGTGTGTCTGTGTGTGTGTGCAGTTGGGGCAGTGTGGGCCACTGTGCAGAATTATTTTTGAGGGGCAGAAAGCCAAACTGAAGGGCAACGACCATGGCCTTCATGACCTCCGTGAAATTCCTGCCCTGGTCCCAAAGGAGAGCGGTCCCCGGTGCAGTGATGTTGCTAGGTTTTCAATGTAATGGGTCCTGGGATGCAAGGGTGGTCTTTTAGATGGGTCCCAGGGACATTTTATGGGTCCCCAATTACACGTCTCAACCTTTTCAGGCAGCGACCCCCCAAAATAATCATATTTTAACTGGGGACCCCCCACCCTGAGGAATTAGGAGTTGAGGCACTTAATTTAGTTTGATTCAGTTCCACAGATACATATTGTGAAAATAGCAGATCTAGATCAGTGCGACCCGTTCCTGCTTTTCAAGACCGATACCGATATATATACATATATTAAAAAATCATAAATATATTTTTTCAAATGTATATGATTCTGTAGTATTAGCACACCTTATGGTAAGAAATACTAGTAGTGGGCAACAGGTGGATTTAACATACCTTTGACCAATAGAATACATTTAATCATAGAACCTTTTAATCATTATTATTATTTTATTTTGTATTATTTATGAATGTAGAATTTATTTTTACTATTTATTGTGTAGACTGAAAACACTGGCTTACAGTGGAAGTATTGGCAAATAAAGAAATAGGAATTCAAGAAATAATGAAGAGAAATACTGACAATGCCTATGAACATTGGCTTGCAGTTATTGCACATAGTCAACATGCAATAATACTATTAGGCTTGTCATTGAGAAAGGAAAATAAAGTTGTCTTTTTGAGGAGAAGTGGAACCTTATGTCACTTTAAGTTTAGCATGAGGGAGAGGGTCTACCCTCTTCAGGGAATTAATTGTTATGATATCTCTAAGCTACAGAAAACATCCAGTTGCCTATTAAACATACACAAGACACAGACGATAAACAACCGGTTACTTACAGCTGCCATTAATTAGTGCTTTTGTTTGCCTTTGTGGTCAAATCAGGGTCAAATGCATAGGATCAACGAGCCATCGTTAACCTGCTAATGTTACACAGCTGATTGGCAACATGCATTAATCCACCACATACATCACTCTGATCTCCAAGCAAGTGGGAGAACACTCTAAAATCGGGGATTTTACTTTGGCTGGTCAATTTAAGATGACAACAGCAACAGAGATTAGTAGTAGACCTGTATGTATGATGATCAGTTATTATTCCAGACAGTGGTCTATCCAAGACGTTTTAACACGTTTAAGAGCAGGTCCTCATGCCGTCTCTCTCTCTCTCTGTGTGTGAGTAGCGTAGACTAACAGCGAGGGGCTGTGCTGCTGCTTCTGCCACACAACGCCGTTTAACAGAGTTATACTTCTCCAGTACAACGGTGTCTAACCGGAGAGTTATACTTCTCCACCAACGGTGCCTAACCGAGAGAGTCCATGTAGATCACAGCTGACAAATATTATATATTATCGGAGCTAATCGGAGCTGCGTCCCATGGACGCACTAGAGTTGTCATGAATGCGTCCTTTCGCAATATGGTGCGTCAGCGACGCAGGACGCAGGCCTACGAGCATCTCTGCCGGTGTAAAGTTGGTCAGATCCAACCAATATGCCCATATATAGGCATGTGTATTTATGAAATCAGGGATCTCCACATATGGGCATGAAATGGACACAGACAGACAGACAGACAGGCGTGCACAACAGATACTCTGACACTGGATATGTTGTATTTTCTGTCTGCACCAAATCTCTGCACCACCAAATAGCCAGTTCATCTGATCTTGTTCCCCCAAAATTCGGCTCAAACATGGGACAAAATGTATTCTACTATGCTGCCACCAAAATGTGGATTGATAGATTGAATACTTTATCAGACAGAAATGTAAACAGCACGAGGTACAGTCAAATACTTGAGCTAAAAGGATATTAAACACAAAAAAGTCCTGGGGGACTTGTTTCCATTGTGGTCCTATTCAATTCATCAACATAGAATTAAAATAACACCAAAATACAATATCATCTACAAATATAAAACAAAAAATTGATAAAGAAAAAAACTGTAAGCAGTGAATGCCAACATTTTCTATGGGGGAAGTGAGTTTACCTCCTTCTTTGGCCTCCTGAGAGATGGATTTTTAGGCCTGATTTGAAGGGAGCCAGAGATGCACATTCTTTGGTGGCAGTGCAGTAGAAAGAGAATTTAGCCATGTTATCCATTATCTTGCTGTAACTATGGTCCAGTAGGTCCCTACTGGCCTACCAGGATGCTCTAGTAGGCTGTTCTCAGTCATTATATGGGTAAAATGTTTTTAACGCATGTGCTGTCAAGGGGCGTAGTCAAATTGAAATACAGCACAAAACCCAAATCCAGCACCTGTCTCGGCGGCTTGCCTCGCTAATCATCGGCACCACCGACGAGCTAAGGCGAGCAAGTTGCCGTGCCGAACGTTGCGAAGTTCGCTTTTGCCGATTCAGCGCAGTCCGAGTTACGTATGTCCCGATAGGCACAGAATCGTCAATCATATTTTGGGAAAAGTTCGTCCCAACTGCCAATCAAAGTGACTACTGGCCAATCACAGCGCGTCTTTTCCCACCCATCACAGTGCGTCTTTTCCAAGACTTACGTTACGGCCGAGTCTACCAAAGCGTCCTGTTAGACCGCACATGCGGTAACATTGAATCACCCATAGAATGGCTACCAGCCTCCTGATAGGCCAGTAGGGACCTACTGGACCATAGCTATGGGATGCATAGCGCGAAGAGAGCGGTCGAGGACAGCAGAACTCCAAGCTCACATCCGATGTGAGCTTGTATGTCAGCTGTTCTCGGTGCAGTACCGTTGCGAGGTGAAGTATACAGTGGGGCAAAAAAGTATTTAGTCAGCCACCATTGTGCAAGTTCTCCCACTTAAAAAGATGAGAGAGGCCTGTAATTTTCATCATAGTATACCTCAACTATGAGAGACAAATTGAGGAAAAAAAATCCAGAAAATCACATTGTCTGATTTTTAAAGAATTTATTTGCAAATTATAAGGAAAATAAGTATTTGGTCAATAACAAAAGTTCATCTCAATACTTTGTTATATACCCTTTGTTGGCAATGACAGAGGTCAAACGTTTTCTGTAAGTCTTCACAAGGTTACCACACACTGTTGCTGGTATGTTGGCCCATTCCTCCATGCAGATCTCCTCTAGAGCAGTGATGTTTCGGGGCTGCCGCTGGGCAACATGGACTTTCAACTCCCTCCAAAGATTTTCTATAGGGTTGAGATCTGGAGACTGGCTAGGCCACTCCAGGACCTTGAAATGCTTCTTACGAATCCACTCCTTCGTTGCCCGGGTGGTGTGTTTGGGATCATTGTCATGCTGAAAGACCCAGCCACGTTTCATCTTCAATGCCCTCGCTGATGGAAGGAGGTTTTCACTCAAAATCTCACAATACATGGCCCCATTCATTATTCCCTTTACACGGATCAGTCGTCCTGGTCCCTTTGTAGAAAAACAGCCCCAAAGCATTATGTTTCCACCCCCATGCTTCACAGAGGTATGGTGTTCTTTGGTTGAAACTCAGCATTCTTCCTCCTCCAAACACGAGAAGTTGAGTTTCTACCAAAAAGTTCTATTTTGGTTTCATCTGACCATATGACATTCTCCCAATCCTCTTCTGGATCATCCAAATGCTCTCTAGCAAACCTCAGACGGGCCTGGACATGTACTGGCTTAAGCAGGGGGACACGTCTGGCACTACAGGATTTGAGTCCATGGCGGCGTAGTGTGTTACTGATGGTAGCCTTTGTTACTTTGGTCTCAGCTCTCTGCAGGTCATTCACTAGGTTCCCCCCGTGTGGTTCTGGGATTTTTGCTCGCCGTTCTTAAAAAAAATTAAAAAAATTGACCCCACGGGGTGAGATCTTGCGTGGAGGAATGGGCCAACATACCAGCAACAGTGTGTGGTAACCTTGTGAAGACTTACAGAAAACATTTGACCTCTGTCATTGCCAACAAAGGGTATATAACAAAGTATTGAGATGAACTTTTGTTATTGACCAAATACTTATTTTCCTTATAATTTGCAAATAAATTCTTTAAAAATCAGACAATGTGATTTTCTGGATTTTTTCCCCTCATTTTGTCTCTCATAGTTGAGGTATAACTATGATGAAAATTACAGGCCTCTCTCATCTTTTTAAGTGGGAGAACTTGCACAATGGTGGCTGACTAAATACTTTTTTGCCCCACTGTATATGTCTCGCTATGAGTGCCTCAACCAGCCACAAGAGGAGGTTGAATGAACAGAGAACAACAGATTTGGTGATTTGTTAGTTAGGGAATTGATGAAACCAGCACCTGCACAGTCTCTATGTTTGTAAACCAAAAATCTATTCTATTGTCCAAAATGTAACAGAGGGCATCCGCCACTACATTCATGACCCCTAAGTTGATACTGTAGCTACAATGTCCAGTCAAATTTTAATAAGTCCGACCGAAAACCCCGGGTGGCGGGACTGGCGGCTCCCCACCCAGCTCACCGGGAGTGCGCGCGTAAAGCCCCACACCGTATCGATCCAGTGTGACCCAAGACCAACCTCCCTTAGACCTCCCCAACCGGCCCATATGTCATAAGGAAAAGGGGCCCCTGTTTTTGGCACTGCTATACCCGCACCCGTTGCCCATTACCCGTGAATTTCTGCCCATTACCGTGAATTAGGGATAAGGGAGCTGGCACTGTCCCTAAACGCTATTTTGCGGCCGCTATACCCCGCTATTCATTATGCCAACTCTACTATTTGCGCCTGGAGGTGTGACCGTGGGCGTGTTGTTGCATTATCCCCAAAATTGCTATTTTACCCACACACGTTAGGGACAGCGCATAATGGAACCTAAAACCACCCGCAATGCCAACTTGGTTTGGTAGGGCGCGCCTGCAATGGACAGACGTACAGGGCACGCAGCTGCACAACATTCGAGGTCTCCCTCTCTCCTAATTCTCAACAAATCTCTGTGATTATAATGTTCCTATAATCAGCGGAAGTGAGAGTGTCAAATCCTTGTGTCAATTGTGTTTATATAATATGATAGTCAAAGAAGACAATCTGTGCGGCACGCAATGCAATGCGCTCCAAATTACACACTCAAGTATTCATCATTACACAGGAAATAATGAACTGATTACAAAAATATTTAATTCTCTCTAATCAGTAATATGTAGGTGATACGTACAGTATGTCTATCAAATGTGGTTTTATTGAAAGGTAATCAAAGGCTAGAGCTTAAAAAGCAAACGTTGGGTGTGTGATCTGCAGCGAGAGGAGCTGTTTTGCCAGAATTTGCAGACAGCCGTTGTTTTGGCCTTGCCTGTTATGTTAGCGTCAGTAAATGTGTAGCGCTTTGACATGTTTATTCTCTATGTTGACAATTTGTTCTTTTATCTGTGCCCATATGACACAACAGATATAACTAAACTGCCACATAGGTGTTTGATTTATGTTAAACTCAGAGACCTTTTATTTGTGTTATTTATTTCAAACCACACATATACAGTAACACCTATTATCACCCCCTGTAACTCCTGTATGCTGGACTCATTTCATCTAGTAAATAACTCTCTGGTATAAAGGACTCTCTGACAGGAATCGTTTCCATAGATAGCATATCAACCCTTAATTAAGAGGCACTTTAAAAAGTTGCTTTTTTTCCTTAGCTTTTTATGTCATGGTAAAATCTTCATCCCACATCAAGTACATTTACATTAACAGTAAAATTAACAGTAAAAGACACAAGTACAAAGTACATAAAGAGAGAGAGATTTATTGACATTCATTTCAAACCCAACGTGAAATTGGCTGTTTTTTTCCTTAAATGTATAAAATAAAGAATAAATGTATGCTTTGAAAAATGGTCATAAATAATTTTAACATACACGGTACATCATTATCAGACCTAGATGTACCCTTCAACTTCTTGTTTGTGACTGGCTAGTGGCTATCACAGGTTTTCTAGCATTTGTAGAAATATTGGGCCTTAAATGTTTTTTTTTTAAGTAAACAAACAATAGAAAAAAGAACATTGTAAATGACATTTGAAAAAAAAAATCCTTCCCCCCCCCTTTTTTTAAAATTCCTTTATTCCTTACTTTTATATACATTTGTTTGGTGCCGTTTTTTTTTTTTCTCCCTTCCCTAAGGTATGTCCCCCCCCTCCCCCACAGTTGAAAAAAGTTGGATTTAAGCGGTTAATTAAATGAAAACAGGTAGACAACACGTAGACCAGGGTTTAACCTATTAAGTCCTGAGGCCCATTCTACAAATGTCTTCTAAATCAGTAGTTCTCAAACTGTTTTGTGCCAAGGTCCCCCCAAAATGATATGTATTTGGCTGCGGACCCCCCATCTCAAAATGTTTTGTGCCAGGGACCCCCCCCAAAAGAGAGGGTTTATGTTCTAAATTATTTAAACATGTTTTCAAACATGTTTTTTTTTAATGGGTTTAAGTGGGTAATCAATGAAAACATGTAGACCAGGGTTGACGTGGTTAGTTAATTGAAAATAGGTAGACCAGACCGAACATTCATGACAACAAAAAAAAAAGTCCCTCTCTCTACAAACACACAACCAAACCATATGGATTATGAATGTTAAATAAGACGGGGGTAGGAGTAAATACGATTTTGCTTCTTCCTACTCCTTTTTGAACATGTTGGAGATGATCAATGATCGCAGTTTTTAAGTATTTTTTTGTTTTTTACCTCTTTTTTATGTTATATTGTGGCTTTCATTGTTATTAGTTTTTGTTTTATTTTAACTGCAAGTTCAAAATAAAGATTACAAATCAAATCAAAACCACCCAGTGGGGTTAAATGAAAACAGGTACACCAGGGTTGAAGAGGTTAATTCATCTGCGTGTGTGAGATGTTTCTCAGAGGTGCACCTGTCCTGCAAACTGAATTATTAACCATCAAATCTCTCAAAGCAGACTGTAGTGACGATCTCGTCCATCCAGGTAACCATCGCTTTGACGTTGACGTACGCAGAAGGACTTCTCGACCAACCGCCTAAGTAGCTTCCATACAGCGTCCAGGAGGCATCGTCATTATCGCACATCAGAGGTCCTCCCCAGTCCCTCTGAAACAAGAAGCAGTTGTGTTTTTCATTGTGTGTTATTATGTGTAATTCATTGTGTGTTATTATGTGTAAATATCATGTGATGTTTTCATCTCTGTGTCACTCACCATCCAGGGATAGGACTCTGAGCGTCCAGTACAGAACGTAGTGCTGTTGATCCATTTGTCGGGGGCCCAGAAGCAGTCACCACAACTTACAGGCCAGTCACGTCTGCACTGATCATTGGTGATGATGGTGGAAGAAGTCTCACGGAGCCGGTTAGTGTCATCTGGGGGAACTGGGGAAAAACACACAGGATTCAAAGTTGAGGACTTTGTACACAGTCATTTATTAATACAGTGGAAAATTGTAATCTATTACAAAATACATATTTAACCACTTTTTAACCCCTATTTTTGGCATGTCATTATAGGAAAAAAATACGTATTTATTTATTGTTCACACATTTTCAAAAATAGTGATCCACAAGCTCACAACATGCTGTGATGTGAGCTTGTAGATCATCTATTTCCACTCTGAATATAATATTGAGATTATGAATTGCCAGTGAAGTCTCTAGGCAGAAGTACAGGAAGTCCCGCCCTAAAGCCCTCAAGGAAGTTACGTTAATGCTGTGCAGATCTGTGTACATCCCAGGAAATGAAAACTGTGCTGTGATTGGTCAATGAAAGAGCGCTTCCAGGGGAAGTACATAATGTGACCAATCAAATTCCTTGTTAACCTGTATGAATGTGTGTTTATATTGTTTCCTCACCAATATGGGTCCCCCCCCATCCAGTGACCATGCACGTCTTGCCAACAGGGGGGAAGTCACCAGCCTCAGGGACACACACAGGTTTAACATTCTTGTTAATCTTCGCAGGTTCCCACAGTTTGGCCAACACCATGTCATACTGAGGAAAGTTGGATTTGGTCGCTTTGGGGTGCCTGAAGACCTATCAGAGAAATGTTGTTTAGATTAACCACATAATCCCTGTTTACATAAAAGAAAACATTTAAAAGCTCAGATTGTAGATTTATGTTCAAAAGAGCTGTAAATCTGTCTAGAGAGATTACTGTGAACATAGTGTTAGTTATGTAATATGTTCTGACACATGTTTGATGTTCATACTGTACCTTTTCAATCCCGATCTTCTGTTGAGTGTTTTCAGTGGTAGAGGAACGGTCGTGAGCTCCCAGCACCACATAGTCAAAGCTTTGACTGGAGAAGACAACAGAAACAAATTATTATTTCACTTTAATTCCATTATCAATAAGTAACTACATTAACATTTGTCCATAAGTAGCAGAGCTACTGGTTGGTTGTTAAATTTTACATATTTATCCACTTTAGTCCTACATACTTGTAGTTGTACAACGAATTGCGAAAATAGCAGATCTACAAGATCAAACGCGTTATTGTAGCACATTGTGAACTTGTAGATCTGCTGTTTTCGCTATTCGTTTGAATGTTTTTGTCCATTTTGTGACATCTTGAACCTATTGACTAATGACCAGAATAGTGAGGCCAGGTTGAAAGAGATGAAGAGACAGAGTGTGTGATAATAAACTGTGTTTACTTATATATATGTCATGGATATGTATGTTTGTATTACCTGGTCCGTAATCTGGCGGTTGCAACAAAATACGGATGAATCAGTACACCACCACCAAGAAATCCGTATCTATCACTCTGAAAGATAAAAGGTAAAGTGTGAATCAAATGCAAACATATTGTGAGCTTGTAGTTCGGCTCTTTTTGCCATGTGACACCGTCGTACAATGGAGCATGAATGAAGCACTTCTCCAAGATATGACCTTGTTCTATTGGTCCCTGAAGGGGTCCCCAGCCAAATGTGTTACTATAGTATGTGTCACTTCCTAGTGTCCTTGAGCACGACACTGAACCCCTAACTGTTAGGGGTTCAGTGTCTTGCTCAAGGACACCTCAAAACTCAGCCAGGAGGAGCCGGGGATTGAACCGGAAACCTTGTGATTCCAAGACGACCGCTGTACCTCCTGAGCCAATGCTGACCTGTTGCATAATGAATGTATATGTATATTTATAATGTATATTCATATGTATAATGTATATTTACATAGACAGCCACCATCCAGGGCCAGGAATGTGGAACAGCCTCTTCACCGTTGATGATTAAAGGTACAACTGCAGGCCGAGTACCACACTCTTCATCTCTCATCTCTACACATGAAAAAACACACCATACAATTAAATAGCTTACATTTAATGAGACACACACACACACACACACACACACACACACACACACACACACACACACACACACACGGCATGCTTCAATGGACATTAAAACATGAACACACCTTTCATGGCAGAGGTGATGAACTTCTTGCTGGATGTCCAGTAGACGGTGGGCGTGTCTGGAACGCCACAAACTTCAGGAGCTCTAATGATGAATCCGGCCATAAGCCAATCACGGCCTTGTTTTACCATGAGGGAAGCACCTCTGTCTCCCTGATAAGACACAAGTAAGCATTGTTCACTGTCCAGCGCTCAGTTACTGTTAAAGCACACTGTCAAATATTTACAATGTAAAGTCTTAACAATTTATTTTATTTTTCTACTTCTAATTTATTTCCAGGGAGAGAGAAAGGCTGTAGTAATTTTCTGTTAGCTTGGAATCCCCATCGATGATGTCATTGGCAGGCAGGTTCCTGAGCTGTCTACGGCCCAGATGAGGTTGAAAGTGGGTAAAGTGCTACATTAAGATTTGAATGGGATTTGAATGGCATTCTTACTATGCATGCGTCCTGGCCTCCTTTCACGTTTTCTGCACAGATCATGTTGTCATCTACCCTTCCGCCCCAGATCCGGTTACAATGGTCATGGTCAGTTACCTTAACGTCGACACCTTGAAGAGCTGTGCGGAATGGTAGTGGTTCTATAGATACAAACAAACAAACAAACAACAGAATCATTATTAGTGTGAATATAAGGTTCTGACTGCAAGATTAACAACTTAAATCCTGCGTCCCTATTTTGGGCATGTTGTTATGGCAAAAACGTTTTCAGGAAATAATAGATCTACAAGCACACATTGTGCTTGTAGATAAAGTGGACACAGTGTTTACAAGAGGCGGCTTGTAAGGCAAGGGTTAAATACTAATGTCCATTTGGCTACATTTGATCATTTGGTCCCCAGGGTGCCATTTTGGGGTCCCGTGCTTACCTTCTCCGACAAGGCCCCAGCCATAGACGATAGCCTCCGTACCAGTCGGAATCACACTGCCGTCGTCTGCCAGGCAAGCAGGTCGGATGTTCCTAGTGAAGTCGACGGGTGAGTCCATTTTCAGCAGAGCTTGGTCGTTACCCCACGGCCCGCTATAGGAAGATCAGAATAATCCAATATTAGTTATCCTATAATACATTTCTAAACCCAAAACCCCCCAAAAAAACCTGCCACTGTGTGGGACTAAACACAAAAACAACATATCAATGTCACTAACAAGACACGCCACAACGTGCAGAATTACTACGCGCAGTCTGTAGGCCACTTCATACTGCTCAGCACACATCTGCCCCCTCGCAGCATAATTAATTGCGGCCAACACAAACTCACAACATTACAGTCGGCCATGTTGTTCCTTAGCGTCATCGCCGACCACCGCCCAACGAGACCCAAGTGAGGTCAGACAACACACTCCATATTTGGGCATAGCTCCATTGGGAACATCTCCTATTATGGCTTTATATATTATAGAGACCAACAAACACAAAGCACCGCGCAGCGGATAGGGTTAATAACACTAGAGTTAATATAGTTAATAACACTAGAATAATCAACGTTGAATTTTGGTCAGTCATGAACATCCTTACATTGGAGAGCACTTTTGGTTGATCCTGAAATCAATAACGCCTCTCCTCACACCTCCCACATCATCCAAGTTGGTCTGTCCAAGCTGGACTCTCAAGGTCATTGGGTCGACGTCTCTGGAGGAGAGAAATATCCCATTTAGTCATATGCTATATTCCTTGTCTTCCTTTGGTTTCGTATTTTTGACTGTTACAGTTCTCAAAGATGCCTCTCGCTCTCCCCCCCCTCTCTCTCTCCCTATATCCCTCTCTGTCTCCGCCCCCTCTCTGTCTCTCTGCCGCTCGCTCACAAAAGTCTTGCATGTGCACAGAATGACAGGCTAACGACACAAACACAGGGAGGAGGACCCTAGACCCCGATCTCTCAGGAGAATCGCCCCTGGTGTAATAATATGAATGAACTTACTTTAGGCATTGTTTGGGAAGGTAAACATGTTGTTCGTCCACGAGAGTACCACCGCAGATATGATGTTCAGATTCTCGGCGAATGCTGACAGCAGACGGAAGTTTAGCTGGAGTTCCTCCAAGAATATCAGGTTCCTGATGGGTAGGTACACCTGCCATCGCCGCACACACTGGAACAGGGATCAGAGATATGATTAAACACTAAAGACCTATACGTATAGGCTGCTCGGCTATACAAAACATGGCATCTAAAAAAGAATTAGCCTAATGTTGTAAGAAGTGTTAAATATCTCTATATTCTGATAGTAGCCTAATCATTGCTGTACAGTAAAAGGGGTCTCCCAGTCTCAACAGGAGAGAGAACTCATACAGGATAAACATGTGAAATAGGAAGTGATGCACCCAAAATTGGAACTGGAATATTATAAGATTTGAAGTTATAATAAATTGCACAAAAAAAACAACATTATGAAATTTGTCTTACCATAGAGCGCAATGATCAGAATGATGTAAGGACGGAGCCACCATTTCTGGAGGCTTATGTCAGCCATCGTGGCACAGAGGCCGCAGAGATCTGAAATAAGAAGGACACGTTGATCACAGCAGTGCCAGGACGAAACCTATGACCTTCATGGAATATAGGCTGCCCTAGCGTGTCTGACATCTGGTCTAGAGGGGCGGGTTCAAAATCTCCGGAGAAAAATTATGTGAGATCCCATTGGTTCACCGGGATCTGTCCGTCAGCCACCATGCCCCTCCTCCTCCCCCAATGTGCAGCATTGAGAGCCCTGATGTCACAACATTTGGAGCGACGCCCACTGCACTCTGGTTGGTTGGGGAAATGAAACGCTTCCTATTCCAGGAATGTCAACAGGGCGTTACTATGGATCCCACGCCAGCTCTTGGCAAACCCGCTGTGATTGGTCAGTAGTCGCTGTGATTGACAGTTATCGTTTTTGCAACTATGCCTGAACCTAACCTTAACCCTAACCTCAGTAAAACTATGCCTGCCAGGGAGCCAATCAGAAGGCGGGTCTATATCCTGGAGCGTTGGTGGGATCCATAATCAGGCGTCAACAGGCTGGTCCAGGCTCTTATTTTTTAGCAAAACTAAAAACTAAAATCCTGGAGATTGAGGCTACATGGAATGAAACATAAACATAAAACACAAGAACACATTTAGTAATCAAACCTGATTGAAGACTCGCTCTGATGGTATCCAAGCAGGAAGTAAATCCAGATGCGCCTTGGCAGTCTAGGGGAGGGAGAATCACTGGAGAACTAATCCGTGGAAAGAATACGTGGGATCTGTACTGCTTCTCTCTGAAGAAGTGGTTGACGTCTCTGGTATCACCGTTGGATCAGAAAGAAAGAACTTGTGGTTTGTGTTGCCTTAAATACCCTTGGCTGCACTGCTAGTGTCATTAGGGTGATGTCAGTCATATCCATATATGGATCCCCCGATATCATTCATGCCCAAAGATAGGGTCTATGGATGTTTCGGTTAGCTCCATATATGGGGCTCCAGGAGGGGGTCTATGATGTCAGAGCTTGGTATGTCAGTTTATCTCCATATATACAACAACGACGATATGTCATAGATGACTGACGTCATCGACTAGCCAGATGAAGATCCACATGGAAGCAACCCTGGCATTTTATGCCCATATTAGGAGATCCCTGATGTCATACATATATGCCTATGTTGGATGTAGATTTCTGCCCGACAGCGACGACTGTAGCCAGATGAAGATCCACATGGAAGCAACGCTGTTATTATACCCCCCCCCCCTTACACCACGGCACAGAAGAAGTCGCAGGTGTCTAGAAGATGGTGTTGTTGTGAATGTAAACTGTTTGATGTGTTTGTAAATGTATGGGTTCATGTGGAGGATTGCTAATTGATATAAAAATATTTTCGGCACCCGAAATAATAACTTAAGGGACAGTCCGCTACAGTTTGTTTGGGGGGAACCTAATCACGCAAACCGCTGGACAGATCAGCACCTAATAATAATAATAATAATAATACATTTTATTTATAACGCACTTTACTTTCTCACGAATCTCAGAGTGCTACAGATTAAAAGCAGAGCATAAAAGCACCATAGGCAACAAAACAATTTGAATGGACAAAAAAATGTATTGTTTGTGCACACACTGGCAGTGGGCCAAGAAGTACCTCCACTCTGTGACCTCCTTCTCCACTCTGCGGGGCAGTGGGACTAGACTACTCGGTCTTAGTCGGTCATAGTGTTGTTGTTAAGATAGATCGGGGCTGAGGCAACGATCGGCTCCTCAATTCTTACCTTTTTCTGTATCGTATCAAAAAACAAGAAAGTTAGCCCCGGTATTCTACAGATGTCTGTATAGTTCTGATGGTCTGGAAAAAAGTAATCGATGGGTTGAAACAACCTTTTAAAGAAGTTTTGTTTCTGATCATTCATGATCAGTAACGTCAACATGGAGGCACGTTCCTGATTATATTTAGCCCGTCTGCTCCACTCAAAGCCAGGCAGAACTAAAAAGAAAGTTTCAATGTTGTTGAAGACATGATTCCTATATCTACTACTTTTCATCATAGTGAGCTACAATAGTTGAGAGTTGTCGTCTTATGCTGCAGCAAAATGTATACATTAATATTGAAGAAAAATGTATTAAAGTAATGCAAAAGTCGGCTAACTAGACGTAAGTTACTTTTATAATGCAGTAACTACTGAAGTAATCAAGGTACTTGCCGCGCTATGAACTTATATGCTATTTTTTTGCTTCTGGGGGGGTCCATGGAACAAAACATTTTGAGATGGGGGTCAGCAGCCAAATGCATATCTAACTAGAAAAAGTGCTCCTCGGAGCACAAGTCTCCGCCAGGTCAGGTAGGTTATTATGGCCTCCTGGTGGCGCTATAATAGGCCAATGTGAAAAGGATGCCATTTATTCCTAGGCCTTGCACGGCAATCGGACACTGCATGCATGATTTGAGGCATTTTGTTCTAAAAATGTGTTTTGCTAAATTTGACCTGCTGGTGGCGCTATTTCAGGCCAATGTTAAAAGGGTGGAATTTGTTCCTCAACATAGTGTGAATGTGCGTTCAAAGTTTCACCGTAATCGGACGCTGCATTCATGATTTGCGGCATTTTGTTCAAAACGGGCCACTCCTGCAAACATTACATGTCAATGTTAGCCAATCAGGATGGCATATGAAAAATCAAACAGATCCGTCTTGATCACATGGCAAAGGTGTGTCCTTGGCCTCTAGAGAGTGTGCATACAAAGTTTTACACTGATCGGTGCAGTTATAGGTAAAAACACGAATCGGCCTGTTACAGCACCACCATGAGGCTGATTTGAACATTTTCAAATGGCATTTCTTCCTCGGCCTAATGGGAATGTGTGTGCAAAATTTCACGTAAATTGCATGCTGTGTTCATGATTTGAGGCATTTTGTTCGAAACAGAGTACTCCTGCAAACTTTGAAAGACAATTTTTGCCAATCAGGATGGAATATGAAAAATCTGGAATGAGACGTTTCTTTTAATGACTATAGAGATACTGTGTTTGGCCAAAATTTGTAGGAGTACTGTTCAAAAATGTGTTTTGCACAAATCGGCCTCCTGGTGGCGCTATAAAAGGCCCATGTGAAAAATTTGGAGCAGAGGTTCGGCTTTGGCATCCAGGGACTGTGTGTGCACAGTTTCGTTGCGATCAAGCCAACGGTGCCAGAGATTAGCTGTACAATACTGTGGGTGCCTCGGGGCTAAAGCACCCATTAGAAATGACGAGCACCCATCACAAACTCATCACAAAAAAATAAAAATAAAAAAACTCCGACATCTGCACTTCATGAAGTACATTTTTTGTACCAATACAAATTAACCGCATTAAAGTAACAAAAAGGTAACAAACCCGGCCTAGCATGCGCTGCGCACCCAATAGCACGGACATAGGCGCCCCTGGGCATGAGACCAAACTGAGGGGTAGCCACGGAGGCCATGGTCATCTGCTTTTTTCACTAGTCTTTAGAAAATGTCTTTATGTTCTACATTTTTCACAGCTGGCTCTCGGCCTTGACAAATATTGGGGAGGAGACCAGGGTAAAAGGTAAAACAAGGTGTGTTTATTAAATAAGGCCTAATGACAAACAACTAAGGGAAAGGCGAACAGAACATATTGCGGATCCTATGAGGTGTGTAGTCAGTAAATCAGTGGTGTAGGTGTGCATGTGTGGAGCATAGGGTATAGCAGTGGCGGCCATTTTCTGGTTCCACTTCAAAATAGTCAATGCATTTTTCCCATTGACATTTCCAAAAATATTTATATCAATTCATTTAAGCCTAGAATCAAGCCATCCAGGGTCCTGGTGAATCATGACCATAAAACATATTTTTCTGTGTTTTTTTTTTATTCTATATTTAATTATATGATATACTATATTTAATAAATATGTACGGGTTGTAATGGAGAAAGTGCAAACACCAGGTTGAAGTTCATCCATGACTGTCGGGGCGCAGGTAGACCAACGTGAGTGACGTGAGTTATAGCAAGCGTGGTTTATACTTCGTCGTATGGTGGTGTCGCGAGCCGAAAATAGACGATCTTCAAGCTCACTTGTGGCACATGATCATCCACAAAGACAAAGTTATAATTTATTATCTTTTAGATCGTCTATTTTCAGCTCAACACAGAGCATAAATACCGTTTCACTTTATAGATGCAACACTGAAGTTAAAGGTAGGGTAAGTGATATTTTTGGGTTAAAACAAAAAGTATTTTGTTAAAAAGTTAAAGCACTATATTCTGATAGTAATCATTGCTATAGAGTGTTTGTACAGTACCAAGAGTCTCCCCGTCTCTCCAGCTCTTTAATAAACAGATAATACATTTTCCGGTAGGTGTCAAAATCTCAGCCAATCAGGAGAAAGTACCCATTTTTAAGCTTAATTTTTATAGTGTTCAGTGTTCCAATTTTGCCTGCTCATTTCTTAGTGTCATCACTTCCAATTTCACTTGTTTAATCAATATCCTGATTGAGCTCTCTATCCTGATATAAAACTGGAACTGAAACTGAAACGAAAATGCATTTTCTGTTTAATAAAGAGTTGGAGAGACAAGGAGACTCCTTTTACTGAACAAACACTCTATAGCAATGAGTACTATCAGAATATAGAGCTATTTAACATTTATTTTAACCAAAGAAAATCACTTACCCTACCTTTAATTAATAATCATGCATTGTGCATCATCAGTTACTGTCTAGTATCATATGGGGGTTTAATTCTTAAAGTATCTGGTTCAAGAGGAAGTGCTCTAACCTAAAAAAAAATGAAATGTTTAATTCATATTTGATATTTAGCCAATATTGTATTTCCTAGTCCCCTCATTAAGGTAACAGTTTCCCCAATTGTACTACTTCCAGACTAGTTTTGGTACTGCTAAAACATTAAAGGATAGGTCTGTACAAAAAGGGAGGGTGAAAAAAAAGCTATTTTTCACTTTCAAACATGTTTGGGGTAATTTTAATGTGTACTCTGGCTTTTGATAGCACCCCAGACCGTTTTTAAGTTGCTTCATTCAGTATTTAGATACAGTATTTGATATTCATTTGATCAGACACGCCCCCTTCCTATACAAACCCATTGTAACTTCAATTTTGATGTATTCATTGAAAACACCCTTCCTTGGTTCTGGTGACTGTTATTGTCCTTCTAATGCGTGAGGGGCCGTGTCCTTTCAATAACTTTTTTTCATTTGTTTTATTGTATTCTTTTATTATATTTTGTGTGTGTGTTCCAGAAAATCTGACGGCCTTCCCTTGTATCCCCGATACTGTCATCAGAAGCTGTTCAGGACCTGTCTTGTGAGTGGCTTATTATACTTTTATTAAACATAGACTCCATATTTCTTTGATTTTATTTATGCTGTACTTGATTTAGATTTTTTTCCCCAATGTCCTCGTTCTGGTGTAATTGGTGTCATGTACTATAATGTGGGTTTTGTACTGTATAAACTTGTTTATAATAGTTGGAATCATTTTAGAATAGCTTTGTGTGAGCCATAGCATTTTAATGACAAATAGCTTGCAGTTGATGTGTTGACCATTTCCTGTTTGTCATCACAAGGAAACTGAGGAGAAGCAGACACAGGGCACATCATTGTAGTGATGATAGTTCAGCTCTTTAGCCCAGAACGTTGCTGTTATCGTCCTTCAAGATCTCCCTGACCTACCAACGGCGGTGGCTTACCTCTTTGGGCTGATCTATGCTCTAAACCTCCAGTACCCAAAACAGCTGAGGTACACATTTGAAACAATTCAAAAGGTTTTCATGGGATTTAGAACTGATCTCAGCAAGGGTCAGATCCTAACAAAACAAAATGCGTGAGGGGGCCGTGTCTTTTCAATAACTTCTTTCATTTATTTATTTTTATTTTTTAATGATTTTTTTTCAATAAAAAAAAGACAATATCAGTCACCAGAACCAACCAGACGGGTGTTTTCAATTAATTTAACATGGTTAAAATGGAGTTTGACGTTACAATGGGTTTGTATAGGGCGTGTCTGTTAAAATGAATAAAAAATATCTAAATACTGAATAGAGCAACTTAAAAACTGGTGCTCACAAAAGCCTGAGTAGATGTTAAAATGACACCAAACATGTTTGAAACTGAAACATCCCTTTAAGTGTGTTAAGCAGTGTCTGTAATTATTAATTAAATTTGCAATTTTAAATGTGTCTTTATCGGAGCAATGTCAATTTAAAAAGTTGTTTAAAATGGTTGTATTGTTTGTACAGAGTATAGCTGTTAACAATAACATTAAATTGATAAATATTAAAAACGTATTAGGTTGGGCAAAGTTCTTCAGCTCAAATTATTTTATTTGCTTAGTAAATTTCAGCTCATGTTGTCACCTTTGTCTTACAGATTTACATGCATTGCAAATTCTGCAAATTCAACCACGCTAATGAATCTGTTGTTTTGAAACACTACAGTCTTCACCACAGAGGAGCAAACTGGCCTTGCATCCACACAGACTGCGTCTGCACCTTCAGGACCATCGGTGCATTGAAATCACACCTGTCAATATTGCACCGGACTGTCCCAAGGCAAGAAAACTCAACATTTTACAGCTGGTTGTGTGAATTCAAAGACATTTGCTCTAGAAAGAACATATTAAAACATTTAAACAATCACCTTAAACAGAGAGAGAGGGTGAGTTGCCCATTCTCAGGATGCAGCTTTGAAACCAACCTCGCCAACAGCTTTACTGTAACCATAGTAGTTCTCACTTCTTGGTACCTGGAACATTTTAGGTCCTATGAGCTTGTGGAGAGCATCTATGCAGATACCGAGATTCTGGATCCTGAGGCTCTCAACAGCTCATGTATCATCCGTTGACTGCATACACAGTGGGAGGGAAGGTGCTCGTGACTCCAAAAGCGTGCCTTCTCCATTGAAGGGACACAAAATGGTAGTCTAAGTAGGAAAAAAATATATTTTCTTTCTTCCATTCAAATCAGATGCTTATATTTAAATGCTCTTCCAAACTGTTAAACCACGACCACTTAATCATTTAAGATAGTATATGAAGAAGCACATTTCTGACTTATTGCAGGTAGTACTGACAAAATCTAGGGTCTCTGCGGGTCCACTAATATGTGTGGAGCTGACTGTACCAGGACATATATAATATGGCCTACCTGTGGACCCCCATTTGATAACATCAACAGAAATCTTGCCACACGATTTGTTCAAAAACAGGTTGTACATTTATTTCATATTTATTCTTAAAAAGATCTTTAAAAACATTGAATTCAACGTTGATACCTGCAGACTCACTGAAAGTCCTTACTGCCTTGTTTATTAATTTCATTTTCTGGAAATTGTCTTCTTTTCCTCTTTTTTCTCATCTAACACATGGTTTATTACTGCTGGTGAAAATCTCGCGAAAAATGTCACATAAAGTGGTGCTTCCTCAAGTACCTGAATCAGCTGAGGATTTGCAAGGCATTCTTTGTGAAAAACGTCAACTTCAAGGAAGCTTTACACTACAGTTTGAGGACCCAGCCTTTAATAACATTCCCTGTAATCTGTTTGATATCCAAGAATTGCCACCTGAACGGGTCATCTTGCACATTCTTTGGGATGAGCCACCGGTACAAGTTGCCCTGCAAGAATCAGACTCTTCGTCTTCCCTGGACACAGCCAGTTTAGCCTCCACAGAGTCACCCCAGAGTCCCTCAGCTTTTATCAGGAATGATATGCGAAGTGTGTCCGAGTGGCCTTCCCCTTTCCCCATTCCAGACTTCTCCTATGATGTGGAATTGAAGTTACGCAAAGACAATGAGGCATATGAGAAGACCAAGAAAGCTATCATCCTGACAAGAGACATGAAGATTGACATTTTGGACAAGATTGCAAAAGCAATGTTTGAAGTGAAAGCCAATCCTACACTAGACCAGACTGAGTCTGTTGCTTCTGCTCTCATCACCAAACACCCCTGCCTACGAGAACCAAGTTTTGAAACAGGGTATGATGGATGGAAAAAAAGCATAAAATACAAACTTTTGAATTACAGGTCCAAGCTACGTAAGGCAGGCTGTGCTGAGGTCAGCATTAACCGCAAAAGCAGGAGCAATGAAGGTGATGGTGCAGGTTCTTCCTTGAAGAGACCAAAGAGAGGGGAGATAAACCATGTCCTTGACCATCCAGATACTGATGACTCGCTGGAGGACGAAAGACTGGCCATGGTTGAGGAGTTTAAGAAGAAGAATAAAAATGTTGCACTCATAAAGCAACAGATGGAACTGACTTTCTCCCTGAGGCGCAGGGAGATAGTGGAGATGCAGCCCATGGTGTCAGAGGTTCAGGAGCGGTGGCCTGCTCTGTTTTCCCAGTCAGAGGTAAGCAGCTGAGCAAAGAATGTTATGTTGTGTTTCTGATTTCATCTTTAAAAAATAAGAATCTCTAGTTGCTTACATCTGTTGATAAAATGTATATTGGGATGTTGAAATTGTGTTTGACTTTGTATTAAAGTATATATATTATATATTTTTAAAGTTGTTCTAAATGTTTTCATCGGATCACCAACAAGAACCTAATGGATGGCTTCAGAGCAGCCATTAGTCAGCACACTCCAGGGCTCCTTAGACTGTATCGGGCCAGAAGCACAGCTTTTCCACCTGAGATGGATCGACTGCTGGACAAGCTGGATAATGAGGTAAATTTCAGACATAATACCATTTCTCTGGACATTATGGACATAAATTATAAAAGTACAAAACAGGTTCTTGAATGCATTAAATGTTGCTATACAGTTTAATGCTGATATTCCTTTTAAGGTGTGTACTCAATAGGTTTAACCCAAATTGTTGTACCATATCAGTTTCCCATGGGCAGCATGTTTTCATATTTGCTCGGAGCTTTCTACATGCAATTTACTGTGTGTGTTTGTGTGTGTGTGTGTGTGTGTGTGTGTGTGTGTGTGTGTGTGTGTGTGTGTGTGTGTGTGTGTGTGTGTGTGTGTGTGTGTGTGTGTGTGTGTGTGTGTGTGTGTGTTCCAGACATCTGACATCACAGTACAGCGGCAGACTGTAGTCTTGAAGGGCCTTCCCTTGTATCTCCGAGACTGTCATCAGAAGCTGTTCAGGACCTGTCTTGTGAGTGGCTTATTATACTTTTATTAAACATAGACTCATTAGACATAGAGATTTGTATTCCCACTGTCCTCGTTCTGGTGTAATTGGTGTCATATACTGTATAATATGGGGTACATTTTTGGTGGAGATGGAAATGTTTAATATGTCAAACACACGATGGGAAATGCTTGTTTATGCAATATTTTGAATCATTTTAGAGTAATAGCTTTGTGTAGCCATAGCATTTTAATGACAAATAGCTTGCAGTTGATGTGTTGACCATTTCCTGTTTGTCATCACAAGGAAACTGACCCAAAGGAGGAGCAGACACCGGGCATCACTGTGGGTATCCTAACTGTGTTGGAGGATGATAGTTCAGCTCCTTCGCCCAAGGTCCAGAACGTTGCTGTTATCGTTGAACAACACATCGTCCTTCAAGATCTCCCTGACCTACCAACGGCGGTGGCTTACCTCTTCGGGCTGATCTATGCTCTAAACCTCCAGTACCCAAAAGAGCTGAGGTACACATTTGAAACAATTCAGAAGGTTTTCATGGGACTTGAAACTGATCTCTCAGCAAGGGTCAGATCCTTACAAAACAAACTACTTCAGTGAATCCAGCACATTT
Source organism: Gymnoscopelus microlampas (assembly GCF_963454915.1). Lineage (NCBI taxonomy): Eukaryota > Metazoa > Chordata > Actinopteri > Myctophiformes > Myctophidae > Gymnoscopelus > Gymnoscopelus microlampas. The sequence goes on from NC_139955.1 coordinate 40,357,655, forward strand.
AACGAATGGTACTCTATTCTCTCTCTACCTTTTCTGTTCTTTATCTCAAGTTCTCTTTCTTCTCTACCCTTTTTCCCTTTTCTCTCTTATCTCCTTTTTTTCTCCCCATCTTCTCTGCTCTCTCAGTCTGTCACCCTAACTTTCCTTACTCCTCCTTATTCTGTAATTCTTGTTCTGAGAACAAGGTTTGTTCTCCTCTAGATCTCAACAGAGACTGGCCTGGCAGGGCTTTTATAGCCTTCTGGAGGCACCGGACCCAGGTTCTCTCCAATGAGCCATCAGGCAGGAGGCCCCACCCTGCTCACCTATAGGGCAAGAGTTAAATGGCAAGGCATTTATGCGCCAGGGGGGCCTGATTATGGATCCCACCAACGCTCCAGGATATAGACCCGCCTTACCTGTCTGATTGGCTCCCTGGCAGGCATAGTTTTACTGAGGTTAGGGTTAGGGTTAAGGTTAGGTTCAGGCATAGTCTTACTGAGGTTAGGGTTAGGGTTAAGGTTAGGTATAGGCATAGTTGCAAAAACGAGAACTGTCAATCACAGCGGGTTTGCCAAGAGCTGGCGTGGGATCCATAATAACGCGCCAGGGGGCCACACTCCAAGAGGGGAGTGTGTCCTTTGTTCAGTATATCCTATTGTCCAGAGGGTACATAGACGACATTAAACCAGGATCACATTAGCTCAAGACCAGCATATTTATTAATATCAATGCAACAATACACAGGAACAACACTGTGAAATATGTGAACCAATAATGCAAGATAAGTAAAATCAAATACTCAACGTATCAGAGGTTTGCTTCGTAAAGGCTCAAGAGCAATTAGTCCACACAGGGAAAAGAAGTCAGTGAAACCAAGGTCTGTAAGTTCGCGGAGAATTCTAATGTAACAGGATGTGTAATGCTACTATATACTACACAACCAGTGAGGGGCCATCCCCAAAAAGGGAGTTTGGATTGGATAGTTTAGAAATGCACGTCAGTGTCATAAGGTGTGCTAAGTGGTTGCTGTGGTGTTCTCAAGTCTGTTAGGGCACACGTGGAGCCAAGACAGCAAGGGTTAAGAGGTGCATGTCAATTTTCTAGAAAAAAACACCACTATGCATACGGTGCAGACAGGATGTGGACAGGTGTTAAAGTTCAGACAATTTGACATTTACTTTTCAGCCTATGCCTCGTATCCTGTTTTTAACCAATTTTAGGTAGTTTTAGTCAATGTTATGTTCAGAAGGTGAAATGGAAATTTCTACTTGTCGTGACACTTGACACCAAATGTAGAACGTGGCACAAAATGTAGAGGCCCAGAAAATGTAAAGTGATGTTCAGTCTTTAAAATGGATGCTGATAAAATATGTGCCATATTTTCCCATGAGCATCCCTCAACCACCCAGACTAGACCAGACTAAATTGTGGGGCATCACAATTTCAATATAGCATTGCATTGATCTTAAAAAGATTTGAGACTCTTGAGGACCGAAACGAGAGAGGAGTAAGGTTTCGCCCACGACTTGCGGAGGGACTCCTTTGGCGCCCGCGTCGTCCTAGCTCCACCGATGCCGTCAAGAAGGGAGGCCTGTTGTGGTGCCCTTTCTTCCGGACGGGGCCACACCACGACTGAGCGTACCGTCGCTCGATGAAGCAGCTCGTGTAGGCTAGCGTCGTCGAGCTCCAGGCCAGGCTCCACTGAGGAGTTTTGCCTCATGGTGGACGGCCTTTGTGTGGGTGGCAGGGAGGCCCTTTCGTAGGAGGGGGGAATGACGTCGTCGTCGTCCTCCGCCGGGAGTCAAGTGAGATGTGGTCGTCCTCGTCTCCTTCCTCCATGGCTTCGTCCTCGAGGTTTTCGTAGACGTGGTCCCCAGTTTCACATCGCGCGAATTGTTTGGGTGGGAAGGGGCTTGTGAAAGAAATATTGATTTGTTGATCTGTTTGTTTATTTCTTTTGTTTGTTAGGGAAAAAGATAGGGACAGAAGTCTATTTAAAGCCTGGAGTGTATTATTTATTTACCATGGGATTTGTCTTATGATTGATTTTGTGGCTTAATGATATAAAGTAATTCCGTTAAAAACCTGCTGATCCTGTTGTTTTTCCTAGTTAATGGTTATCCTTTCAAAGTAAAAGGCCAATTGTTACAGTTTTAGTTAACTTTTATGTTCGAAAAATACAAATCAAATCAAAACGGATACAGGTCCTAAACCATGATGGCACCTCAATGTTAAATTCACAGTTTCTTCCAAAATGTTAAAAAAAAATATATATATAATAAAAAATAAATGTGTGCTTTGGAAAATGGTTTGAAGTATTTCTATGATTTGAACATGCAGGGTAGATCATTATCAGACCTAAACTTCAATTTCTTGTTTATCCTCAAAATGACTGGATGAATTTTGTAGCAATTTCTAGCATTGGTAGAAATATTTGGCCTTAAATGTCATTTGAAATTGATTTGGCCCCTCATTTATAACATATATAAATGTAAAATCAAATATGAAATAGAAAAAAATAAATGTAAAAAAGTATGTGTCCCTTTTATGCCCATATATGGAGATCTCTGTATCTGTCAGTCCATGTACGTTTTATACCCATATGTGGAGATTGGAGATTCCTGATGTCATCAGTATATACCCATATATTGTCATGCCCATATACGGGCATATACGTTAGATCGGCTGTTCTGGACAACTGGATATATATTATCCATAATTGCCGCGTTTCCCAAAGAGATTCGTAGAGATGCTGCGTAGAGATGCTGCGCACGTCGACGGGTCTTACGTGCGTACGTACAGGCTGCGCAGTACCTTGACAGGCACGTAGATTTCAGGTCATGCGTAGCCTACGCAGCTTGCGTAGGAGCCTCCTACACAGCTGGGACTCGGCGAAACCTACGCTCTACCCTCATTAGTAGCAGCTGGTTGTGCCCTATCTAAACTGGCTTCGGGAGACACCATCGTCGTAGGTTCCCAAGTCCACGGCGTTACGTGTCTGCTAAAACTACATTCGGGAAACAGCATGCACGTATCCTACTCCTCCTACTCCTGGGAGTGGTTGTAGCCCTGAGAGAGAGAGAGATATATATATATATGTATGTATGTATGTATGTATGTGTGTATGCGTGTATGTGTATATGTATATGTGTATGTTATATATATATATATATATATATATATATATATATATATATATATATATATATATATATATATATATATATATATATATATATAACAAGCTTGTAGATCTGCTATTTTCAAAAGATTAAATTTGGGAAATGGGACATTCTGCATACCTTTACTTTTGGTATTTTAAGTATATTTAATTGCATAATGGGGGACACTTTAGTGTTTTATTTACCTTGCAGATGTCACCTCACCGCTGTAATTTAATTCATAAATATATTATTAAAAAGTTGTATTTGGAGTGGACTGCTTCAGGACATCTGACAGTTGGCTCTGGTATTTTTATGATCCATTTCACTGTATATATTCGCAAAGGGTGTTTAAACTGCTGTGTAGCGTAGGACAGCACTACGTAGTTTACGTATTGGGAAACCCAATGGCCGTGTTTCCCAAACTAATTTCAGCTTGTGCGTAGCCTAGAACCTGCGCAGGAGCCTCCGCGCAGCTGCGCAGTAGCAACCCCGTTACGCACTATCTTCGTTAGTAGCAGCTGTGTGTGCCCTACTTGCCATCTAAACTGGCTTCGGGAGACACCATCGTCGTAGGTTCTCAAGCGCACGCCGTTACGTGTGTGCTAAAACTACATTCGGGAGACAGCATGCACGTAAAGACCTCCTGGACGAAGCCTACGTAAAGCCTACGTAAACTACGTAGTGCTGTCCAACGCTACACAGCAGTTTAAACACCCTTTGCGAATATATACAGTGAAATGGATCATAAAAATACCACACACACACACATAAATACATATAAATACATATATTTATGTATATGTATATGTATATGTATATATATGTTTATATATATATATATATTTATATATATATATGTATATATATATGTATATATATATATACATATATATATATATATGTATATATATATATATATATATACTTATATAATCGAGGAGTGACTTCCGCCCCCCGCTGACGCTATACCCACAGCTCTGTAGGCGAGTAAACACAATGCCGACACACCACATCTCGCCAACACAGTAGCCACGGCGTGTGCGCAGAATTTACGGGTGGCGTAGGCCACCTATCATTGCTCACTACACAGTTTCCACGTCGCAACATGATTTATTCCACACACCACATTACGGACAAAACGGAAGGTGAAACAGTTTCGTACCGTTTACCGTGCGCACCACCGACACCAAACAGCGACGGCTTTAGCCGAAACAACACGAAGCGCCGCCATTGAACTCTGCGCATCTCCACAACAACACACAAGCAGGTCCTTTGCTTCAACCCCCCCCCCCTTCTTACGTACCTCTTTTGTTCCACCCAGGCCGTTACTTTCACTTCACTCATGTCTCTATCAATCACAATATGTCCGTCCTTCACGTGCCATGTACATCCCAAACACAAAAATAAACGGCGACGGGCACACTACAGCGCGTTGTCCTGCTTTGGTAAACACACCAGGCTAGGTTCATGACACCAAAGGGTTCGACAGTGATGTCATCATTATGCAACCCGGAAGCACAAATACCAAGGATACGTCAGTGATGTCAGTCGGGATGCCAGTCGGGATGCCAGGTTTTCAAAAACAAGCGACAGAAACAAGCAAGGACGTTCATGAAAAAAAAAAAAACAGCCGAAGGGGTCCGCCATGTTCCAGGGGGGTCCCCGGGGGTCCCAACACACCCAGGGGGTCCACGGACCACCAGAAAAAAAGAAATATATACATTTTTTTCAATTTTTTTTTTTTTTTTTTTTTACTTTTGGAAAGTTCTATCCCACCATTTTGGTACCCCAAAATAAGCGCGCCCTCACAGCCCTAGAGCCCCGTGCGCGGCTGTAGGGCAGCCGGACCTCTAGTATATATATACGTATATATATATATATTAAGGCCAGGCCGTTAACGCCGTTACTGGCGGACTCTTATCGCGCGGAAAAAAAATAGAAGGTACGTGCCACCGCCGCCGGGCCAAGCACTGCTGCTCCGGGGAGCCGGGGTGCTCGTCAAATTACAATGTTTGAGTGCAACCGAGGCAAGCCCATCAGCACAGCTAACTAACCTCCTAGCCCAGTGGATTGCAATCAATTGCCGGCCTATCAGCGTGGTGGAAGATGATGGACTCGAGCTTCTTCTCCGGGCGGCAACAGGCGACCCGTGTTACAGACTACCTGCGAGGCGAACTATCATGAGGAGAATCCATGACCAACACGCCACAGAGAAAGCTGTGAAAGAGGAGAAGTTGGCCGGGGCGGCGTGTGTAGCACTGACTGGGGACCATTGGACATCTGTCAGCAACGATAACTACCTAGGCGTTACTGTACACTTCATCGATGTCAGCTGGGAACTTCACTCGTTCGCCTTGGGTACGTTTATGTCATTTAATTTATTTAACTTACCACGGTGAAGTTGGTTAACATTTACACAGCTTTAGCTAACGTTATCAGGGATCGATTGATTCATTTTACCACAGGCCAAACACATTAGCTACGTTTGCTGTAGAGCAGGGGTCTTCAACAGGGGGTCCGGGACCCCTAGGGGGTCCTCAGAGTTACTACAGGGGGTCCGCCAAATCTTTGTGTGATATGATTTTTTCTTTTACCTTAACCACTTGAACCCTAGCATCACTTTTCTGAGGAGAACTTTAGCCAAAAATAGCAGATCTACAAGCTCACAACGCCTCGCGCTGCGAGGCGTTGTGAGCTTTTAGATCGGCTATTTTTAGCAAAGAGCCATAGGTGTAGTAGAGGGAAAAAATAGCAGTCCACGTAAACAAAAAATGTTGAATCTGAAACACAATTTTATACGATATAGTGGGGGTCCCTGCTTTACCTCTCCCTCAGCTAGGGGGTCCTTGGCCTGAAAACGTTGAAGACCCCTGCTGTAGACGAATCCACAAAATCGCTGCCTGTTGGCAGCCATAGCTGCGTTCTCGCGGTGTTGCGGTGCGGACACCGCAGCTATGGCTGCCTACAGGCAGCGCGTTTGTGGATTCGTGTATAGCCCCGACAACGCCAGCCTGCTGATTTTTAGTTGACTACTACTAGCGAACTTATTCTGATCTACTTTGTCTGTCCTAACGTTAGGTGTGATTAAAACAGAGGAGCGGCACTTTGCAGAAGTGTGTGCCAGGCAGTTTCTGGACGTCGCTAATCAGTGGGGGATAGCCGACAAAATCACCACCATTGGGACAGACAGCGCTCCCAACACGATTGCAGCAGGGAGGATACTGCTTCGAGCACATGCCCTGCGTTGCACACCTTATACAGAGGGCGTAAGAAACGTAAGGTGGAAAGAAAAAGTAAGGACTTACTTCTGGTCATTATTTGGGTAGAACACACATATTTTGAATGCCTTCGGCAGACTTCAAATGAGCCATTTTAATCTAGATTAATCTAGATTAACTCCAGGATTGCAGATTAATCTAGATTTAAAAAATGAATCTATGGCCACCTCTAATATATATATATATATGTATATAATTACGGCCGGCGCGTAACGTGCAAGCCTCTCCAAAAAAAAAAAAGACATACAAGCTATCAACACACTGCGACATGCCATGATGATAGCTTGCAGATCTGTTCTTTTGGGTAGGGCGAGCGGCTGTTAGGAGGAACTGCTGCGCTGGTTCTATGTGTAGCCCCCACACTCATATTAGCCAGAAGTGGCGTGCAATAGACCTGGCTATCGGGCAGGTTTATTGGCATGACTGGTAACACGTCGGACTGGCGAGTGGGAGCTTCGGGTTCGATCCCAGAATGTCCCATTTCCCAAGTCTACTATGCATAAAATCTTTTGAAAATAGCAGATCTACAAGCTTGTGACACGTTGTGAGCTTGTAGATCTGCTATTTTCAAAAGATCTTTTAACCATTCATAAACATGGCGAGCGCAACAGCTGTCACTTCGTGAGAGGAACTGGGGACTTTCATCATAACGTTTAACTATAAAACTTTGAAATTAAGGAAACATGTTTAGCTCAATATCATTTAATATACCTGTAGTTAACTTGGCATATGCTTAATATTTGTATTAGATGATCGGATCATCCGTGAGAGTACAATTTGTAAACTTCGGGTTCATGCATAGAGGACGAAGCACCGCAGCCGCTCGCCCTACCCAAAAGAACAGATCTGCAAGCTATCGACACGGCATGTCGTAGTGCGTTGACAGCTTGTATGTCTGTTTTTTTTTTGGGTAGGCACGTTACGCACCGGCCCGCCGTAATATGTATTTATATATATATATATATATATATATATATATATATATATATATATATATATATATGTGTGTATACATTTTGTGTGTGTGTGTGTTTCATAGATCTATTCCGCTACGATGGGTGTTACAAGCGCCCCAGGGCGCTCGCAACAAACTGCTGCGTAGGACAGCACTCAGGGCTACGCCTCTCCCAGGAGTAGGCGGGGAGTAGGCTACGTGCATGCTGTCTCCCGAATGTAGTTTTAGCAGACACGTAACTCCGTGCACAGGAGAACCTACGACGATGGTGTCTCCAGAAGCCAGTTTAGATGGCACGTAGGGCACAACCAGCTGCTACTAATGAGGGTAGAGCGTAGGTTTTGCCGAGTCCCAGCTGTGTAGGAGGCTCTTACGCAAGCTGCGTAGGCTACGCATGACCTGAAATCTGCGTGCCTGCTAAGGTACTGCGCAGCCTGTGTGTACGCATGTAAGACCCGTCGTAGGACCTGCGAAGCATCTCTACGCAGCATCTCTACGAAGCTCTTTGGGAAACGCGGCCATCGACCCTTCAAGCTGAAGTGACGATGTGACAACACACAGGTCTCAGCTCTGTACAGACAGATGGCTCTCATGTGGATCTCAGACTTCATGTGGTCATTTATGATGTACTGTATTGACGATGTTTGACTCTATATTTGACTGTTGGCATTTTCAGCTGTTTCTGACATACAAGCCTTCTTTCTGTCAGGTACAATGGGTATTGAATGACCGGGTGGGGAATGCATTCTCAACTTGCATCGTTCCCGAGTAGGCCGGTGCCCAACAGTATCGTATTATGTATTAACAAATTATGCACATTTTGTGTGTGTGTGTGTGTGTGTGTGTGTGTGTGTGTGTGTGTGTGTGTGTGTGTGTGTGTGTGTGTGTGTGTCTGTGTGTGTGTGTGTGTGTGTGTGTGTGTGTGTGTGTGTGTGTGTGTGTGTGTGTGTGTGTGTGTTCCAGTGGATAGATCAGACCTTCCTTCACCCTCCGGACACTTTTTATTTACATCAGCATGCACGTTGTGGCTTCTGCAGCGCTCCACAGATCGTCAAAACAAGGTGAAAAACGCTGGCAGCAACATAATTTATTAAATAATACCTGGCAGTGAATGTGTTAAGAGCTTACACTTAACCTTAGGTTTTTTTTGTCATGGTATAATCTTCATCCCACATCAAGTACATTAACAGTAAAAGACACAAAGTACGAAGTACATGAAGAGAGACAGATTTATTGACATTCATTTCAAACTCAGGACAGATACTGGTACACTGGTCAACGTTAAATTGGCTGTTTTTTCCTTAAATGTATAAGATAAAGAATAAATGTATGCTTTGAAAAATGAATGGTCATGAATAATTTTAACATGCACGGTACATCATTATCAGACCTAGACCCTTCAACTTCTTGTTTATGACTGGCTAGTGGCTATCAGAGGTTTTGTAGCATTTGTAGAAATATTGGGCCTTAAATGTAATTAAAACAATATGTATTTTCCCAGACATTTGTAAACAAATATTAAAAATAAAATGGTGCCCAGTGTTCTCAGGGGCCCAATCTTCCAGTTACCATGTTTGAATTGCAGACAGTGTACAACATGAGCAGAGAGACAACATAATATTTATATATATATTTTTTTTTAGTGAACAAGAAACAATAGAAAAAGACCATGTACAAAATAACATTTGGAAATACTCCTCCCCCCCTTTTTTTCTCCATTTTTTTAATTCCTCCCTTCTGTACACTCTTTTTTTCTTAATACATTTGTTTGGTGCCTTTTTTCTTTTTTCCCCCTTCCCAAGGTCTGTCCACCCGTAGGCACAGAACGGTAATAGTACTGATATTTTTGGCAAATAATATCCACAGTACTCTTAAGTGCATTTGGAAAATTACATTTGGAAATAAAACAACAGACATTTTAGAACAAAAAAAAAACAACCTGACTACGTTTTACATGAATAAAAAGAAACAAAATCTATTAAGACAGACAAAAAAATGGTCAGGCTTTCTGAGAGGCTGTTTCTGTGTTTCTCTTTGGCATTTTTTTCTTTTTGTCCTTTTCTAACAACCATTGGCACCTGTTGAGGTCCAATTCTAGGCAGAAAAAAAAAACGCGGGTCTCCCTCCGCCAGGAGCCCGGTCCCCGTCGGCCCAGTGCAGGGAGATCACCCATACAGCGTGCAGGGAGGACCCCCTCCCCTTTCATTACATTAAAACAGGTAGAACAGGGTGTTTTCTACAAATGTCTTGTAAATCAGTAGTTCTCACTGTTTCGTGCCAAGGACCCCCCAAAATGATATGTATTGATTGATTGATTGGATGATATGACCCCCCATCTGAAAATGTTTTGTGCCAGGGACCCCCCCAGAAGAGAGGGTTTGGGTTAAAAGTTTTTTTTTTAATTCTTTAATAACAGGTGTACAAGCTTGCAGTGCAACACGAAGTGACGCGCTGTAAACTTGTAGATCTGCTACTTTTGTAGATATGCTTTTTGGTAGATTTTCGTAGATTTTTTTTGTAGATTGTAGATTTTTGTAGATCTTGTAGATCTGCTATTTTTCAATAGCCAACATTAAAATATAAAATGACACGGGTGCTTTCCCGGTTTCAGTGGTTAATTAAATGAAAACAGGTACACCAGGGTTGAAGAGGTTAATGTGAGATGTTTCTCAGAGGTGCACCTGTCCTGCAAACTGAAATATTAACCATCAAATCTCTTAAAGCAGACTTGAGGGCTGCCTTGGTCGAGGACGATCTCCTTCATCCAGGGAACCATCGCTGTCACGTTGAAGTTCACAGGATGTTGATAACGACCCAAACTTATGGTACCATACAGCGTCCAGGAGGCATCTTCGTTATCGCACATCAGGGGTCCTCCCCAGTCCCACTGAAACAAGAAGCAGTTGTGTTTTTCATTGTGTTCATTGCGTTTTTATGTGTAAATATCATGTGATGTTTTCATCTCTGTTACTCACTGCAATGGGTTGGAACTCAGAGCCTGCAGTACAGAACGTAGTGCTGGTGATCCATTTGTCGGGGTCAGAACCTGCAGGCCAGTCACGTCTGCACTGATCATTGGTGATGATTGTGGCAGAAGTCTCATGGAGCAGGTCAGAATAGCATGATTGTGGTCCTGGGGGGAAAAAAGCACATAGGATTCAAAGTTGAGGACTTTGTACAGTCATTTCTAAATACAGAGGAACATTCTATTTGATTGAATTTGAAATTATGAATTCTCATCCAAATCCTGACTGACTTTGTTCATGTCTATATTTTGAACATCTCTTCAAAATACAGAAGCATGAAAAATTTAAACAAGTGGGTTTACTGCTGTTGTATTACCGTAACTTGCCTGAATGTAAGTTGGGGAAATAACCCAACTAAATGGAGGAGTGACATATCCCGACATTTTCAACTACTTAGTGAATTCTCCAGGATAGTATATGTCTCTATACAGCGTAAGTCCCGCCCCATTATCAGTACATGCTGATAATGTGACCAATCAAATTCTTTGTCAACCTGTATGAATGTGTGTTTATATTGTTTCCTCACCATCCCATGTGGTCATCCCCCATCCAGTGATCGTGCACCTCGTGCCAGCAGGGGGGAATTCATCAGCCTCAGGAAGACACACAGGTTTAACATTCTTGTTAAACTTCGCAGGGCTGGACAGTTTGGCCAACATCATCGCATGCTGAGGAAAGTTGTATTTGGGGTGCCTGAAGACCTATCAGAGAAATGACAGACACGGTTAGATTAACCACATAAGCCGTGTTTGCAAAAGTAAAAAAAAAAAGAGAGAGATTAGATTGTAGATATATTTTCAAAGGATTTTTTTTACAAATTGTGGAATATCTTTGACTGAATGAAAAGCAGATAGACGATGAAATGACCAAACAATTTTGTGAAAGTGAAATATCCCATTAAAGACTTTGTTCAGACAGCAGGCTCAGACTTGATAAAAACCATCTGATTCCATCCAGAGAGGCCAAACATCAGATTTGCTGTGTCAGTGTGAACATAGTGTTAGTTATGTAATATATTCTGACACATGTTTGATGTTCATACTGTACCTCTTCAATCCTGATCCGCTGAGTGTCTTCGGTGGTAGATGATAGACTGTGAACTCCTAAAACTACATAGCCTCCGGGTCTGGAGAAGACAACATAAACAAATGATTATGAACATTTGTCCATTAGTAGCAGAGTTACTGGTTGGTTGTTACATTTTACATATTTAACCACTTTAGCCCTACATTCTTCTTTGTACAATGAACAGCGAAAATAGCCAATCTACAAGGTCAAAATATGTTGCTGTGGCACGTTAACTTATAGATCTGCTATTTTCGCTATTCGTTTGAATGTTTTTTGTCAGTTTTGTGACATCTTGTACCTATAATGACTAATGACAGGATAGTGAGGACAAGTTTAAAGGGATGAAGAGACAGAGTGATTAATAATAAACTGTGTTTTCTTATGTCATGGTTATGTATGTTTGTATTACCTGGCCTGGTAGTTAGTCGCAACAATATACTGATTAATCAGTGCACCACCCCCACGAAAGCTTCCATCGGCTCCCTGAAAGATGAAAGGTAAAGTGTGAATCAAAGGCAGACATATCGTAAGCTTAGTTCGGATTATTTGCCGTGTGACACCGTCGTACAATGGAGCATAAATGAAGCACTTCTCCAAGATATTACCTTGTTTTATTAGTGTGTGTGTGTGTGTGTGTGTGTGACACTTCCTAGTGTCCTTGAGCAAGACACTGAATCCCTAACTGTTATGGATTCAGTGTCTTGCTCAAGGACACTCCAACACTCAAACAGGAGAAGCCGGGGATCGATCGAATGTATATTTATATGTATAATGTATATTTACCCAGATAGCCACCATCCAGGGCCAGGAATGTGGAGCAGCCTCTTTACCGTTGACGATACGTCCAACTGCACGGTTGTCTCGAGTCCCACAATCTTCATCTCTCATCTCTACACATGATAAAACACACCAGGACAGCTCTAAATACATACAATTATATAGCTTACATTTAATGAGACACACACACACACACACACACACACACACACACACACACACACAGCATTGCTTCAATGACTGTGTGCCAGGACATTAAAACATGAACACACCTTGAATGGCAGATCTGATGAACTTCTTGCTGGATGTCCAGTAAACGGTGGGTATGTCTGGATCGCCACAAACTTTAGGACCCCTGATCACAAAACCTGCCAATAGCCAATCATTGTCTTTTTTGACCATGAGCGGACCACCTCCGTCTCCCTGATAAGGCACAAGTAAGTAAGATAAGTAAGCATCGTTCACTCTCCAGCGCTCAGTTTCTGTTAAAGCACACTGTTAACTTTTAATAATGTCAAGTCTTTACAATTTATTTTATTTTTCTACAGAGACAGACTATAGTAGTTTTCTGTTAGCTTGGAATCCCCATCGATGATGTCATTGGCAGGCAGGTTCCTGAGCTGTCTACGGCCCAGATGAGGTTGAAAGTGGGTGAAGTGCTACATTAAGATTTGAATGGGATTTGAATGGCATTCTTACTATGCATGCGTCCTGGCCTCCTTTCATGTTTCCTGCACAGATCATGTCGTCATCTACCTGACTCCAGATCTGCTTACAACTTTTATGGTCAGTTACCGTAACGTTGACTGCTTGAAGAGCTCTGGGGAATGGTAGTATTTCTATAAATACAAACAAACAGAATCATTATCAGTGTGAGTATAAGTCTGGCTGCAAGATTAACAACTTTCAAACCTGCGTCCCTATTTTGGGCATGTTATTATGGTGTGAGTTTACAAAGTGTTTACAAAAATGGAAACCGAAATGTCATTATTTATGCGATTATTGTAGAGCTGCTGTTTTCACCAAATATCGGCGTATTATGACATGGCCAGAATAGTGAGGCTGTCTGTCAGCAGTCTGTCAAAACATTATTCAGTCAAATTCTACGTGTACTGCACCAGTGGTTCTCAAAGTGGGGTCCTAGGACCTCCAGGGGTACTTGAGATGGCTCCAGGGGGAGCTCAATAAAATGATTGATCGTAAGTGTCCATTTGGTTACATCTGAAAGTGTTAACCAGATGGACACTCTGAATTGGACCCTTACAAGTTTCATTTGGCCACATTTGATCATTTGGTCCCCAGGGTGCCCCGTGCTTACCTTCTCCGACGCGACCCCAACCGTAGACGATGGCCTCCGTACCAGTCGGAAACACACTGCCGTCGTCTGCCAGGCAAACCGGTTGGATGTCATCAGTGAAGTCGACGGGTGAGTCCATTTTCAGCAGAGCGTTGTCGTAACCCCACGGCCCGCTATAGGAAGATCAGAATAATCCAATATTAGTTATCCTATAATATTTCTAAACCCAAAACCCCCCAAAAAACCCTGCCACTGTGTGGGACTAAACACAAAAACAACATATCAATGTCACTAACAAGACACGCCACAACGTGCAGAATTACTACGCGCAGTCTGTAGGCCACTTCATACTGCTCAGCACACATCTGCCCCCTCGCAGCATAATTAATTGCGGCCAACACAAACTCACAACATTACAGTCGGCCATGTTGTTCCTTAGCGTCATCGCCGACCACCGCCCAACGAGACCCAAGTGAGGTCAGACAACACACTCCATATTTGGGCATAGCTCCATTGGGACATCTCCTATTATGGCTTTATATATTATAGAGACCAACAAACACAAAGCACCGCGCAGCGGATAGGGGGGAGGGGCGCGCAGCGCCCCGACCCTCTAGTTTATAACACTAGAATAATCTACTTTGATTTTGGTCAGTCATGCGCATCCTTACCTTAGAGACCAATTTGGGTTGATCCTGAAATCAATAACGCGTCTCCTAACACCAACACCTGCCTCATCCAGGTTGCTCCTCCCAAACTGGACTCTCAATTTCCTTGGGTTGATGTTTCTGGAAGAGAGAAATACAAAGATCCCATTTAAGTGATATGCTATATTCCTTATTATTACTCTCCGCAGGAGAGTATTGTTTTCACTTTCTAAATATGACACACCGATTGGTCAAGCCTCACGTGACACGTGACAATACGGTGAAATACTGTATAAATACATGGCGTCACTTTGACAGTGTCTTTGCCACTGTCAAAGTGAGGTAAGACAGGAACCATCACGAAATGGCTGCATGGCTGATACATAATTGGCAGATAGGACAGATAGGACACTTATATAGACAGGAGGGATATGACACTTACACAGACGGATAGGACACTTACAGTACACAGACAGGACGGATAGGACACTTATACAGACAGGACGGATAGGACACTTATACAGACAGGACGGATAGAACACTTACACAGACAGGACGGATAGGACACTTACATAGACAGGAGGGATATGACACTTACACAGACAGGACGGATAGGACACTTACAGTATACAGACAGGACGGATAGGACACTTACAGTATACAGACAGGACGGATAGGACACTTACAGTATACAGACAGGAGGGATAGGACACTTACAGTATACAGACAGGACGGATAGGACACTTATACAGACAGGAGGGATAGGACACTTACACAGACAGGAGGGATAGGACACTTACATAGACAGGACGGATAGGACACTTATACAGACAAGACGGATAGGACACTTATACAGACGGATAGGACACTTATACAGACAGGACGGATCGGACACTTATACAGACAGGGTGGATAGGACAGTTAGAACATAAGAATTAGAACATTCCCAACATTCCCAACACAAGTCTGGTAAGAGTGAGGTAAGACAGGAACAATCACGAAATGGCTATAAACACATTATAAACATATATCGATGACAAAATGTATCAAAGACGCCACTACCTTCTCACAGGGTGTGATTTTTTGTATTGCTGACAGTTCTCGAAGATGCCTCTCCCCCCCCTCCCCCCATCGCTATCCCTTCCCTCTCCCTATATCCCTCTCTCTCTCCGCCCCCTCTCTCTCTCTCTCTGCCGCTCGCTCACACAAACTTTGCATGTGCACAGAATGACAGGCTAACGACACAAACACAGGGAGGAGGACCCTAAGCCCCCAATCTCTCAGGAGAATCTGGTGTAATAATATGAATGAACTTACGTGAGGCATTGTGCAGGAAGGTAAACATGTTGGTTGTCCACGACATTCCCGTTGCAGATATGAGTTTTAGATGGTCCACGGACAATCTGAACGCTGACAGCAGACGGAAGCTTCGCTGGCCTTCCTCCAATAATGAATTGGTCAGGTTGGTCATGGGTAGTTACACCTGCCGCCGTCGCACCCACTGGAACAGAGACCACACTAATTAACCACAACTAAAGACCTACGTTTATGGCATATCGCATTTAAAAAAGACAAAATCCAAAGAATTAGGGACAAGTGTTAAATATATCTATATTCTGATAGTAATCATTATAGCTATACAGGAAAGTGATGGAGGAAAGTGATGCACCTGCCATCGCCGCACACACTGGAACAGGGATCAGAGATAGGTTGTAAGAAGTGTTAAATATCTCTATATTCTGATAGTAGCCTAATCATTGCTGTACAGTAAAAGGGGTCTCCCAGTCTCAACAGGAGAGAGAACTCATACAGGATAAACATGTGAAATAGGAAGTGATGCAGACAAAATTGGAACTGCAATATTATAAGATTTGAATCTATAATCTCTTACCATAGAGCGCAATGATCAGAATGATGTAAGGACGGCGCCACCATTTCTGGAGGCTTATGTCAGCCATCGTGGCACAGAGGCCGCAGAGATCTGAAATAAGAAGGACACGTTGATCACAGCAGTGCCAGGACGAAACCTATGACCTTCATGTAATATAGGCTGCCCTAGCGTGTCTGATATCTGGTCTAGAGGGGCGGGTTCAAAATCTCCGGAGAAAAATTCTGTGAGATCCCATTGGTTCACCGATCTGTCCATCAGCCACCATGCCCCCCACCATGCCCCTCCTCCTCCCCCAATGTGCAGCATTGAGAGCCCTGATGTCACAACATTTGGAGCGACGCCCACTGCACTCTGGTTGGTTGGGGAAATGAAACACTTCCTATTCCAGGAACGTCAACAGGGCGTTACTATGGATCCCACGCCAGCTCTTGGCAAACCCGCTGTGATTGGTCAGTAGTCGCTGTGATTGACAGTTCTCGTTTTTGCAACTATGCCTATACCTAACCTTAACCCTAACCCTAACCTCAGTAAGACTATGACTGCCAGGGAGCCAATCAGATAGGTAAGGCGGGTCTATATCCTGGAGCGTTGGTGGGATCCATAATCAGGCGTCAACAGGCTGGTCCAGGCTCTTATTTTTTAGCAAAACTAAAAAATAAAATCCTGGAGATCGAGGCTACATGGAATAAAACATAAACATAAAACACAAGAACACATTTAGTAATCAAACCTGATTGAAGACTCGCTCTGATGGTATCCAAGCAGGAAGTAAATCCAGATGCGCCTTGGCAGTCTAGGGGAGGGAGAATCACTGGAGAACTAATCCGTGGAAAGAATACCTGGGATCTGTACTGCTTCTCTCTGAAGAAGTGGTTGACGTCTCTGGTATCACCGTTGGATCAGAAAGAAAGAACTTGTGGTTTGTGTTGCCTTAAATACCCTTGGCTGCACTGCTAGTGTCATTAGGGTGATGTCAGTCATATCCATATATGGATCCCCCGATATCAGTCATGCCCAAAGATAGGGTCTATGGATGTTTCGGTTAGCTCCATATATGGGGCTCCAGGAGGGGGTCTATGATGTCAGAGCTTGGTATGTCAGTTTATCTCCATATATACAACAACGACGATATGTCATAGATGACTGACGTCATCGACTAGCCAGATGAAGATCCACATGGAAGCAACCCTGGCATTTTATGCCCATATTAGGAGATCCCTGATGTCATACATATATGCCTATGTTGGATGTAGATTTCTGCCCGACAGCGACGACTATAGCCAGATGAAGATCCACATGTAAGCAACGCTGTTATTATACCCCCCCCTTACACCACGGCACAGAAGAAGTCGCAGGTGTCTAGAAGATGGTGTTGTTGTGAATGTAAACTGTTTGATGTGTTTGTAAATGTATGGGTTCATGTGGAGGATTGCTAATTGATATAAAAATATTTTCGGCACCCGAAATAATAACTTAAGGGACAGTCCGCTACAGTTTGTTTGGGGGGAACCTAATCACGCAAACCGCTGGACAGATCAGCACCTAATAATAATAATAATAATAATAATACATTTTATTTATAACGCACTTTACATTCTCACGAATCTCAGAGTGCTACAGATTAAAAGCAGAGCATAAAAGCAGCATAGGCAACAAAACAATTTGAATGGACAAAAAAATGTATTGTTTGTGCACACACTGGCAGTGGGCCAAGAAGTACCTCCACTCTGTGACCTCCTTCTCCACTCTGCGGGGCAGTGGGACTAGACTACTCGGTCTTAGTCGGTCATAGTGTTGTTGTTAAGATAGATCGGGGCTGAGGCAACGATCGGCTCCTCAATTCTTACCTTTTTCTGTATCGTATCAAAAAACAAGAAAGTTAGCCCCGGTATTCTACAGATGTCTGTATAGTTCTGATGGTCTGGAAAAAAGTAATCGATGGGTTGAAACAACCTTTTAAAGCAGTTTTGTTTCTGATCATTCATGATCAGTAACGTCAACATGGAGGCACGTTCCTGATTATATTTAGCCCGTCTGCTCCACTCAAAGCCAGGCAGAACTAAAAAGAAAGTTTCAATGTTGTTGAAGACATGATTCCTATATCTACTACTTTTCATCATAGTGAGCTACAATAGTTGAGAGTTGTCGTCTTATGCTGCAGCAAAATGTATACATTAATATTGAAGAAAAATGTATTAAAGTAATGCAAAAGTCGGCTAACTAGACGTAAGTTACTTTTATAATGCAGTAACTACTGAAGTAATCAAGGTACTTGCCGCGCTATGAACTTATATGCTATTTTTTTGCTTCTGGGGGGGTCCATGGAACAAAACATTTTGAGATGGGGGTCAGCAGCCAAATGCATATCTAACTAGAAAAAGTGCTCCTCGGAGCACAAGTCTCCGCCAGGTCAGGTAGGTTATTATGGCCACCTGGTGGCGCTATAATAGGCCAATGTGAAAAGGATGCCATTTATTCCTAGGCCTTGCACGGCAATCGGACACTGCATGCATGATTTGAGGCATTTTGTTCTAAAAATGTGTTTTGCTAAATTTGACCTGCTGGTGGCGCTATTTCAGGCCAATGTTAAAAGGGTGGAATTTGTTCCTCAACATAGTGTGAATGTGCGTTCAAAGTTTCACCGTAATCGGACGCTGCATTCATGATTTGCGGCATTTTGTTCAAAACAGGCCACTCCTGCAAACATTACATGTCAATGTTAGCCAATCAGGATGGCATATGAAAAATCAAACAGATCCGTCTTGATCACATGGCAAAGGTGTGTCCTTGGCCTCTAGAGAGTGTGCATACAAAGTTTTACGCTGATCGGTGCAGTTATAGGTAAAAACACGAATCGGCCAGTTACAGCACCACCATGAGTCTGATTTGAACTTTTTCAAATGGCATTTCTTCCTCGGCCTAATGGGAATGTGTGTGCAAAAGTTCACGTAAATTGCATGCTGTGTTCATGATTTGAGGCATTTTGTTCGAAACAGAGTACTCCTGCAAACAAAAAGATTTTTTTTGCCAATCAGGATGGAATATGAAAAATCTGGAATGAGCCGTTT
Organism: Gymnoscopelus microlampas; assembly: GCF_963454915.1. NCBI lineage: Eukaryota > Metazoa > Chordata > Actinopteri > Myctophiformes > Myctophidae > Gymnoscopelus > Gymnoscopelus microlampas. The sequence continues at coordinate 40,376,808 of NC_139955.1, forward strand.
CTTTTAATGACTATAGAGATACTGTGTACCGATTTGGGGGATTTTTGGCCAAAATTTATAGGAGTACTGTTCAAAAATGTGTTTTGCACAAATCGGCCTCCTGGTGGCGCTATAAAAGGCCCATGTGAAAAATTTGGAGCAGAGGTTCGGCTTTGGCATCCAGGGACTGTGTGTGCACAGTTTCGCTGCGATCAAGCCAACGGTGCCAGAGATTAGCTGTACACAGACAAGACAGAATCACACACACAAACACACACATACACACACACACACACACACACACACACACACACACACACACACACACACACACACACACGGACAGGGGGTAAAACATACTCTCTCGCCATGCCTTTCGGCCTGGCGGAGACAAAAATGTTTTCTAAATTCAAACGGTATGTTTCTTTGTCAAGGACCCGCAAAATGATATGTATTTGGCCGTCGACCCCCATCTCAAAATAGCTTGTTCCAGGGATCCCCAGAAGCACAGATCAGAGTTAAATACGTTCGCTTTAAAACATAATCATATATATATATACACGCACACATACATACATACACATATATATATATATATATATATATAGATAGATAGATAGATAGATAGATAGATAGATACAAGTAGACATAGGCGGATTTTATGGGGGGGCAGGGGGGGCATTGCCCCCCCTGGCGGCCGGGGGTGTTTTTTTTATTTTTATATTATAATATAATTAATACAAATTTCATAGATTTTTTTATTTGGATTTCATAGATTTCTATGCATTTCAGGAGTTTGGGGGGCTGGCTCCCCCAAAAGAATTAAATAACCCTAACAACCCTGACAACCCTAACCCTAAAACCGCAATAAAGTAACATTGTTTTGTGTTACTTTCGCGCGCGGGAGGGACCCATGCACGAGCGCTGCGCGCGCGTGCACGTGTCCCGTGCATGTGCCCCCCTCAGGACTAATGTGAAACTCCGCCTATGCATGTAGATAGATAGATATCGATGTGTTCCTGGTCTTAATGGATTAAAGGTCACTGTGGCCTCAGGGCATGTGTGTTTTTTGAAGGGCATGAGCAAGTGCGCCAATACTGTGGGTGCCTCGTGGCTAAAGCACCCATTAGAAATGACGAGCACCCATCACAAACTCATCACAAAAAAATAAAAATAAAAAAACTCCGACATCTGCACTTCATGAAGTACATTTTTTGTACCAATACAAATTAACCGCATTAAAGTAACAAAAAGGTAACAAACCCGGCCTAGCATGCGCTGCGCACCCAATAGCACGGACATAGGCGCCCCATGGGCATGAGACCAAACTGAGGGGTAGCCACGGAGGCCATGGTCATCTGCTTTTTTCACTAGTCTTTAGAAAATGTCTTTATGTTCTACATTTTTCACAGCTGGCTCTCGGCCTTGACAAATATTGGGGAGGAGACCAGGGTAAAAGGTAAAACAAGGTGTGTTTATTAAATAAGGCCTAATGACAAACAACTAAGGGAAAGGCGAACAGAACATATTGCGGATCCTATGAGGTGTGTAGTCAGTAAATCAGTGGTGTAGGTGTGCATGTGTGGAGCATAGGGTATAGCAGTGGCGGCCATTTTCTGGTTCCACTTCAAAATAGTCAATGCATTTTTCCCATTGACATTTCCAAAAATATTTATATCAATTCATTTAAGCCTAGAATCAAGCCATCCAGGGTCCTGGTGAATCATGACCATAAAACATATTTTTCTGTGTTTTTTTTTTTATTCTATATTTAATTATATGATATACTATATTTAATAAATATGTACGGGTTGTAATGGAGAAAGTGCAAACACCAGGTTGAAGTTCATCCATGACTGTCGGGGCGCAGGTAGACCAACGTGAGTGACGTGAGTTATAGCAAGCGTGGTTTATACTTCGTCGTATGGTGGTGTCGCGAGCCGAAAATAGACGATCTTCAAGCTCACTTGTGGCACATGATCATCCACAAAGACAAAGTTATAATTTATTATCTTTTAGATCGTCTATTTTCAGCTCAACACAGAGCATAAATACCGTTTCACTTTATAGATGCAACACTGAAGTTAAAGGTAGGGTAAGTGATATTTTTGGGTTAAAACAAAAAGTATTTTGTTAAAAAGTTAAAGCACTATATTCTGATAGTAATCATTGCTATAGAGTGTTTGTACAGTACCAAGAGTCTCCCCGTCTCTCCAGCTCTTTAATAAACAGATAATACATTTTCCGGTAGGTGTCAAAATCTCAGCCAATCAGGAGAAAGTACCCATTTTTAAGCTTCATTTTTATAGTGTTCAGTGTTCCAATTTTGCCTGCTCATTTCTTAGTGTCATCACTTCCAATTTCACTTGTTTAATCAATATCCTGATTGAGCTCTCTATCCTGATTGGATAAAATTGGAACTGAAACTGAAACGAAAATGCATTTTCTGTTTAATAAAGAGTTGGAGAGACAAGGAGACTCCTTTTACTGAACAAACACTCTATAGCAATGAGTACTATCAGAATATAGATCTATTTAACATTTATTTTAACCAAAGAAAATCACTTACCCTACCTTTAATTAATAATCATGCATTGTGCATCATCAGTTACTGTCTAGTATCATATGGGGGTTTAATTCTTAAAGTATCTGGTTCAAGAGGAAGTGCTCTAACCTAAAAAAAAAATGAAATGTTTAATTCATATTTGATATTTAGCCAATATTGTATTTCCTAGTCCCTTCATTAAGGTAACAGTTTCCCCAATTGTACTACTTCCAGACTAGTTTTGGTACTGCTAAAACATTAAAGGATAGGTCTAGGGGGCACGGTGGCGCAGTCGGTAGCGCTGTCGCCTCACAGCTAGAAGGTCCTGGGTTCGATTCCCGCCAGGGACGCTTTGGGCGCTGGGGGCGTGTTCTCTCCTCCACGTCATCGGCGCCCATACCCTAGGTGGGGTTGGTGAAAGGCCCTACTCTGTGTGGAGTTTGCATGTTCTCCCCGTGTCTCCTAGGGTAGTTAATACCCTCACAAAAACATGTAGTAATCCTGGTCACTATACTGCCTCCCCCTGGTCAGCCGGGGCGCCTGATGGAGGAGAAGGGAACTGGTTGGAATAACGTGTTCCTTCCACGCGCTATGTCCAACCAGGGAAACTTCCCCCTGTCGGGTGATAAGAAGCGGCCTGCTTGCTCCTCATGCATTGAAGGAGGCATGAGCTTCAGCTTGGGCTCTCCCTAGCTCTTTGACTGCCATTGACGAGATTTCTCGTTTTTCTCCGCATGGCTCAGCCAGCCGTCGACGAGATTGACGAGATTTTTGAAAAAATTAAAAAAATTTTTTTTTTTTTTATTTTTTTATTTTTTTTTCTTTATCACAAAGGAAGCAGGAGATAACGCGATACGAAGATTTTCTGCTCCATTCACTTCAATGTTAAAAAATAAACGGAGACAAAATTCACAGTTTACCTATTTTTGCAATGTTATTCTCTGGCAGGGAAGGGGGGTAGATGTGTAAATACTCTGGCAGTCAAAGAGCTAGGCTGGCAGAGGGTAGGTAGTGCCCAGGATTACATAGGCAATTGGCACTGGGTGAAAAAATGTGGGTTACAAAATAGTGGGATAAAAATTATAAGAAAAAAAAAAAAAGGATAGGTCTGTACAAAAAGGGAGGGTGAAAAAGCTATTTTTCACTTTCAAACATGTTTGGGGTAATTTTAATGTGTACTCTGGCTTTTGATAGCACCCCAGACCGTTTTTAAGTTGCTTCATTCAGTATTTAGATATTTGATATTCATTTGATCAGACACGCCCCCTTCCTATACAAACCCATTGTAACTCCAATTTTGATGTATTCATTGAAAACACACTTCCTTGGTTTTGGTGACTGTTATTGTCCTTCTAATGCGTGAGGGGCTGTGTCCTTTCAATAACTTTTTTTCTTTTTTCTTTTATTATATTTTGTGTGTGTGTTCCAGAAAATCTGACGGCCTTCCCTTGTATCCCCAATACTGTCATCAGAAGCTGTTCAGGACCTGTCTTGTGAGTGGCTTATTATACTTTTATTAAACATAGACTCCATATTTCTTTGATTTTATTTATGCTGTACTTGATTTAGATTTTTTCCCCAATGTCCTCGTTCTGGTGTAATTGGTGTCATGTACTATAATGTGGGTTTTGTACTGTATAAACTTGTTAATAGTTGGAATCATTTTAGAATAGCTTTGTGTGAGCCATAGCATTTTAATGACAAATAGCTTGCAGTTGATGTGTTGACCATTTCCTGTTTGTCATCACAAGGAAACTGAGGAGAAGCAGACACAGGGCACATCATTGTAGTGATGATAGTTCAGCTCTTTAGCCCAGAACATTGCTGTTATCGTCCTTCAAGATCTCCCTGACCTACCAACGGCGGTGGCTTACCTCTTTGGGCTGATCTATGCTCTAAACCTCCAGTACCCAAAACAGCTGAGGTACACATTTGAAACAATTCAAAAGGTTTTCATGGGATTTAGAACTGATCTCAGCAAGGGTCAGATCCTAACAAAACAAAATGCGTGAGGGGGCCGTGTCTTTTCAATAACTTCTTTCATTTATTTATTTGTATTATATTTTGTGGGGGCCGTGTCTTTTCAATAACTTCTTTCATTTATTTATTTTTATTTTTTAATGTTTTTTTTTCAATAAAAAAAAGACAATATCAGTCACCAGAACCAACCAGACGGGTGTTTTCAATAAATTTAACATGGTTAAAATGGAGTTTGACGTTACAATGGGTTTGTATAGGAAGGGGGCGTGTCTGTTAAAATGAATAAAAAAGATCTAAATACTGAATAGAGCAACTTAAAAACTGGTGCTCACAAAAGCCTGAGTAGATGTTAAAATGACACCAAACATGTTTGAAACTGAAACATCCCTTTAAGTGTGTTAAGCAGTGTCTGTAATTATTAATTACATTTGCAATTTTAAATGTGTCTTTATCGGAGCAATGTCAATTTAAAAAGTTGTTTAAAATGGTTGTATTGTTTGTACAGAGTATAGCTGTATATCTTGAAGGACGCTGTTATCGTCCTTCAAGATCTCCCTGACCTACCAACGGCAGTGGCTTACCTCTTTGGGCTGATCTATGCTCTAAACCTCCAGTACCCAAAACAGCTGAGGTACACATTTGAAACAATTCAAAAGGTTTTCATGGGATTTAGAACTGATCTCAGCAAGGGTCAGATCCTAACAAAACAAAATGCGTGAGGGGGCCGTGTCTTTTCAATAACTTCTTTCATTTATTTATTTGTATTATATTTTGTGTGCGTGTTCCAGAAAATCTGACGGCCTTCCCTTGTATCCCCGATACTGTCATCAGAAGCTGTTCAGGACCTGTCTTGTGAGTGGCTTATTATACTTTTATTAAACATAGACTCCATATTTCTTTGATTTTATTTATGCTGTACTTGATTTAGATTTTTTCCCCAATGTCCTCGTTCTGGTGTAATTGGTGTCATGTACTATAATGTGGGTTTTGTACTGTATAAACTTGTTAATAGTTGGAATCATTTTAGAATAGCTTTGTGTGAGCCATAGCATTTTAATGACAAATAGCTTGCAGTTGATGTGTTGACCATTTCCTGTTTGTCATCACAAGGAAACTGAGGAGAAGCAGACACAGGGCACATCATTGTAGTGATGATAGTTCAGCTCTTTAGCCCAGAACGTTGCTGTTATCGTCCTTCAAGATCTCCCTGACCTACCAACGGCGGTGGCTTACCTCTTTGGGCTGATCTATGCTCTAAACCTCCAGTACCCAAAACAGCTGAGGTACACATTTGAAACAATTCAAAAGGTTTTCATGGGATTTAGAACTGATCTCAGCAAGGGTCAGATCCTAACAAAACAAAATGCGTGAGGGGGCCGTGTCTTTTCAATAACTTCTTTCATTTATTTATTTTTATTTTTTAATGTTTTTTTTCAATAAAAAAAAGACAATATCAGTCACCAGAACCAACCAGACGGGTGTTTTCAATAAATTTAACATGGTTAAAATGGAGTTTGACGTTACAATGGGTTTGTATAGGAAGGGGGCGTGTCTGTTAAAATGAATAAAAAAGATCTAAATACTGAATAGAGCAACTTAAAAACTGGTGCTCACAAAAGCCTGAGTAGATGTTAAAATGACACCAAACATGTTTGAAACTGAAACATCCCTTTAAGTGTGTTAAGCAGTGTCTGTAATTATTAATTACATTTGCAATTTTAAATGTGTCTTTATCGGAGCAATGTCAATTTAAAAAGTTGTTTAAAATGGTTGTATTGTTTGTACAGAGTATAGCTGTTAACAATAACATTAAATTGATAAATATTAAAAACATATTAGGTTGGGCAAAGTTCTTCAGCTCAAATTATTTTATTTGCTTAGTAAATTTCAGCTCATGTTGTCACCTTTGTTTTACAGATTTACATGCATTGCAAATTCTGCAAATTCAACCACGCTAATGAATCTGTTGTTTTGAAACACTACAGTCTTCACCACAGAGGAGCAAACTGGCCTTGCATCCACACAGACTGCGTGTGCACCTTCAGGACCATCTGTGCATTGAAATCACACCTGTCAAGATTGCACCGGACTGTCCCAAGGCAAGAAAACTCAACATTTTACAGCTGGTTGTGTGAATTCAAAGACATTTGCTCTAGAAAGAACATATTAAAACATTTAAACAATCACCTTAAACAGAGAGAGAGGGTGAGTTGCCCATTCTCAGGATGCAGCTTTGAAACCAACCTCGTCAACAGCTTTACTGTAACCATAGTAGTTAACCCTGTACAAGTGGCCTTTGTTGGCAAAAAGCTCACTTCTTGGTACCTGGAACATTTTAGGTCCTATGAGCTTGTGGAGAGCATCTATGCAGATACCGAGATTCTGGATCCTGAGGCTCTCAACAGCTACTGTATCATCCGTTGACTGCATACACAGTGGGAGGGAAGGTGCTGATGACTCCATAGACGGATTTCCGCGCGACGTCATCACAGAGCAGAATGCGCAATCTGCGCATGCTCGGGGAAAACGAATTGTTGCGCCGTTCACTCTGTTGTTATGTTCGGGAGTTAGATAGCCATAATTCTGCTATTATAGGCATAATAGGCATAATGCTGCTATTACATACAAACAGATCCAACTTCCGACAAATCATTTTTATTGAGTAAACAAGGTATTAGAAACTGCATAATTTAATCTACTTTCATTAAACCCGGTGAAGATCATTTCTTTTATGAATGGACATTTGACCAGAGCTGCTGCGGGTAATGGCGCCCTCTATAGGCTACCCCCGGCTCTGCGCGGTCATATCCTCTCATGTTTACTAACAGGAAACCTGTCTATTGAAGGGACACAAAATGGTAGCCTAAGTAGGAAAAAAATATATTTTCTTTCTTCCATTCAAATCAGATGCTTATATTTAAATGCTCTTCCAAACTGTTAAACCACGACCACTTAATAATTTAAGATAGTATATGAAGAAGCACATTTCTGACTTATTGCAGGTAGTACTGACAAAATCTAGGGTCTCTGCGGGTCCACTAATATTTGTGGAGCTGACTGTACCAGGACATATATAATATGGCCTACCTGTGGACCCCCATTTGATAACATCAACAGAAATCTTGCCACACGATTTGTTCAAAAACAGGTTGTACATTAATTTCATATTTATTCTTAAAAAGATCTTTAAAAACATTGAATTCAACGTTGATACCTGCAGACTCACTGAAAGTCCTTACTGCCTTGTTTATTAATTTCATTTTCTGGAAATTGTCTTCTTTTCCCCCTTTTTTCTCATCTAACACAGGGTTTATTACTGCTGGTGAAAATCTCGCGAAAAATGTCACATAAAGTAGTGCTTCCTCAAGTACCTGAATCAGCTGAGGATTTGCAAGGCATTCTTTGTGAAAAACTTCAACTTCAAGGAAGCTTTACACTACAGTTTGAGGACCCAGCCTTTAATAACATTCCCTGTAATCTGTTTGATATCCAAGAATTGCCACCTGAACGGGTCATCTTGCACATTCTTTGGGATGAGCCACCGGTACAAGTTGCCCTGCAAGAATCAGACTCTTCGTCTTCCCTGGACACAGCCAGTTTAGCCTCCACAGAGTCACCCCAGAGTCCCTCAGCTTTTATCAGGAATTATATGCGAAGTGTGTCCGAGTGGCCTTCCCCTTTCCCCATTCCAGACTTCTCCTATGATGTGGAATTGAAGTTACGCAAAGACAATGAGGCATATGAGAAGACCAAGAAAGCTATCATCCTGACAAGAGACATGAAGATTGACATTTTGGACAAGATTGCAAAAGCAATGTTTGAAGTGAAAGCCAATCCTACACTAGACCAGACTGAGTCTGTTGCTTCTGCTCTCATCACCAAACACCCCTGCCTACGAGAACCAAAAAAGTTTTGAAACAGGGTATGATGGATGGAAAAAAAGAATAAAATACAAACTTTTGAATTACAGGTCCAAGCTACGTAAGGCAGGCTGTGCTGAGGTCAGCATTAACCGCAAAAGAAGGAGCAATGAAGGTGATGGTGCAGGTTCTTCCTTGAAGAGACCAAAGAGAGGGGAGATAAACCATGTCCTTGACCATCCAGATACTGATGACTCGCTGGAGGACGAAAGACTGGCCATGGTTGAGGAGTTTAAGAAGAAGAATAAAAATGTTGCACTCATAAAGCAACAGATGGAACTGACTTTCTCCCTGAGGCGCAGGGAGATAGTGGAGATGCAGCCCATGGTGTCAGAGGTTCAGGAGCGGTGGCCTGCTCTGTTTTCCCAGTCAGAGGTAAGCAGCTGAGCAAAGAAAGTTATGTTGTGTTTCTGATTTCATCTTTAAAAAATAAGAATCTCTAGTTGCTTACATCTGTTGATAAAATGTATATTGGGATGTTGAAATTGTGTTTGACTTTGTATTAAAGTATATATATTATATATTTTTAAAGTTGTTCTAAATGTTTTCATCGGATCACCAACAAGAACCTAATGGATGGCTTCAGAGCAGCCATTAGTCAGCACACTCCAGGGCTCCTTAGACTGTATCGGGCCAGAAGCACAGCTTTTCCACCTGAGATGGATCGACTGCTGGACAAGCTGGATAATGAGGTAAATTTCAGACATAATACCATTTCTCTGGACATTATGGACATAAATTATAAAAGTACAAAACAGGTTCTTGAATGCATTAAATGTTGCTATACAGTAAGGTGTGTACTCAATAGGTTTAACCCAAATTGTTGTACCATATCAGTTTCCCATGGGCAGCATGTTTTCATATTTGCTCGGAGCTTTCTACATGCAATTTACTGTGTGTGTTTGTGTGTGTGTGTGTGTGTGTGTGTGTGTGTGTGTGTGTGTGTGTGTGTGTGTGTGTGTGTGTGTGTGTGTGTGTGTGTGTGTGTGTGTGTGTGTGTTCCAGACATCTGACATCACAGTACAGCGGCAGACTGTAGTCTTGAAGGGCCTTCCCTTGTATCTCCGAGACTGTCATCAGAAGCTGTTCAGGACCTGTCTTGTGAGTGGCTTATTATACTTTTATTAAACATAGACTCATTAGACATAGAGATTTGTATTCCCACTGTCCTCGTTCTGGTGTAATTGGTGTCATATACTGTATAATATGGGGTACATTTTTGGTGGAGATGGAAATGTTTAATATGTCAAACACACGATGGGAAATGCTTGTTTATGCAATATTTTGAATCATTTTAGAGTAATAGCTTTGTGTAGCCATAGCATTTTAATGACAAATAGCTTGCAGTTGATGTGTTGACCATTTCCTGTTTGTCATCACAAGGAAACTGACCCAAAGGAGGAGCAGACACCGGGCATCACTGTGGGTATCCTAACTGTGTTGGAGGATGATAGTTCAGCTCCTTCGCCCAAGGTCCAGAACGTTGCTGTTATCGTTGAACAACACATCGTCCTTCAAGATCTCCCTGACCTACCAACGGCGGTGGCTTACCTCTTCGGGCTGATCTATGCTCTAAACCTCCAGTACCCAAAAGAGCTGAGGTACACATTTGAAACAATTCAGAAGGTTTTCATGGGACTTGAAACTGATCTCTCAGCAAGGGTCAGATCCTTACAAAACAAACTACTTCAGTGAATCCAGCACATTTAACGAATGGTACTCTCTCTCTACCTTTTCTGTTCTTTATCTCAAGTTCTCTTTCTTCTCTACCCTTTTTCCCTTTTCTCTCTTATCTCCTTTTTTTCTCCCCATCTTCTCTGCTCTCTCAGTCTGTCACCCTAACTTTCCTTACTCCTCCTTATTCTGTAATTCTTGTTCTGAGAACAAGGTTTGTTCTCCTCTAGATCTCAACAGAGACTGGCCTGGCAGGGCTTTTATAGCCTTCTGGAGGCACCGGACCCAGGTTCTCTCCAATGAGCCATCAGGCAGGAGGCCCCACCCTGCTCACCTATAGGGCAAGAGTTAAATGGCAAGGCATTTATGCGCCAGGGGGGCCTGATTATGGATCCCACCAACGCTCCAGGATATAGACCCGCCTTACCTGTCTGATTGGCTCCCTGGCAGGCATAGTTTTACTGAGGTTAGGGTTAGGGTTAAGGTTAGGTTCAGGCATAGTCTTACTGAGGTTAGGGTTAGGGTTAAGGTTAGGTATAGGCATAGTTGCAAAAACGAGAACTGTCAATCACAGCGACTACTGACCAATCACAGCGGGTTTGCCAAGAGCTGGCGTGGGATCCATAATAACGCGCCAGGGGGCCACACTCCAAGAGGGGAGTGTGTCCTTTGTTCAGTATATCCTATTGTCCAGAGGGTACATAGACGACATTAAACCAGGATCACATTAGCTCAAGACCAGCATATTTATTAATATCAATGCAACAATACACAGGAACAACACTGTGAAATATGTGAACCAATAATGCAAGATAAGTAAAATCAAATACTCAACGTATCAGAGGTTTGCTTCGTAAAGGCTCAAGAGCAATTAGTCCACACAGGGAAAAGAAGTCAGTAAAACCAAGGTCTGTAAGTTCGCGGAGAATTCTAATGTAACAGGATGTGTAATGCTACTATATACTACACAACCAGTGAGGGGCCATCCCCAAAAAGGGAGTTTGGATTGGATAGTTTAGAAATGCACGTCAGTGTCATAAGGTGTGCTAAGTGGTTGCTGTGGTGTTCTCAAGTCTGTTAGGGCACACGTGGAGCCAAGACAGCAAGGGTTAAGAGGTGCATGTCAATTTTCTAGAAAAAAACACCACTATGCATACGGTGCAGACAGGATGTGGACAGGTGTTAAAGTTCAGACAATTTGACATTTACTTTTCAGCCTATGCCTCGTATCCTGTTTTTAACCAATTTTAGGTAGTTTTAGTCAATGTTATGTTCAGAAGGTGAAATGGAAATTTCTACTTGTCGTGACACTTGACACCAAATGTAGAACGTGGCACAAAATGTAGAGGCCCAGAAAATGTAAAGTGATGTTCAGTCTTTAAAATGGATGCTGATAAAATATGTGCCATATTTTCCCATGAGCATCCCTCAACCACCCAGACTAGACCAGACTAAATTGTGGGGCATCACAATTTCAATATAGCATTGCATTGATCTTAAAAAGATTTGAGACTCTTGAGGACCGAAACGAGAGAGGAGTAAGGTTTCGCCCACGACTTGCGGAGGGACTCCTTTGGCGCCCGCGTCGTCCTAGCTCCACCGATGCCGTCAAGAAGGGAGGCCTGTTGTGGTGCCCTTTCTTCCGGACGGGGCCACACCACGACTGAGCGTACCGTCGCTCGATGAAGCAGCTCGTGTAGGCTAGCGTCGTCGAGCTCCAGGCCAGGCTCCACTGAGGAGTTTTGCCTCATGGTGGACGGCCTTTGTGTGGGTGGCAGGGAGGCCCTTTCGTAGGAGGGGGGAATGACGTCGTCGTCGTCCTCCGCCGGGAGTCAAGTGAGATGTGGTCGTCCTCGTCTCCTTCCTCCATGGCTTCGTCCTCGAGGTTTTCGTAGACGTGGTCCCCAGTTTCACATCGCGCGAATTGTTTGGGTGGGAAGGGGCTTGTGAAAGAAATATTGATTTGTTGATCTGTTTGTTTATTTCTTTTGTTTGTTAGGGAAAAAGATAGGGACAGAAGTCTATTTAAAGCCTGGAGTGTATTATTTATTTACCATGGGATTTGTCTTATGATTGATTTTGTGGCTTAATGATATAAAGTAATTCCGTTAAAAACCTGCTGATCCTGTTGTTTTTCCTAGTTAATGGTTATCCTTTCAAAGTAAAAGGCCAATTGTTACAGTTTTAGTTAACTTTTATGTTCGAAAAATACAAATCAAATCAAAACGGATACAGGTCCTAAACCATGATGGCACCTCAATGTTAAATTCACAGTTTCTTCCAAAATGTTAAAAAAATATATATATATAATAAAAAATAAATGTGTGCTTTGGAAAATGGTTTGAAGTATTTCTATGATTTGAACATGCAGGGTAGATCATTATCAGACCTAAACTTCAATTTCTTGTTTATCCTCAAAATGACTGGATGAATTTTGTAGCAATTTCTAGCATTAGTAGAAATATTTGGCCTTAAATGTCATTTGAAATTGATTTGGCCCCTCATTTATAACATATATAAATGTAAAATCAAATATGAAATAGAAAAAAATAAATGTAAAAAAGTATGTGTCCCTTTTATGCCCATATATGGAGATCTCTGTATCTGTCAGTCCATGTACGTTTTATACCCATATGTGGAGATTGGAGATTCCTGATGTCATCAGTATATACCCATATATTGTCATGCCCATATACGGGCATATACGTTAGATCGGCTGTTCTGGACAACTGGATATATATTATCCATAATTGCCGCGTTTCCCAAAGAGATTCGTAGAGATGCTGCGTAGAGATGCTGCGCACGTCGACGGGTCTTACGTGCGTACGTACAGGCTGCGCAGTACCTTGACAGGCACGTAGATTTCAGGTCATGCGTAGCCTACGCAGCTTGCGTAGGAGCCTCCTACACAGCTGGGACTCGGCGAAACCTACGCTCTACCCTCATTAGTAGCAGCTGGTTGTGCCCTATCTAAACTGGCTTCGGGAGACACCATCGTCGTAGGTTCCCAAGTCCACGGCGTTACGTGTCTGCTAAAACTACATTCGGGAAACAGCATGCACGTATCCTACTCCTCCTACTCCTGGGAGTGGTTGTAGCCCTGAGAGAGAGAGAGAGAGATATATATATGTATGTATGTATGTATGTATGTGTGTATGCGAGTATGTGTATATGTATATGTGTATGTATATGTATATATATATATATATATATATATATATATATATATATATATATATATATATATATAACAAGCTTGTAGATCTGCTATTTTCAAAAGATTAAATTTGGGAAATGGGACATTCTGCATACCTTTACTTTTGGTATTTTAAGTATATTTAATTGCATAATGGGGGACACTTTAGTGTTTTATTTACCTTGCAGATGTGACCTCACCGCTGTAATTTAATTCATAAATATATTATTAAAAAGTTGTATTTGGAGTGGACTGCTTCAGGACATCTGACAGTTGGCTCTGGTATTTTTATGATCCATTTCACTGTATATATTCGCAAAGGGTGTTTAAACTGCTGTGTAGCGTAGGAGAGCACTACGTAGTTTACGTATTGGGAAACCCAATGGCCGTGTTTCCCAAACTAATTTCAGCTTGTGCGTAGCCTAGAACCTGCGCAGGAGCCTCCACGCAGCTGCGCAGTAGCAACCCCGTTACGCACTATCTTCGTTAGTAGCAGCTGTGTGTGCCCTACTTGCCATCTAAACTGGCTTCGGGAGACACCATCGTCGTAGGTTCTCAAGCGCACGCCGTTACGTGTGTGCTAAAACTACATTCGGGAGACAGCATGCACGTAAAGACCTCCTGGACGAAGCCTACGTAAAGCCTACGTAAACTACGTAGTGCTGTCCAACGCTACACAGCAGTTTAAACACCCTTTGCGAATATATACAGTGAAATGGATCATAAAAATACCACACACACACACATAAATACATATAAATACATATATTTATGTATATGTATATGTATATGTATATGTATATATATGTTTATATATATATATATATATTTATATATATATATATGTATATATATATGTATATATATATATACATATATATATATATGTATATATATATATATATATATACTTATATAATCGAGGAGTGACTTCCGCCCCCCGCTGACGCTATACCCACAGCTCTGTAGGCGAGTAAACACAATGCCGACACACCACATCTCGCCAACACAGTAGCCACGGCGTGTGCGCAGAATTTACGGGTGGCGTAGGCCACCTATCATTGCTCACTACACAGTTTCCACGTCGCAACATAATTTATTCCACACACCACATTACGGACAAAACGGAAGGTGAAACAGTTTCGTACCGTTTACCGTGCGCACCACCGACACCAAACAGCGACGGCTTTAGCCGAAACAACACGAAGCGCCGCCATTGAACTCTGCGCATCTCCACAACAACACACAAGCAGGTCCTTTGCTTCAACCCCCCCCCCCCTTCTTACGTACCTCTTTTGTTCCACCCAGGCCGTTACTTTCACTTCACTCATGTCTCTATCAATCACAATATGTCCGTCCTTCACGTGCCATGTACATCCCAAACACAAAAATAAACGGCGACGGGCACACTACAGCGCGTTGTCCTGCTTTGGTAAACACACCAGGCTAGGTTCATGACACCAAAGGGTTCGACAGTGATGTCATCATTATGCAACCCGGAAGCACAAATACCAAGGATACGTCAGTGATGTCAGTCGGGATGCCAGTCGGGATGCCAGGTTTTCAAAAACAAGCGACAGAAACAAGCAAGGACGTTCATGAAAAAAAAAAAAACAGCCGAAGGGGTCCGCCATGTTCCAGGGGGGTCCCCGGGGGTCCCAACACACCCAGGGGGTCCACGGACCACCAGAAAAAAAGAAATATATACATTTTTTTCAATTGTTTTTTTTTTTTTTTTTTTAACTTTTGGAAAGTTCTATCCCACCATTTTGGTACCCCAAAATAAGCGCACCCTCACAGCCCTAGAGCCCCGTGCGCGGCTAGGGGGTCGGCCGCCCGTAGGGCAGCCGGACCTCTAGTATATATATACGTATATATATATATATTAAGGCCAGGCCGTTAACGCCGTTACTGGCGGACTCTTATCGCGCGGAAAAAAAATAGAAGGTACGTGCCACCGCCGCCGGGCCAAGCACTGCTGCTCCGGGGAGCCGGGGTGCTCGTCAAATTACAATGTTTGAGTGCAACCGAGGCAAGCCCATCAGCACAGCTAACTAACCTCCTAGCCCAGTGGATTGCAATCAATTGCCGGCCTATCAGCGTGGTGGAAGATGATGGACTCGAGCTTCTTCTCCGGGCGGCAACAGGCGACCCGTGTTACAGACTACCTGCGAGGCGAACTATCATGAGGAGAATCCATGACCAACACGCCACAGAGAAAGCTGTGAAAGAGGAGAAGTTGGCCGGGGCGGCGTGTGTAGCACTGACTGGGGACCATTGGACATCTGTCAGCAACGATAACTACCTAGGCGTTACTGTACACTTCATCGATGTCAGCTGGGAACTTCACTCGTTCGCCTTGGGTACGTTTATGTCATTTAATTTATTTAACTTACCACGGTGAAGTTGGTTAACATTTACACAGCTTTAGCTAACGTTATCAGGGATCGATTGATTAATTTTACCACAGGCCAACAACATTAGCTACGTTTGCTGTAGAGCAGGGGTCTTCAACAGGGGGTCCGGGACCCCTAGGGGGTCCTCAGAGTTACTACAGGGGGTCCGCCAAATCTTTGTGTGATATGATTTTTTCTTTTACCTTAACCACTTGAACCCTAGCATCACTTTTCTGAGGAGAACTTTAGCCAAAAATAGCAGATCTACAAGCTCACAACGCCTCGCGCTGCGAGGCGTTGTGAGCTTTTAGATCGGCTATTTTTGGCAAAGAGCCATAGGTGTAGTAGAGGGAAAAAATAGCAGTCCACGTAAACAAAAAATGTTGAATCTGAAACACAATTTTATACGATATAGTGGGGGTCCCTGCTTTACCTCTCCCTCAGCTAGGGGGTCCTTGGCCTGAAAACGTTGAAGACCCCTGCTGTAGACGAATCCACAAAATCGCTGCCTGTTGGCAGCCATAGCTGCGTTCTCACGGTGTTGCGGTGCGGACACCGCAGCTATGGCTGCCTACAGGCAGCGCGTTTGTGGATTCGTGTATAGCCCCGACAACGCCAGCCTGCTGATTTTTAGTTGACTACTACTAGCGAACTTATTCTGATCTACTTTGTCTGTCCTAACGTTAGGTGTGATTAAAACAGAGGAGCGGCACTTTGCAGAAGTGTGTGCCAGGCAGTTTCTGGACGTCGCTAATCAGTGGGGGATAGCCGACAAAATCACCACCATTGGGACAGACAGCGCTCCCAACACGATTGCAGCAGGGAGGATACTGCTTCGAGCACATGCCCTGCGTTGCGCACCTTATACAGAGGGCGTAAGAAACGTAAGGAGGAAAGAAAAAGTAAGGACTTACTTTCATTATTGGTCATTATTTTGGGTAGAACACACATATTTTGAATGCCTTCGGCAGACTTCAAATGAGCCATTTTAATCTAGATTAATCTAGATTAACTCCAGGATTGCAGATTAATCTAGATTAAAAAAATTAATCTATGGCCACCTCTAATATATATATATATATATGTATATAATTACGGCCGGCGCGTAACGTGCAAGCCTCTCCAAAAAAAAAAGACATACAAGCTATCAACACACTGCGACATGCCATGATGATAGCTTGCAGATCTGTTCTTTTGGGTAGGGCGAGCGGCTGTTAGGAGGAACTGCTGCGCTGGTTCTATGTGTAGCCCCCACACTCATATTAGCCAGAAGTGGCGTGCAATAGACCTGGCTATCGGGCAGGTTTATTGGCATGACTGGTAACACGTCGGACTGGCGAGTGGGAGCTTCGGGTTCGATCCCAGAATGTCCCATTTCCCAAGTCTACTATGCATAAAATCTTTTGAAAATAGCAGATCTACAAGCTTGTGACACGTTGTGAGCTTGTAGATCTGCTATTTTCAAAAGATCTTTTAACCATTCATAAACATGGCGAGCGCAACAGCTGTCACTTCGTGAGAGGAACTGGGGACTTTCATCATAACGTTTAACTATAAAACTTTGAAATTAAGGAAACATGTTTAGCTCAGCATCATTTAATATACCTTTAGTTAAAATTGTTCTTTGCAAATTTCCAAAAGACGACTTTTAGCAGCCTCTGCTGGTCATTACCGTCACTGCAGGCCGTTCATTTATCCTCTGTTACCCAGAATTCCATTCGTTTTCACCGGAAGACGGAAGTGTTTCAAAAAGCGTTCTTTTAATTGTTTTATACGATCTGTGGATCGTTTCTCTTAGCCAGTGGAGCTTTAGTTACCGTGAGCTGTGTTTTCTTTTTCTGTTTTTTTTCGTTCTTCAAATCATACAATCTCTTAAAATCAGCGTGAGTTTCCTTTCGTTATTAGCGCGGTAGTTCCTGGCCAAACAGGAAACCGGCACGGTAGTTCCTGGCCAAACAGGAACCCCGTGGATTTCCGCTTCCATTTTCGAGGGAAAGTCATGCTCGACGGCGTTCAATAGAAAATATATAAATAAAAGGCTTTCGGGGGTGAAATTCTTGGAGTGGGTGTTGTGAAACATTTGCCACTCACAAAAGATATACAATTTAACTTTAGTTTTACTGAATACGTTACCTAGTATTACTTTAACTTGGCATATGCTTAATATTTGTATTAGATGATCGGATCATCCGTGAGAGTACAATTTGTAAACTTCGGGTTCATGCATAGAGGACGAAGCACCGCAGCCGCTCGCCCTACCCAAAAGAACAGATCTGCAAGCTATCGACACGGCATGTCGTAGTGCGTTGACAGCTTGTATGTCTGTTTTTTTTTTGGGTAGGCACGTTACGCACCGGCCCGCCGTAATATGTATTTATATATATATATATATATATATATATATATATATATATATATATATATATATATATATATATATATATATATATATATATATATATATATTTATGTGTGTGTGTGTGTGTGTTTCATAGATCTATTCCGCTACGATGGGTGTTACAAGCGCCCCAGGGCGCTCGTAACAAACTGCTGCGTAGGACAGCACTCAGGGCTACGCCTCTCCCAGGAGTAGGCGGGGAGTAGGCTACGTGCATGCTGTCTCCCGAATGTAGTTTTAGCAGACACGTAACTCCGTGCACAGGAGAACCTACGACGATGGTGTCTCCAGAAGCCAGTTTAGATGGCACGTAGGGCACAACCAGCTGCTACTAATGAGGGTAGAGCGTAGGTTTTGCCGAGTCCCAGCTGTGTAGGAGGCTCTTACGCAAGCTGCGTAGGCTACGCATGACCTGAAATCTGCGTGCCTGCTAAGGTACTGCGCAGCCTGTGTGTACGCATGTAAGACCCGTCGTAGGACCTGCGAAGCATCTCTACGCAGCATCTCTACGAAGCTCTTTGGGAAACGCGGCCATCGACCCTTCAAGCTGAAGTGACGATGTGACAACACACAGGTCTCAGCTCTGTACAGACAGATGGCTCTCATGTGGATCTCAGACTTCATGTGGTCATTTATGATGTACTGTATTGACGATGTTTGACTCTATATTTGACCGTTGGCATTTTCAGCTGTTTCTGACATACAAGCCTTCTTTCTGTCAGGTACAATGGGTATTGAATGACCGGGTGGGGAATGCATTCTCAACTTGCATCGTTCCCGAGTAGGCCGGTGCCCAACAGTATCGTATTATGTATTAACAAATTATGCACATTTTGTGTGTGTGTGTGTGTGTGTGTGTGTGTGTGTGTGTGTGTGTGTGTGTGTGTGTGTGTGTGTGTGTGTGTGTGTGTGTCTGTGTCTGTGTGTGTGTGTGTGTGTGTGTTCCAGTGGATAGATCAGACCTTCCTTCACCCTCCGGACACTTTTTATTTACATCAGCATGCACGTTGTGGCTTCTGCAGCGCTCCACAGAGGTGAAAAACGCTGGCAGCAACATAATTTATTAAATAATACCTGGCAGTGAATGTGTTAAGAGCTTACACTTAACCTTAGGTTTTTTTTGTCATGGTATAATCTTCATCCCACATCAAGTACATTAACAGTAAAAGACACAAAGTACGAAGTACATGAAGAGAGACAGATTTATTGACATTCATTTCAAACTCAGGACAGATACTGGTACACTGGTCAACGTTAAATTGGCTGTTTTTTTCCTTAAATGTATAAGATAAAGAATAAATGTATGCTTTGAAAAATTAATGGTCATGAATAATTTTAACATGCACGGTACATCATTATCAGACCTAGACCCTTCAACTTCTTGTTTATGACTGGCTAGTGGCTATCAGAGGTTTTGTAGCATTTGTAGAAATATTGGGCCTTAAATGTAATTAAAACAATATGTGATATGTATTTTCCCCACATTTGTAAACAAATATTAAAAATAAAATGGTGCCCAGTGTTCTCAGGGGCCCAATCTTCCAGTTACCATGTTTGAATTGCAGACAGTGTACAACATGAGCAGAGAGAAAGCATAATATTTATATTTTTAGTTTTTAGTGAACAAGAAACAATAGAAAAAGACCATGTACATTCTAAATAACATTTGGAAATACTCCTCCCCCCCTTTTTTTCTCCATTTTTTTTATTCCTCCCTTCTGTACACTCTTTTTTCTTAATACATTTGTTTGGTGCCTTTTTTCTTTTTTTCCCCTTCCCACCCTTCCCAAGGTCTGTCCACCCGTAGGCACAGAACGGTAATAGTACTGATATTTTTGGCAATAATATCCACAGTACTCTTAAGTGCATTTGGAAAATTACATTTGGAAATAAAACAACAGACATTTTAGAACAAAAAAACAACAACCTGACTACGTTTTACATGAATAAAAAGAAACAAAATCTATTAAGACAGACAAAAAAATGGTCAGGCTTTCTGAGAGGCTGTTTCTCTTTGGCATTTTTTTCTTTTTGTCCTTTTCCAACAACCATTGGCACCTGTTGAGGTCCAATTCTAGGCAGAAAAAAAAACGCAGGTCTCCCTCCGCCAGGAGCCCGGTCCCCGCCGGCCTAGTGCAGGGAGATCACCCATACAGCGTGCAGGGAGGACCCCCTCCCCTTTCATTACATTAAAACAGGTAGACCAGGGTGTTTTATACAAATGTCTTGTAAATCAGTAGTTCTCACTGTTTCGTGCCAAGGACCCCACAAAATGATATGTATTGATTGGATGATATGACCCCCCATCTGAAAATGTTTTGTGCCAGGGACCCCCCCAGAAGAGAGGGTTTGGGTTAAAAGTTTTTTTTTAAAATTCTTTAATAACAGATGTACAAGCTTGCAGTGCAACACGAAGTGACGCGCTGTAAACTTGTAGATCTGCTACTTTTGTAGATATGCTTTTTGGTAGATTTTTGTAGATTTTTTTGGTAGATTGTAGATTTTTGTAGATCTTGTAGATCTGCTATTTTTCAATAGCCAACATTAAAATATAAAATGACACGGGTGCTTTCCCGGTTTCAGTGGTTAATTAAATGAAAACAGGCACACCAGGGTTGAAGAGGTTAATGTGAGATGTTTCTCAGAGGTGCACCTGTCCTGCAAACTGAAATATTAACCATCAAATCTCTTAAAGCAGATTTGAGGGCTGCCTTGGTCGAGGACGATCTCCTTCATCCAGGGAACCATCGCTGTCACGTTGAAGTTCACAGGATGTTGATAACGACCCAAACTTATGGTACCATACAGCGTCCAGGAGGCATCTTCGTTATCGCACATCAGGGGTCCTCCCCAGTCCCACTGAAACAAGAAGCAGTTGTGTTTTTCATTGTGTGTTTTTATGTGTAAATATCATGTGATGTTTTTATGTGTAAATATCATGTGATGTTTTCATCTCTGTTACTCACTGCAATGGGTTGGAACTCAGAGCCTGCAGTACAGAACGTAGTGCTGGTGATCCATTTGTCGGGGTCAGAACCTGCAGGCCAGTCACGTCTGCATTGATCATTGGTGATGATTGTGGCAGAAGTCTCATGGAGCAGGTCAGAATAGCATGATTGTGGTCCTGGGGGGAAAAAAGCACATAGGATTCAAAGTTGAGGACTTTGTACAGCCATTTCTAAATACAGAGGAACATTCTATTTGATTGAATTTGAAATTATGAATTCTCATCCAAATCCTGACTGACTTTGTTCATGTCTATATTTTGAACATCTCTTCAGAATACAGAAGCATGAAAAATTTAAACAAGTGGGTTTACTGCTGTTGTATTAACTTGCCTGAATGTAAGTTGGGGAAATAACCCAACTAAATGGAGGAGTGACATATCCCGACATTTTCAACTACTTAGTGAATTCTCCAGGATAGTATATGTCTCTATACAGCGTAAGTCCCGCCCCATTATCAGTACATGCTGATAATGTGACCAATCAAATTCTTTGTCAACCTGTATGAATGTGTGTTTATATTGTTTCCTCACCATCCCATGTGGTCATCCCCCATCCAGTGATCGTGCACCTCGTGCCAGCAGGGGGGAATTCATCAGCCTCAGGAAGACACACAGGTTTAACATTCTTGTTAAACTTCGCAGGGCTGGACAGTTTGGCCAACATCATCGCATGCTGAGGAAAGTTGTATTTGGGGTGCCTGAAGACCTATCAGAGAAATGACAGACACGGTTAGATTAACCACATAAGCCGTGTTTGCAAAAGTTTTTTAAAAAAAAGAGAGAGATTAGATTGTAGATATATTTTCAAAGGATTTTTTTTACAAATTGTGGAATATCTTTGACTGAATGAAAAGCAGATAGACGATGAAATGACCAAACAATTTTGTGAAAGTGAAATATCCCATTAAAGACTTTGTTCAGACAGCAGGCTCAGACTTGATAAAAACCATCTGATTCCATCCAGAGAGGCCAAACATCAGATTTGCTGTGTCAGTGTGAACATAGTGTTAGTTATGTAATATGTTCTGACACATGTTTGATGTTCATACTGTACCTCTTCAATCCTGATCCGCTGAGTGTCTTCGGTGGTAGATGACAGACTGTGAACTCCTAAAACTACATAGCCTCCGGGTCTGGAGAAGACAACATAAACAAATGATTATGAACATTTGTCCATTAGTAGCAGAGTTACTGGTTGGTTGTTACATTTTACATATTTAACCACTTTAGCCCTACATTCTTCTTTGTACAATGAACAGCGAAAATAGCCAATCTACAATGTCAAAATGTGTTGCTGTGGCACGTTAACTTATAGATCTGCTATTTTCGCTATTAGTTTGAATGTTTTTTGTCAGTTTTGTGACATCTTGTACCTATAATGACTAATGACAGGATAGTGAGAACAAGTTTAAAGGGATGAAGAGACAGAGTGATTAATAATAAACTGTGTTTTCTTATGTCATGGTTATGTATGTTTGTATTACCTGGCCTGGTAGTTAGTCGCAACAATATACTGATTAATCAATGCACCACCCCCACGAAAGCTTCCATCGGGTCCCTGAAAGATAAAAGGTAAAGTGTGAATCAAAGGCAGACATATCGTAAGCTTAGTTCGGATGTTTTGCCGTGTGACACCGTTGTACAATGGAGCATAAATGAAGCACTTCTCCAAGATATTACCTTGTTTTATTAGTGTGTGTGTGTGTGTGTGTGTGTGTGTGTGTGTGTGTGTGTGTGACACTTCCTAGTGTCCTTGAGCAAGACACTGAATCCCTAACTGTTATGGATTCAGTGTCTTGCTCAAGGACACTCAAACAGGAGAAGCCGGGGATCGATCGAATGTATATTTATATGTATAATGTATATTTACCCAGATAGCCACCATCCAGGGCCAGGAATGTGGAGCAGCCTCTTTACCGTTGACGATAGGTCCAACTGCACGGTTGTCTCGAGTCCCACAATCTTCATCTCTCATCTCTACACATGATAAAACACACCAGGACAGCTCTAAATACATACAATTATATAGCTTACATTTAATGAGACACACACACACACACACACACACACACACACACACACACAGCATTGCTTCAATGACTGTGTGCCAGGACATTAAAACATGAACACACCTTGAATGGCAGATCTGATGAACTTCTTGCTGGATGTCCAGTAAACGGTGGGTATGTCTGGATCGCCACAAACTTTAGGACCCCTGATCACAAAACCTGCCAATAGCCAATCATTGTCTTTTTTGACCATGAGCGGACCACCTCCGTCTCCCTGATAAGGCACAAGTAAGTAAGATAAGTAAGCATCGTTCACTCTCCAGCGCTCAGTTTCTGTTAAAGCACACTGTTAACTTTTAATAATGTCAAGTCTTTACAATTTATTTTATTTTTCTACAGAGACAGACTATAGTAGTTTTCTGTTAGCTTGGAATCCCCATCGATGATGTCATTGGCAGGCAGGTTCCTGAGCTGTCTACGGCCCAGATGAGGTTGAAAGTGGGTGAAGTGCTACATTAAGATTTGAATGGCATTCTTACTATGCATGCGTCTTGGCCTCCTTTCATGTTTCCTGCACAGATCATGTCGTCATCTACCTGACTCCAGATCTGCTTACAACTTTTATGGTCAGTTACCGTAACGTTGACTGCTTGAAGAGCTCTGGGGAATGGTAGTATTTCTATAAATACAAACAAACAGAATCATTATCAGTGTGAGTATAAGTCTGGCTGCAAGATTAACAACTTTCAAACCTGCGTCCCTATTTTGGGCATGTTATTATGGTGTGAGTTTACAAAGTGTTTACAAAAATGGAAACCGAAATGTCATTATTTATGCGATTATTGTAGAGATGCTGTTTTCACCAAATATCGGCGTATTATGACATGGCCAGAATAGTGAGGCTGTCTGTCAGCAGTCTGTCAAAACATTATTCAGTCAAATTCTACGTGTACTGCACCAGTGGTTCTCAAAGTGGGGTCCTAGGACCTCCAGGGGTACTTGAGATGGCTCCAGGGGGAGCTCAATAAAATGATTGATCGTAAGTGTCCATTTGGTTACATCTGAAAGTGTTAACCAGATGGACACTCTGAATTGGACCCTTACAAGTTTCATTTGGCCACATTTGATCATTTGGTCCCCAGGGTGCCCCGTGCTTACCTTCTCCGACGCGACCCCAACCGTAGACGATGGCCTCCGTACCAGTCGGAAACACACTGCCGTCGTCTGCCAGGCAAACCGGTTGGATGTCATCAGTGAAGTCGACGGGTGAGTCCATTTTCAGCAGAGCGTTGTCGTTACCCCACCGCCCGCTATAGGAAGATCAGAATAATCCAATATTAGTTATCCTATAATACATTTCTAAACCCAAAACCCCCCAAAAAACCCTGCCACTGTGTGGGACTAAACACAAAAACAACATATCAATGTCACTAACAAGACACGCCACAACGTGCAGAATTACTACGCGCAGTCTGTAGGCCACTTCATACTGCTCAGCACACATCTGCCCCCTCGCAGCATAATTAATTGCGGCCAACACAAACTCACAACATTACAGTCGGCCATGTTGTTCCTTAGCGTCATCGCCGACCACCGCCCAACGAGACCCAAGTGAGGTCAGACAACGCACTCCATATTTGGGCATAGCTCCATTGGGAACATCTCCTATTATGGCTTTATATATTATAGAGACCAACAAACACAAAGCACCGCGCAGCGGATAGGGGGGAGGGGCGCGCAGCGCCCCGACCCTCTAGTTAATAACACTAGAATAATCTACTTTGATTTTGGTCAGTCATGCGCATCCTTACCTTAGAGACCAATTTGGGTTGATCCTGAAATCAATAACGCGTCTCCTAACACCAACACCTGCCTCATCCAGGTTGCTCCTCCCAAACTGGACTCTCAATTTCCTTGGGTTGATGTTTCTGGAAGAGAGAAATACAAAGATCCCATTTAAGTGATATGCTATATTCCTTATCTTTCTTTGTTTTTAGCGGCGCTAGCCAATCCGGCTCTATACTTGACTTTGTCCGTGTGCGTACGTCAACGTTCTGATTGGTCAGGTGCGTACGTCAACAAAGTGATTGGTCAAGCTTCACGTGACACGTGGCTATAAACACATTATAAACATATATCGATGACAAAATGTATCAAAGGCGCCACTACCTTCTCACAGGGTGTGATTTTTTGTATTGCTGACAGTTCTCGAAGATGCCTCTCCCCCCCCCCCCCATCGCTATCCCTTCCCTCTCCCTATATCCCTCTCTCTCCGCCCCCTCTCTCTCTCTCTGCCGCTCGCTCACACAAACTTTGCATGTGCACAGAATGACAGGCTAACGACACAAACACAGGGAGGAGGACCCTAAGCCCCCAATCTCTTAGGAGAATCTGGTGTAATAATATGAATGAACTTACGTGAGGCATTGTGCAGGAAGGTAAACATGTTGGTTGTCCACGACATTCCCGTTGCAGATATGAGTTTTAGATGGTCCACGGACAATCTGAACGCTGACAGCAGACGGAAGCTTCGCTGGCCTTCCTCCAATAATGAATTGGTCAGGTTGGTCATGGGTAGTTACACCTGCCGCCGTCGCACCCACTGGAACAGAGACCACACTAATTAACCACAACTAAAGACATACGTTTATGGCATATCGCATTTAAAAAAGACAAAATCCAAAGAATTATGGACAAGTGTTAAATATATCTATATTCTGATAGTAATCATTATAGCTATACAGGAAAGTGATGGAGGAAAGTGATGCACCTGCCATCGCCGCACACACTGGAACAGGGATCAGAGATAGGTTGTAAGAAGTGTTAAATATCTCTATATTCTGATAGTAGCCTAATCATTGCTGTACAGTAAAAGGGGTCTCCCAGTCTCAACAGGAGAGAGAACTCATACAGGATAAACATGTGAAATAGGAAGTGATGCAGACAAAATTGGAACTGGAATATTATAAGATTTGAATCTAAAATCTCTTACCATAGAGCGCAATGATCAGAATGATGTAAGGACGGAGCCACCATTTCTGGAGGCTTATGTCAGCCATCGTGGCACAGAGGCCGCAGAGATCTGAAATAAGAAGGACACGTTGATCACAGCAGTGCCAGGACGAAACCTATGACCTTCATGGAATATAGGCTGCCCTAGCGTGTCTGACATCTGGTCTAGAGGGGCGGGTTCAAAATCTCCGGAGAAAAATTCTGTGAGATCCCATTGGTTCACCGATCTGTCCGTCAGCCACCATGCCCCCCACCATGCCCCTCCTCCTCCCCCAATGTGCAGCATTGAGAGCCCTGATGTCACAACATTTGGAGCGACGCCCACTGCACTCTGGTTGGTTGGGGAAATGAAACACTTCCTATTCCAGGAACGTCAACAGGGCGTTACTATGGATCCCACGCCAGCTCTTGGCAAACCCGGTGTGATTGGTCAGTAGTCGCTGTGATTGACAGTTATCGTTTTTGCAACTATGCCTGAACCTAACCTTAACCCTAACCCTAACCTCAGTAAGACTATGCCTGCCAGGGAGCCAATCAGAAGGCGGGTCTATATCCTGGAGCGTTGGAGGGATCCATAATCAGGCGTCAACAGGCTGGTCCAGGCTCTTATTTTTTAGCAAAACTAAAAACTAAAATCCTGGAGATTGAGGCTACATGGAATAAAACATAAACATAAAACACAAGAACACATTTAGTAATCATCAAACCTGATTGAAGACTCGGTCTGATGGTATCCAAGCAGGAAGTAAATCCAGATGCGCCTTGGCAGTCTAGGGGAGGGAGAATCACTGGAGAACTAATCCGTGGAAAGAATACGTGGGATCTATACTGCTTCTCTCTGAAGAAGTGGTTGACGTCTCTGGTATCACCGTTGGATCAGAAAGAAAGAACTTGTGGTTTGTGTTGCCTTAAATACCCTTGGCTGCACTGCTAGTGTCATTAGGGTGATGTCAGTCATATCCATATATGGATCCCCGATATCAGTCATGCCCACAGATAGGGTCTATGGATGTTTCGGTTAGCTCCATATATGGGGCTCCAGGAGGGGGTCTATGATGTCAGAGCTTGGTATGTCAGTTTATCTCCATATATACAACAACGACGATATGTCATAGATGACTGACGTCATCGACTAGCCAGATGAAGATCCACATGGAAGCAACCCTGGCATTTTATGCCCATATTAGGAGATCCCTGATGTCATACATATATGCCTATGTTGGATGTAGATTTCTGCCCGACAGCGACGACTATAGCCAGATGAAGATCCACATGTAAGCAACGCTGTTATTATACCCCCCCCCCCTTACACCACGGCACAGAAGAAGTCGCAGGTGTCTAGAAGATGGTGTTGTTGTGAATGTAAACTGTTTGATGTGTTTGTAAATGTATGGGTTCATGTGGAGGATTGCTAATTGATATAAAAATATTTTCGGCACCCGAAATAATAACTTAAGGGACAGTCCGCTACAGTTTGTTTGGGGGGAACCTAATCACGCAAACCGCTGGACAGATCAGCACCTAATAATAATAATAATAATAATAATAATAATACATTTTATTTATAACGCACTTTACATTCTCACGAATCTCAGAGTGCTACAGATTAAAAGCAGAGCATAAAAGCACCATAGGCAACAAAACAATTTGAATGGACAAAAAAATGTATTGTTTGTGCACACACTGGCAGTGGGCCAAGAAGTACCTCCACTCTGTGACCTCCTTCTCCACTCTGCGGGGCAGTGGGACTAGACTACTCGGTCTTAGTCGGTCATAGTGTTGTTGTTAAGATAGATCAGGGCTGAGGCAACGATCGGCTCCTCAATTCTTACCTTTTTCTGTATCGTATCAAAAAACAAGAAAGTTAGCCCCGGTATTCTACAGATGTCTGTATAGTTCTGATGGTCTGGAAAAAAGTAATCGATGGGTTGAAACAACCTTTTAAAGCAGTTTTGTTTCTGATCATTCATGATCAGTAACGTCAACATGGAGGCACGTTCCTGATTATATTTAGCCCGTCTGCTCCACTCAAAGCCAGGCAGAACTAAAAACTAAAAAGAATCATGTCTTCAATGTTGTTGAAGACATGATTCCTATATCTACTACTTTTCATCATAGTGAGCTACAATAGTTGAGAGTTGTCGTCTTATGCTGCAGCAAAATGTATACATTAATATTGAAGAAAAATGTATTAAAGTAATGCAAAAGTCGGCTAACTAGACGTAAGTTACTTTTATAATGCAGTAACTACTGAAGTAATCAAGGTACTTGCCGCGCTATGAACTTATCTGCTATTTTTTTGCTTCTGGGGGGGTCCATGGAACAAAACATTTTGAGATGGGGGTCAGCAGCCAAATGCATATCTAACTAGAAAAAGTGCTCCTCGGAGCACAAGTCTCCGCCAGGTCAGGTAGGTTATTATGGCCTCCTGGTGGCGCTATAATAGGCCAATGTGAAAAGGATGCCATTTATTCCTAGGCCTTGCACGGCAATCGGACACTGCATGCATGATTTGAGGCATTTTGTTCTAAAAATGTGTTTTGCTAAATTTGACCTGCTGGTGGCGCTATTTCAGGCCAATGTTAAAAGGGTGGAATTTGTTCCTCAACATAGTGTGAATGTGCGTTCAAAGTTTCACCGTAATCGGACGCTGCATTCATGATTTGCGGCATTTTGTTCAAAACGGGCCACTCCTGCAAACATTACATGTCAATGTTAGCCAATCAGGATGGCATATGAAAAATCAAACAGATCCGTCTTGATCACATGGCAAAGGTGTGTCCTTGGCCTCTAGAGAGTGTGCATACAAAGTTTTACACTGATCGGTGCAGTTATAGGTAAAAACACGAATCGGCCTGTTACAGCACCACCATGAGGCTGATTTGAACATTTTCAAATGGCATTTCTTCCTCGGCCTAATGGGAATGTGTGTGCAAAATTTCACGGAAATTGCATGCTGTGTTCATGATTTGAGGCATTTTGTTCGAAACAGAGTACTCCTGCAAACTTTGAAAGACAATTTTTGCCAATCAGGATGGAATATGAAAAATCTGGAATGAGCCGTTTCTTTTAATGACTATAGAGATACTGTGTACCGATTTGGGGGATTTTTGGCCAAAATTTGTAGGAGTACTGTTCAAAAATGTGTTTTGCACAAATCGGCCTCCTGGTGGCGCTATAAAAGGCCCATGTGAAAAATTTGGAGCAGAGGTTCGGCTTTGGCATCCAGGGACTGTGTGTGCACAGTTTCGCTGCGATCAAGCCAACGGTGCCAGAGATTAGCTGTACACAGACAAGACAGAATCACACACACACACACACGCACGCACGCACGCACGCACGCATGGACGGACGGACGGACGGACGGACGGACGGAAAACATACTCTCTCGCCATGCCTTTCGGCCTGGCGGAGACAAAAATGTTTTCTAAATTCAAACGGTATGTTTCTTTGTCAAGTACCCGCAAAATGATATGTATTTGGCCGTCGACCCCCATCTCAAAATAGCTTGTTCCAGGGATCCCCAGAAGCACAGATCGGAGTTAAATACGTTCGCTTTAAAACATAATCATATATATATATACACGCACACATACATACACATATATATATATATATATATATATATATATATATATATATATATATATATATATATATATATATAGATAGATAGATAGATAGATAGATAGATAGATAGATAGATAGATATATATAGAGATAGATAGATAGATAGATAGATAGATATCGATGTGTTCCTGGTCTTAATGGATTAAAGGTCACTGTGGCCTCAGGGCATGTGTGTTTTTTGAAGGGCATGAGCAAGTGCGCCAATACCGTGGGTGCCTCGGGGCTAAAGCACCCATTAGAAATGACGAGCACCCATCACAAACTCATCACAAAAAAATAAAAATAAAAAAACTCTGACATCTGCACTTCATGAAGTACATTTTTTGTACCAATACAAATTAACCGCATTAAAGTAACAAAAAGGTAACAAACCCGGCCTAGCATGCGCTGCGCACCCAATAGCACGGACATAGGCGCCCCTGGGCATGAGACCAAACTGAGGGGTAGCCACGGAGGCCATGGTCATCTGCTTTTTTCACTAGTCTTTAGAAAATGTCTTTATGTTCTACATTTTTCACAGCTGGCTCTCGGCCTTGACAAATATTGGGGAGGAGACCAGGGTAAAAGGTAAAACAAGGTGTGTTTATTAAATAAGGCCTAATGACAAACAACTAAGGGAAAGGCGAACAGAACATATTGCGGATCCTATGAGGTGTGTAGTCAGTAAATCAGTGGTGTAGGTGTGCATGTGTGGAGCATAGACGGGTTTCCGAGCGACGTCATCACAGAGCAGAATGCGCAATCTGCGCATGCCTGGGGGTGGAAGGCGCGTTCGAAAATACAGCCCTGAGCGGCAGTGAGCGCACTGGCCAATACAAACTAATAGGCGAGTGTGCTCCGGTGCGTAATTTCCAAACGCACCCATAGGCTTCCCCCCGCAGCTGCGCGGTCATATTCCTCTCAATGTTTACTAACAGGAAACCTGTCTATAGGGTATAGCAGTGGCGGCCATTTTCTGGTTCCACTTCAAAATAGTCAATGCATTTTTCCCATTGACATTTCCAAAAAAAATTATATCAATTCATTTAAGCCTAGAATCAAGCCATCCAGGGTCCTGGTGAATCATGACCATAAAACATATTTTTCTGTGTTTTTTTTTTAATTCTATATTTAATTATATGATATACTATATTTAATAAATATGTACGGGTTGTAATGGAGAAAGTGCAAACACCAGGTTGAAGTTCATCCATGACTGTCGGGGCGCAGGTAGACCAACGTGAGTGACGTGAGTTATAGCAAGCGTGGTTTATACTTCGTCGTATGGTGGTGTCGCGAGCCGAAAATAGACGATCTTCAAGCTCACTTGTGGCACATGATCATCCACAAAGACAAAGTTATAATTTATTATCTTTTAGATCGTCTATTTTCAGCTCAACACAGAGCATAAATACCGTTTCACTTTATAGATGCAACACTGAAGTTAAAGGTAGGGTAAGTGATATTTTTGGGTTAAAACAAAAAGTATTTTGTTAAAAAGTTAAAGCACTATATTCTGATAGTAATCATTGCTATAGAGTGTTTGTACAGTACCAAGAGTCTCCCCGTCTCTCCAGCTCTTTAATAAACAGATAATACATTTTCCGGTAGGTGTCAAAATCTCAGCCAATCAGGAGAAAGTACCCATTTTTAAGCTTCATTTTTATAGTGTTCAGTGTTCCAATTTTGCCTGCTCATTTCTTAGTGTCATCACTTCCAATTTCACTTGTTTAATCAATATCCTGATTGAGCTCTCTATCCTGATATAAAACTGGAACTGAAACTGAAACGAAAATGCATTTTCTGTTTAATAAAGAGTTGGAGAGACAAGGAGACTCCTTTTACTGAACAAACACTCTATAGCAATGAGTACTATCAGAATATAGAGCTATTTAACATTTATTTTAACGAAAGAAAATCACTTACCCTACCTTTAATTAATAATCATGCATTGTGCATCATCAGTTACTGTCTAGTATCATATGGGGGTTTAATTCTTAAAGTATCTGGTTCAAGAGGAAGTGCTCTAACCTAAAAAAAAATGAAATGTTTAATTCATATTTGATATTTAGCCAATATTGTATTTCCTAGTCCCCTCATTAAGGTAACAGTTTCCCCAATTGTACTACTTCCAGACTAGTTTTGGTACTGCTAAAACATTAAAGGATAGGTCTGTACAAAAAGGGAGGGTGAAAAAGCTATTTTTCACTTTCAAACATGTTTGGGGTAATTTTAATGTGTACTCTGGCTTTTGATAGCACCCCAGACCGTTTTTAAGTTGCTTCATTCAGTATTTAGATATTTGATATTCATTTGATCAGACACGCCCCCTTCCTATACAAACCCATTGTAACTTCAATTTTGATGTATTCATTGGAAACACCCTTCCTTGGTTCTGGTGACTGTTATTGTCCTTCTAATGCGTGAGGGGCCGTGTCCTTTCAATAACTTTTTTTCATTTGTTTTATTGTATTCTTTTATTATATTTTGTGTGTGTGTTCCAGAAAATCTGACGGCCTTCCCTTGTATCCCCGATACTGTCATCAGAAGCTGTTCAGGACCTGTCTTGTGAGTGGCTTATTATACTTTTATTAAACATAGACTCCATATTTCTTTGATTTTATTTATGCTGTACTTGATTTAGATTTTTTTCCCCAATGTCCTCGTTCTGGTGTAATTGGTGTCATGTACTATAATGTGGGTTTTGTACTGTATAAACTTGTTTATAATAGTTGGAATCATTTTAGAATAGCTTTGTGTGAGCCATAGCATTTTAATGACAAATAGCTTGCAGTTGATGTGTTGACCATTTCCTGTTTGTCATCACAAGGAAACTGAGGAGAAGCAGACACAGGGCACATCATTGTAGTGATGATAGTTCAGCTCTTTAGCCCAGAACGTTGCTGTTATCGTCCTTCAAGATCTCCCTGACCTACCAACGGCGGTGGCTTACCTCTTTGGGCTGATCTATGCTCTAAACCTCCAGTACCCAAAACAGCTGAGGTACACATTTGAAACAATTCAAAAGGTTTTCATGGGATTTAGAACTGATCTCAGCAAGGGTCAGATCCTAACAAAACAAAATGCGTGAGGGGGCCGTGTCTTTTCAATAACTTCTTTCATTTATTTATTTTTATTTTTTAATGATTTTTTTTCAATAAAAAAAAGACAATATCAGTCACCAGAACCAACCAGACGGGTGTTTTCAATTAATTTAACATGGTTAAAATGGAGTTTGACGTTACAATGGGTTTGTATAGGAAGGGGGCGTGTCTGTTAAAATGAATAAAAAATATCTAAATACTGAATAGAGCAACTTAAAAACTGGTGCTCACAAAAGCCTGAGTAGATGTTAAAATGACACCAAACATGTTTGAAACTGAAACATCCCTTTAAGTGTGTTAAGCAGTGTCTGTAATTATTAATTAAATTTGCAATTTTAAATGTGTCTTTATCGGAGCAATGTCAATTTAAAAAGTTGTTTAAAATGGTTGTATTGTTTGTACAGAGTATAGCTGTTAACAATAACATTAAATTGATAAATATTAAAAACGTATTAGGTTGGGCAAAGTTCTTCAGCTCAAATTATTTTATTTGCTTAGTAAATTTCAGCTCATGTTGTCACCTTTGTCTTACAGATTTACATGCATTGCAAATTCTGCAAATTCAACCACGCTAATGAATCTGTTGTTTTGAAACACTACAGTCTTCACCACAGAGGAGCAAACTGGCCTTGCATCCACACAGACTGCGTCTGCACCTTCAGGACCATCGGTGCATTGAAATCACACCTGTCAATATTGCACCGGACTGTCCCAAGGCAAGAAAACTCAACATTGTACAGCTGGTTGTGTGAATTCAAAGACATTTGCTCTAGAAAGAACATATTAAAACATTTAAACAATCACCTTAAACAGAGAGAGAGGGTGAGTTGCCCATTCTCAGGATGCAGCTTTGAAACCAACCTCGCCAACAGCTTTACTGTAACCATAGTAGTTCTCACTTCTTGGTACCTGGAACATTTTAGGTCCTATGAGCTTGTGGAGAGCATCTATGCAGATACCGAGATTCTGGATCCTGAGGCTCTCAACAGCTCATGTATCATCCGTTGACTGCATACACAGTGGGAGGGAAGGTGCTGGTGACTCCAAAAGCGTGCCTTCTCCATTGAAGGGACACAAAATGGTAGTCTAAGTAGGAAAAAAATATATTTTCTTTCTTCCATTCAAATCAGATGCTTATATTTAAATGCTCTTCCAAACTGTTAAACCACGACCACTTAATCATTTAAGATGGTATATGAAGAAGCACATTTCTGACTTATTGCAGGTAGTACTGACAAAATCTAGGGTCTCTGCGGGTCCACTAATATTTGTGGAGCTGACTGTACCAGGACATATATAATATGGCCTACCTGTGGACCCCCATTTGATAACATCAACAGAAATCTTGCCACACGATTTGTTCAAAAACAGGTTGTACATTTATTTCATATTTATTCTTAAAAAGATCTTTAAAAACATTGAATTCAACGTTGATACCTGCAGACTCACTGAAAGTCCTTACTGCCTTGTTTATTAATTTCATTTTCTGGAAATTGTCTTCTTTTCCTCTTTTTTCTCATCTAACACAGGGTTTATTACTGCTGGTGAAAATCTCGCGAAAAATGTCACATAAAGTGGTGCTTCCTCAAGTACCTGAATCAGCTGAGGATTTGCAAGGCATTCTTTGTGAAAAACGTCAACTTCAAAGAAGCTTTACAGTACACTACAGTTTGAGGACCCAGCCTTTAATAACATTCCCTGTAATCTGTTTGATATCCAAGAATTGCCACCTGAACGGGTCATCTTGCACATTCTTTGGGATGAGCCACCGGTACAAGTTGCCCTGCAAGAATCAGACTCTTCGTCTTCCCTGGACACAGCCAGTTTAGCCTCCACAGAGTCACCCCAGAGTCCCTCAGCTTTTATCAGGAATGATATGCGAAGTGTGTCCGAGTGGCCTTCCCCTTTCCCCATTCCAGACTTCTCCTATGATGTGGAATTGAAGTTACGCAAAGACAATGAGGCATATGAGAAGACCAAGAAAGCTATCATCCTGACAAGAGACATGAAGATTGACATTTTGGACAAGATTGCAAAAGCAATGTTTGAAGTGAAAGCCAATCCTACACTAGACCAGACTGAGTCTGTTGCTTCTGCTCTCATCACCAAACACCCCTGCCTACGAGAACCAAGTTTTGAAACAGGGTATGATGGATGGAAAAAAAGCATAAAATACAAACTTTTGAATTACAGGTCCAAGCTACGTAAGGCAGGCTGAGCTGAGGTCAGCATTAACCGCAAAAGCAGGAGCAATGAAGGTGATGGTGCAGGTTCTTCCTTGAAGAGACCAAAGAGAGGGGAGATAAACCATGTCCTTGACCATCCAGATACTGATACTCGCTGGAGGACGAAAGACTGGCCATGGTTGAGGAGTTTAAGAAGAAGAATAAAAATGTTGCACTCATAAAGCAACAGATGGAACTGACTTTCTCCCTGAGGCGCAGGGAGATAGTGGAGATGCAGCCCATGGTGTCAGAGGTTCAGGAGCGGTGGCCTGCTTTGTTTTCCCAGTCAGAGGTAAGCAGCTGAGCAAAGAAAGTTATGTTGTGTTTCTGATTTCATCTTTAAAAAATAAGAATCTCTAGTTGCTTACATCTGTTGATAAAATGTATATTGGGATGTTGAAATTGTGTTTGACTTTGTATTAAAGTATATATATTATATATTTTTAAAGTTGTTCTAAATGTTTTCATC
Source organism: Gymnoscopelus microlampas (assembly GCF_963454915.1). Classification (NCBI taxonomy): domain Eukaryota; kingdom Metazoa; phylum Chordata; class Actinopteri; order Myctophiformes; family Myctophidae; genus Gymnoscopelus; species Gymnoscopelus microlampas. The sequence goes on from NC_139955.1 coordinate 40,412,331, forward strand.
GGATCACCAACAAGAACCTAATGGATGACTTCAGAGCAGCCATTAGTCAGCACACTCCAGGGCTCCTTAGACTGTATCGGGCCAGAAGCACAGCTTTTCCACCTGAGATGGATCGACTGCTGGACAAGCTGGATAATGAGGTAAATTTCAGACATAATACCATTTCTCTGGACATTATGGACATAAATTATAAAAGTACAAAACAGGTTCTTGAATGCATTAAATGTTGCTATACAGTTTAATGCTGATATTCCTTTTAAGGTGTGTACTCAATAGGTTTAACCCAAATTGTTGTACCATATCAGTTTCCCATGGGCAGCATGTTTTCATATTTGCTCGGAGCTTTCTACATGCAATTTACTGTGTGTGTGTGTGTGTGTGTGTGTGTGTGTGTGTGTGTGTGTGTGTGTGTGTGTGTGTGTGTGTGTGTGTGTGTGTGTGTGTGTGTGTGTGTGTGTGTTCCAGACATCTGACATCACAGTACAGCGGCAGACTGTAGTCTTGAAGGGCCTTCCCTTGTATCTCCGAGACTGTCATCAGAAGCTGTTCAGGACCTGTCTTGTGAGTGGCTTATTATACTTTTATTAAACATAGACTCATTAGACATAGAGATTTGTATTCCCACTGTCCTCGTTCTGGTGTAATTGGTGTCATATACTGTATAATATGGGGTACATTTTTGGTGGAGATGGAAATGTTTAATATGTCAAACACACGATGGGAAATGCTTGTTTATGCAATATTTTGAATCATTTTAGAGTAATAGCTTTGTGTAGCCATAGCATTTTAATGACAAATAGCTTGCAGTTGATGTGTTGACCATTTCCTGTTTGTCATCACAAGGAAACTGACCCAAAGGAGGAGCAGACACCGGGCATCACTGTGGGTATCCTAACTGTGTTGGAGGATGATAGTTCAGCTCCTTCGCCCAAGGTCCAGAACGTTGCTGTTATCGTTGAACAACACATCGTCCTTCAAGATCTCCCTGACCTACCAACGGCGGTGGCTTACCTCTTCGGGCTGATCTATGCTCTAAACCTCCAGTACCCAAAAGAGCTGAGGTACACATTTGAAACAATTCAGAAGGTTTTCATGGGACTTGAAACTGATCTCTCAGCAAGGGTCAGATCCTTACAAAACAAACTACTTCAGTGAATCCAGCACATTTAACGAATGGTACTCTATTCTCTCTCTACCTTTTCTGTTCTTTATCTCAAGTTCTCTTTCTTCTCTACCCTTTTTCCCTTTTCTCTCTTATCTCCTTTTTTCTCCCCATCTTCTCTGCTCTCTCAGTCTGTCACCCTAACTTTCCTTACTCCTCCTTATTCTGTAATTCTTGTTCTGAGAACAAGGTTTGTTCTCCTCTAGATCTCAACAGAGACTGGCCTGGCAGGGCTTTTATAGCCTTCTGGAGGCACCGGACCCAGGTTCTCTCCAATGAGCCATCAGGCAGGAGGCCCCACCCTGCTCACCTATAGGGCAAGAGTTAAATGGCAAGGCATTTATGCGCCAGGGGGGCCTGATTATGGATCCCACCAACGCTCCAGGATATAGACCCGCCTTACCTGTCTGATTGGCTCCCTGGCAGGCATAGTTTTACTGAGGTTAGGGTTAGGGTTAAGGTTAGGTTCAGGCATAGTCTTACTGAGGTTAGGGTTAGGTTTAGGCATCGTTTTACTGAGGTTAGGGTTAGGGTTAAGGTTAGGTATAGGCATAGTTGCAAAAACGAGAACTGTCAATCACAGCGACTAATGACCAATCACAGCGGGTTTGCCAAGAGCTGGCGTGGGATCCATAATAACGCGCCAGGGGGCCACACTCCAAGAGGGGAGTGTGTCCTTTGTTCAGTATATCCTATTGTCCAGAGGGTACATAGACGACATTAAACCAGGATCACATTAGCTCAAGACCAGCATATTTATTAATATCAATGCAGCAATACACAGGAACAACACTGTGAAATATGTGAACCAATAATGCAAGATAAGTAAAATCAAATACTCAACGTATCAGAGGTTTGCTTCGTAAAGGCTCAAGAGCAATTAGTCCACACAGGGAAAAGAAGTCAGTAAAACCAAGGTCTGTAAGTTCGCGGAGAATTCTAATGTAACAGGATGTGTAATGCTACTATATACTACAGGAAACCAGTGAGGGGCCATCCCCAAAAAGGGAGTTTGGATTGGATAGTTTAGAAATGCACGTCAGTGTCATAAGGTGTGCTAAGTGGTTGCTGTGGTGTTCTCAAGTCTGTTAGGGCACACGTGGAGCCAAGACAGCAAGGGTTAAGAGGTGCATGTCAATTTTCTAGCAAAAAACACCACTATGCATACGGTGCAGACAGGATGTGGACAGGTGTTAAAGTTCAGACAATTTGACATTTACTTTTCAGCCTATGCCTCGTATCCTGTTTTTAACCAATTTTAGGTAAGTTTTAGTCAATGTTATGTTCAGAAGGTGAAATGGAAATTTCTACTTGTCGTGACACTTGACACCAAATGTAGAACGTGGCACAAAATGTAGAGGCCCAGAAAATGTAAAGTGATGTTCAGTCTTTAAAATGGATGCTGATAAAATATGTGCCATATTTTCCCATGAGCATCCCTCAACCACCCAGACTAGACCAGACTAAATTGTGGGGCATCACAATTTCAATATAGCATTGCATTGATCTTAAAAAGATTTGAGACTCTTGAGGACCGAAACGAGAGAGGAGTAAGGTTTCGCCCACGACTTGCGGAGGGACTCCTTTGGCGCCCGCGTCGTCCTAGCTCCACCGATGCCGTCAAGAAGGGAGGCCTGTTGTGGCTTAATGATATAAAGTAATTTCGTTAAAAACCTGCTGATCCTGTTGTTTTTCCTTTAGTTAATGGTTATCCTTTCAAAGTAAAAGGCCAATTGTTACAGTTTTAGTTAACTTTTATGTTCGAAAAATACAAATCAAATCAAAACGGATACAGGTCCTAAACCATGATGGCACCTCAATGTTAAATTCACAGTTTCTTCCAAAATGTTAAAAAAATATATATATATAATAAAAAATAAATGTGTGCTTTGGAAAATGGTTTGAAGTATTTCTATGATTTGAACATGCAGGGTAGATCATTATCAGACCTAAACTTCAATTTCTTGTTTATCCTCAAAATGACTGGATGAATTTTGTAGCAATTTCTAGCATTAGTAGAAATATTTGGCCTTAAATGTCATTTGAAATTGATTTGGCCCCTCATTTATAACATATATAAATGTAAAATCAAATATGAAATAGAAAAAAATCAATGTAAAAAAGTATGTGTCCCTTTTATGCCCATATATGGAGATCTCTGTATCTGTCAGTCCATGTACCCTTTATACCCATATGTGGAGATTGGAGATTCCTGATGTCATCAGTATATACCCATATATTGTCATGCCCATATACGGGCATATACGTTAGATCGGCTGTTCTGGACAACTGGATATATATTATTATCCATAATTGCCGCGTTTCCCAAAGAGATTCGTAGAGATGCTGCGTAGAGATGCTTGGTCTTACGTGCGTACGTACAGGCTGCGCAGTACCTTGACAGGCACGTAGATTTCAGGTCATGCGTAGCCTACGCAGCTTGCGTAGGAGCCTCCTACACAGCTGGGACTCGGCGAAACCTACGCTCTACCCTCATTAGTAGCAGCTGCTAGCATCTAAACTGGCTTCGGGAGACACCATCGTCGTAGGTTCCCAAGTCCACGGCGTTACGTGTCTGCTAAAACTACATTCTGGAAACAGCATGCACGTATCCTACTCCTCCTACTCCTGGGAGTGGTTGTAGCCCTGAGAGAGAGAGAGATATATATATATATGTATGTGACATGTGACAATGGGACATTCTGCATACCTTTACTTTTGGTATTTTAAGTATATTTAATTGCATAATGGGGGACACTTTAGTGTTTTATTTACCTTGCAGATGTCACCTCACCGCTGTAATTTAATTCATAAATATATTATTAAAAAGTTGTATTTGGAGTGGACTGCTTCAGGACATCTGACAGTTGGCTCTGGTATTTTTATGATCCATTTCACTGTATATATTCGCAAAGGGTGTTTAAACTGCTGTGTAGCGTAGGACAGCACTACGTAGTTTACGTATTGGGAAACCCAATGGCCGCGTTTCCCAAACTAATTTCAGCTTGTGCGTAGCCTAGAACCTGCGCAGGAGCCTCCACGCAGCTGCGCAGTAGCAACCCCGTTACGCACTATCTTCGTTAGTAGCAGCTGTGTGTGCCCTACTTGCCATCTAAACTGGCTTCGGGAGACACCATCGTCGTAGGTTCTCAAGCGCACGCCGTTACGTGTGTGCTAAAACTACATTCGGGAGACAGCATGCACGTAAAGACCTCCTGGACGAAGCCTACGTAAAGCCTACGTAAACTACGTAGTGCTGTCCAACGCTACACAGCAGTTTAAACACCCTTTGCGAATATATACAGTGAAATGGATCATAAAAATACCACACACACACACATAAATACATATAAATACATATATTTATGTATATGTATATGTATATGTATATGTATATATATGTTTATATATATATATATATATTTATATATATATATATGTATATATATATGTATATATATATATACATATATATATATATGTATATATATATATATATATATACTTATATAATCGAGGAGTGACTTCCGCCCCCCGCTGACGCTATACCCACAGCTCTGTAGGCGAGTAAACACAATGCCGACACACCACATCTCGCCAACACAGTAGCCACGGCGTGTGCGCAGAATTTACGGGTGGCGTAGGCCACCTATCATTGCTCACTACACAGTTTCCACGTCGCAACATAATTTATTCCACACACCACATTACGGACAAAACGGAAGGTGAAACAGTTTCGTACCGTTTACCGTGCGCACCACCGACACCAAACAGCGATGGCTTTAGCCGAAACAACACGAAGCGCCGCCATTGAACTCTGCGCATCTCCACAACAACACACAAGCAGGTCCTTCGCTTCAACCCCCCCCCCCCTTCTTACGTACCTCTTTTGTTCCACCCAGGCCGTTACTTTCACTTCACTCATGTCTCTATCAATCACAATATGTCCGTCCTTCACGTGCCATGTACATCCCAAACACAAAAATAAACGGCGACGGGCACACTACAGCGCGTTGTCCTGCTTTGGTAAACACACCAGGCTAGGTTCATGACACCAAAGGGTTCGACAGTGATGTCATCATTATGCAACCCGGAAGCACAAATACCAAGGATACGTCAGTGATGTCAGTCGGGATGCCAGTCGGGATGCCAGGTTTTCAAAAACAAGCGACAGAAACAAGCAAGGACGTTCATGAAAAAAAAAAAAACAGCCGAAGGGGTCCGCCATGTTCCAGGGGGGTCCCCGGGGGTCCCAACACACCCAGGGGGTCCACGGACCACCAGAAAAAAAGAAATATATACATTTTTTTCATTTTTTTTTATTTATTTTTTTACTTTTGGAAAGTTCTATCCCACCATTTTGGTACCCCAAAATAAGCGCGCCCTCACAGCCCTAGAGCCCCGTGCGCGGCTAGGGGGTCGGCCGCCCGTAGGGCAGCCGGACCTCTAGTATATATATACGTATATATATATATATATTAAGGCCAGGCCGTTAACGCCGTTACTGGCGGACTCTTATCGCGCGGAAAAAAAATTACCGCCGTTAATCTATTCTCAAAGTTGGGTCTGGGAGCCAATTACATTAGCTGATGTATACCTGGTCGAATTACTCTGTGTCTGTGTGTGTGTGTGTGTGTTACTGTAGGAGTTCCTCGAGTCCGAAATATCACCTAAGCACAAAGCATCAAATTTATCTTAGCAAGGAAGGTACGTGCCACCGTCGCCGGGCCAAGCACTGCTGCTCCGGGGAGCCGGGGTGCTCGTCAAATTACAATGTTTGAGTGCAACCGAGGCAAGCCCATCAGCACAGCTTTATCAGCCAAGCTAACTAACCTCCTAGCCCAGTGGATTGCAATCAATTGCCGGCCTATCAGCGTGGTGGAAGATGATGGACTCGAGCTTCTTCTCCGGGCGGCAACAGGCGACCCGTGTTACAGACTACCTGCGAGGCGAACTATCATGAGGAGAATCCATGACCAACACGCCACAGAGAAAGCTGTGAAAGAGGAGAAGTTGGCCGGGGCGACGTGTGTAGCACTGACTGGGGACCATTGGACATCTGTCAGCAACGATAACTACCTAGGCGTTACTGTACACTTCATCGATGTCAGCTGGGAACTTCACTCGTTCGCCTTGGGTACGTTTATGTCATTTAATTTATTTAACTTACCACGGTGAAGTTGGTTAACATTTACACAGCTTTAGCTAACTTTATCAGGGATCGATTGATTAATTTTACCACAGGCCAACAACATTAGCTACGTTTGCTGTAGAGCAGGGGTCTTCAACAGGGGGTCCGGGACCCCTAGGGGGTCCTCAGAGTTACTACAGGGGGTCCGCCAAATCTTTGTGTGATATGATTTTTTCTTTTACCTTAACCACTTGAACCCTAGCATCGCTTTTCTGAGGAGAACTTTAGCCAAAAATAGCAGATCTACAAGCTCACAACGCCTCGCGCTGCGAGGCGTTGTGAGCTTTTAGATCGGCTATTTTTGGCAAAGAGCCATAGGTGTAGTAGAGGGGAAAAATAGCAGTCCACGTAAACAAAAAATGTTGAATCTGAAACACAATTTTATACGATATAGTGGGGGTCCCTGCTTTACCTCTCCCTCAGCTAGGGGGTCCTTGGCCTGAAAACGTTGAAGACCCCTGCTGTAGACGAATCCACAAAAGCGCTGCCTGTTGGCAGCCATAGCTGCGTTCTCGCGGTGTTGCGGTGCGGACACCGCAGCTATGGCTGCCTACAGGCAGCGCGTTTGTGGATTCGTGTATAGCCCCGACAACGCCAGCCTGCTGATTTTTAGTTGACTACTACTAGCGAACTTATTCTGATCTACTTTGTCTGTCCTAACGTTAGGTGTGATTAAAACAGAGGAGCGGCACTTTGCAGAAGTGTGTGCCAGGCAGTTTCTGGACGTCGCTAATCAGTGGGGGATAGCCGACAAAATCACCACCATTGGGACAGACAGCGCTCCCAACACGATTGCAGCAGGGAGGATACTGCTTCGAGCACATGCCCTGCGTTGCGCACCTTATACAGAGGGCGTAAGAAACGTAAGGAGGAAAGAAAAAGTAAGGACTTACTTTCATTATTGGTCATTATTTTGGGTAGAACACACATATTTTGAATGCCTTCGGCAGACTTCAAATGAGCCATTTTAATCTAGATTAATCTAGATTAACTCCAGGATTGCAGATTAATCTAGATTAAAAAAAATAATCTATGGCCACCACTAATATATATATATATATGTATATAATTACGGCCGGCGCGTAACGTGCAAGCCTATCCAAAAAAAAAAAGACATACAAGCTATCAACACACTGCGACATGCCATGATGATAGCTTGCAGATCTGTTCTTTTGGGTAGGGCGAGCGGCTGTTAGGAGGAACTGCTGCGCTGGTTCTATGTGTAGCCCCCACAGTCATATTAGCCAGAAGTGGCGTGCAATAGACCTGGCTATCGGGCAGGTTTATTGGCATGACTGGTAACACGTCGGACTGGCGAGTGGGAGCTTCGGGTTCGATCCCAGAATGTCCTATTTCCCAAGTCTACTATGCATAAAATCTTTTGAAAATAGCAGATCTACAAGCTTGTGACACGTTGTGAGCTTGTAGATCTGCTATTTTCAAAAGATCTTTTAACCATTCATAAACATGGCGAGCGCAACAGCTGTCACTTCGTGAGAGGAACTGGGGACTTTCATCATAACGTTTAACTATAAAACTTTGAAATTAAGGAAACATGTTTAGCTCAGCATCATTTAATATACCTGTAGTTAACTTGGCATATGCTTAATATTTGTATTAGATGATCGGATCATCCGTGAGAGTACAATTTGTAAACTTCGGGTTCATGCATAGAGGACGAAGCACCGCAGCCGCTCGCCCTACCCAAAAGAACAGATCTGCAAGCTATCGACACGGCATGTCGTAGTGCGTTGACAGCTTGTATGTCTGTTTTTTTTTGGGTAGGCACGTTACGCACCGGCCCGCCGTAATATCTATTTATATATATATATATATATATATATATATATATATATATATATTTATGTGTGTATACATTTTGTGTTTGTGTGTGTGTTTCATAGATCTATTCCGCTACGATGGGTGTTACAAGCGCCCCAGGGCGCTCGTAACAAACTGCTGCGTAGGACAGCACTCAGGGCTACGCCTCTCCCAGGAGTAGGCGGGGAGTAGGCTACGTGCATGCTGTCTCCCGAATGTAGTTTTAGCAGACACGTAACTCCGTGCACAGGAGAACCTACGACGATGGTGTCTCCAGAAGCCAGTTTAGATGGCACGTAGGGCACAACCAGCTGCTACTAATGAGGGTAGAGCGTAGGTTTTGCCGAGTCCCAGCTGTGTAGGAGGCTCTTACGCAAGCTGCGTAGGCTACGCATGACCTGAAATCTGCGTGCCTGCTAAGGTACTGCGCAGCCTGTGTGTACGCATGTAAGACCCGTCGTAGGACCTGCGAAGCATCTCTACGCAGCATCTCTACGAAGCTCTTTGGGAAACGTGGCCATCGACCCTTCAAGCTGAAGTGACGATGTGACAACACACAGGTCTCAGCTCTGTACAGACAGATGGCTCTTATGGGGATCTCAGACTTCATGTGGTCATTTATGATGTACTGTATTGACGATGTTTGACTCTATATTTGACCGTTGGCATTTTCAGCTGTTTCTGACATACAAGCCTTCTTTCTGTCAGGTACAATGGGTATTGAATGACCGGGTGGGGAATGCATTCTCAACTTGCATCGTTCCCGAGTAGGCCGGTGCCCAACAGTATCGTATTATGTATTAACAAATTATGCACATTTTGTGTGTGTGTGTGTGTGTGTGTGTGTGTGTGTGTGTGTGTGTGTGTGTGTGTGTGTGTGTGTGTGTGTGTGTGTCTGTGTCTGTGTCTGTGTCTGTGTGTGTGTGTGTGTGTGTGTGTGTGTGTGTGTGTGTGTGTGTGTTCCAGTGGATAGATCAGACCTTCCTTCACCCTCTGGACACTTTTTATTTACATCAGCATGCACGTTGTGGCTTCTGCAGCGCTCCACAGATCGTCAAAACAAGGTGAAAAACGCTGGCAACAACATAATTTATTAAATAATACCTGGCAGTGAATGTGTTAAGAGCTTACACTTAACCTTAGTTTTTTTTGTCATGGTATAATCTTCATCCCACATCAAGTACATTAACAGTAAAAGACACAAAGTACATAAAGAGAGACAGATTTATTGACATTCATTTCAAACTCAGGACAGATACTGGTACACTGGTCAACGTTAAATTGGCTGTTTTTTTCCTTAAATGTATAAAATAAAGAATAAATGTATGCTTTGAAAAATTAATGGTCATGAATCATTTTAACATGCACGGTACATCATTATCAGACCTAGACCCTTCAACTTCTTGTTTATGACTGGCTAGTGGCTATCAGAGGTTTTGTAGCATTTGTAGAAATATTGGGCCTTAAATGTAATTAAAACAATATGTGATATGTATTTTTCCCCACATTTGTAAACAAATATTAAAAATAAAATGGTGCCCAGTGTTCTCAGGGGCCCAATCTTCCAGTTACCATGTTTGAATTGCAGACAGTGTACAACATGAGCAGAGAGAAAACATAATATTTATATATATATTTTTTTAGTGAACAAGAAACAATAGAAAAAGACCATGTACAAAATAACATTTGGAAATACTCCTCCCCCCCTTTTTTTCTCCATTTTTTTTATTCCTCCCTTCTGTACACTCTTTTTTTCTTAATACATTTGTTTGGTGCCTTTTTTCTTTTTTCCCCCTTCCCAAGGTCTGTCCACCCGTAGGCACAGAACGGTAATAGTACTGATATTTTTGGCAAATAATATCCACAGTACTCTTAAGTGCATTTGGAAAATTACATTTGGAAATAAAACAACAGACATTTTAGAACAAAAAAACAACAACCTGACTACGTTTTACATGAATAAAAAGAAACAAAATCTATTAAGACAGACAAAAAAATGGTCAGGCTTTCTGAGAGGCTGTTTCTGTGTTTCTCTTTGGCATTTTTTTCTTTTTGTCCTTTTCTAACAACCATTGGCACCTGTTGAGGTCCAATTCTAGGCAGAAAAAAAAAACGCGGGTCTCCCTCCGCCAGGAGCGCGGTCCCCGTCGGCCCAGTGCAGGGAGATCACCCATACAGCGTGCAGGGAGGACCCCCTCCCCTTTCATTACATTAAAACAGGTAGACCAGGGTGTTTTCTACAAATGTCTTGTAAATCAGTAGTTCTCACTGTTTCGTGCCAAGGACCCCCCAAAATGATATGTATTGATTGATTGATTGGATGATATGACCCCCCATCTGAAAATGTTTTGTGCCAGGGACCCCCCCAGAAGAGAGGGTTTGGGTTAAAAGTTTTTTTTTAAATTCTTTAATAACAGATGTACAAGCTTGCAGTGCAACACAAAGTGACGCGCTGTAAACTTGTAGATCTGCTACTTTTGTAGATATGCTTTTTGGTAGATTTTCGTAGATTTTTTTTGTAGATTGTAGATTTTTGTAGATCTTGTAGATCTGCTTTTTTTCAATAGCCAACATTAAAATATAAAATGACACGGGTGCTTTCCCGGTTTCAGTGGTTAATTAAATGAAAACAGGTACACCAGGGTTGAAGAGGTTAATGTGAGATGTTTCTCAGAGGTGCACCTGTCCTGCAAACTGAAATATTAACCATCAAATCTCTTAAAGCAGACTTGAGGGCTGCCTTGGTCGAGGACGATCTCCTTCATCCAGGGAACCATCGCTGTCACGTTGAAGTTCACAGGATGTTGATAACGACCCAAACTTATGGTACCATACAGCGTCCAGGAGGCATCTTCGTTATCGCACATCAGGGGTCCTCCCCAGTCCCACTGAAACAAGAAGCAGTTGTGTTTTTCATTGTGTTCATTGCGTTTTTATGTGTAAATATCATGTGATGTTTTCATCTCTGTTACTCACTGCAATGGGTTGGAACTCAGAGCCTGCAGTACAGAACGTAGTGCTGGTGATCCATTTGTCGGGGTCAGAACCTGCAGGCCAGTCACGTCTGCACTGATCATTGGTGATGATTGTGGCAGAAGTCTCATGGAGCAGGTCAGAATAGCATGATTGTGGTCCTGGGGGGAAAAAAGCACATAGGATTCAAAGTTGAGGACTTTGTACAGTAATTTCTAAATACAGAGGAACATTCTATTTGATTGAATTTGAAATTATGAATTCTCATCCAAATCCTGACTGACTTTGTTCATGTCTATATTTTGAACATCTCTTCAAAATACAGAAGCATGAAAAATTTAAACAAGTGGGTTTACTGCTGTTGTATTACCGTAACTTGCCTGAATGTAAGTTGGGGAAATAACCCAACTAAATGGAGGAGTGACATATCCCGACATTTTCAACTACTTAGTGAATTCTCCAGGATAGTATATGTCTCTATACAGCGTAAGTCCCGCCCCATTATCAGTACATGCTGATAATGTGACCAATCAAATTCTTTGTCAACCTGTATGAATGTGTGTTTATATTGTTTCCTCACCATCCCATGTGGTCATCCCCCATCCAGTGATCGTGCACCTCGTGCCAGCAGGGGGGAATTCATCAGCCTCAGGAAGACACACAGGTTTAACATTCTTGTTAAACTTCGCAGGGCTGGACAGTTTGGCCAACATCATCGCATGCTGAGGAAAGTTGTATTTGGGGTGCCTGAAGACCTATCAGAGAAATGACAGACACGGTTAGATTAACCACATAAGCCGTGTTTGCAAAAGTAAAAAAAAAAAAGAGAGAGATTAGATTGTAGATATATTTTCAAAGGATTTTTTTTACAAATTGTGGAATATCTTTGACTGAATGAAAAGCAGATAGACGATGAAATGACCAAACAATTTTGTGAAAGTGAAATATCCCATTAAAGACTTTGTTCAGACAGCAGGCTCTGATGTTTGGCCTCTCTGGATGGAATCAGATGGTTTTTATCAAGTCTGAGGGAGGCCAAACATCAGATTAGCTGTGTCAGTGTGAACATAGTGTTAGTTATGTAATATATTCTGACACATGTTTGATGTTCATACTGTACCTCTTCAATCCTGATCCGCTGAGTGTCTTCGGTGGTAGACAGATTGTGAACTCCTAAAACTACATAGCCTCCGGGTCTGGAGAAGACAACATAAACAAATGATTATGAACATTTGTCCATTAGTAGCAGAGTTACTGGTTGGTTGTTACATTTTACATATTTAACCACTTTAGCCCTACATTCTTCTTTGTACAATGAACAGCGAAAATAGCCAATCTACAAGGTCAAAATATGTTGCTGTGGCACGTTAACTTATAGATCTGCTATTTTCGCTATTCGTTTGAATGTTTTTTGTCAGTTTTGTGACATCTTGTACCTATAATGACTAATGACAGGATAGTGAGGACAAGTTTAAAGGGATGAAGAGACAGAGTGATTAATAATAAACTGTGTTTTCTTATGTCATGGTTATGTATGTTTGTATTACCTGGCCTGGTAGTTAGTCGCAACAATATACTGATTAATCAGTGCACCACCCCCACGAAAGCTTCCATCGGCTCCCTGAAAGATGAAAGGTAAAGTGTGAATCAAAGGCAGACATATCGTAAGCTTAGTTCGGATTATTTGCCGTGTGACACCGTCGTACAATGGAGCATAAATGAAGCACTTCTCCAAGATATTACCTTGTTTTATTAGTGTGTGTGTGTGTGTGTGTGTGACACTTCCTAGTGTCCTTGAGCAAGAGCTCAGTTTCTGTTAAAGCACACTGTTAACTTTTAATAATGTCAAGTCTTTACAATTTATTTTATTTTTCTACAGAGACAGACTATAGTAGTTTTCTGTTAGCTTGGAATCCCCATCGATGATGTCATTGGCAGGCAGGTTCCTGAGCTGTCTACGGCCCAGATGAGGTTGAAAGTGGGTGAAGTGCTACATTAAGATTTGAATGGGATTTGAATGGCATTCTTACTATGCATGCGTCCTGGCCTCCTTTCATGTTTCCTGCACAGATCATGTCGTCATCTACCTGACTCCAGATCTGCTTACAACTTTTATGGTCAGTTACCGTAACGTTGACTGCTTGAAGAGCTCTGGGGAATGGCAGTATTTCTATAAATACAAACAAACAGAATCATTATCAGTGTGAGTATAAGTCTGGCTGCAAGATTAACAACTTTAAAACCTGCGTCCCTATTTTGGGCATGTTATTATGGTGTGAGTTTACAAAGTGTTTACAAAAATGGAAACCGAAATGTCATTATTTATGCGATTATTGTAGAGATGCTGTTTTCACCAAATATCGGCGTATTATGACATGGCCAGAATAGTGAGGCTGTCTGTCAGCAGTCTGTCAAAACATTATTCAGTCAAATTCTACATGTACTGCACCAGTGGTTCTCAAAGTGGGGTCCTAGGACCTCCAGGGGTACTTGAGATGGCTCCAGGGGGAGCTCAATAAAATGATTGATCGTAAGTGTCCATTTGGTTACATCTGAAAGTGTTAACCAGATGGACACTCTGAATTGGACCCTTACAAGTTTCATTTGGCCACATTTGATCATTTGGTCCCCAGGGTGCCCCGTGCTTACCTTCTCCGACGCGACCCCAACCGTAGACGATGGCCTCCGTACCAGTCGGAAACACACTGCCGTCGTCTGCCAGGCAAACCGGTTGGATGTCATCAGTGAAGTCGACGGGTGAGTCCATTTTCAGCAGAGCGTTGTCGTAACCCCACGGCCCGCTATAGGAAGATCAGAATAATCCAATATTAGTTATCCTATAATACATTTCTAAACCCAAAACCCCCAAAAAAAACCTGCCACTGTGTGGGACTAAACACAAAAACAACATATCAATGTCACTAACAAGACACGCCACACCGTGCAGAATTACTACGCGCAGTCTGTAGGCCACTTCATACTGCTCAGCACACATCTGCCCCCTCGCAGCATAATTAATTGCGGCCAACACAAACTCACAACATTACAGTCGGCCATGTTGTTCCTTAGCGTCATCGCCGACCACCGCCCAACGAGACCCAAGTGAGGTCAGAAAACACACTCCATATTTGGGCATAGCTCCATTGGGAACATCTCCTATTATACCAACAAACACAAAGCACCGCGCAGCGGATAGGGGGGAGGGGCGCGCAGCGCCCCGACCCTCTAGTTAATAACACTAGAATAATCTACTTTGATTTTGGTCAGTCATGCGCATCCTTACCTTAGAGACCAATTTGGGTTGATCCTGAAATCAATAACGCGTCTCCTAACACCAACACCTGCCTCATCCAGGTTGCTCCTCCCAAACTGGACTCTCAATTTCCTTGGGTTGATGTTTCTGGAAGAGAGAAATACAAAGATCCCATTTAAGTGATATGCTATATTCCTTATCTTTCTTTGTTTTTAGCGGCGCTAGCCAATCCGGCTCTATACCTGACTTTGTCCGTGTGCGTACGTCAACGTTCTGATTGGTCAGGTGCGTACGTCAACAAAGTGATTGGTCAAGCTTCACGTGACACGTGGCTATAAACACATTATAAACATATATCGATGACAAAATGTATCAAAGGCGCCACTACCTTCTCACAGGGTGAGAAGGTAGTCGCTATCCCTACCTTCTCACCTCGCTATCCCTTCCCTCTCCCTATATCCCTCTCTCTCCGCCCCCTCTCTCTCTCTCTGCCGCTCGCTCACACAAACTTTGCATTTGCACAGAATGACAGGCTAACGACACAAACACAGGGAGGAGGACCCTAAGCCCCCAATCTCTCAGGAGAATCTGGTGTAATAATATGAATGAACTTACGTGAGGCATTGTGCAGGAAGGTAAACATGTTGGTTGTCCACGACATTCCCGTTGCAGATATGAGTTTTAGATGGTCCACGGACAATCTGAACGCTGACAGCAGACGGAAGCTTCGCTGGCCTTCCTCCAATAATGAATTGGTCAGGTTGGTCATGGGTAGTTACACCTGCCGCCGTCGCACCCACTGGAACAGAGACCACACTAATTAACCACAACAAGACCTACGTTTATGGCATATCGCATTTAAAAAAGACAAAATCCAAAGAATTAGGGACAAGTGTTAAATATATCTATATTCTGATAGTAATCATTATAGCTATACAGGAAAGTGATGGAGGAAAGTGATGCACCTGCCATCGCCGCACACACTGGAACAGGGATCAGAGATAGGTTGTAAGAAGTGTTAAATATCTCTATATTCTGATAGTAGCCTAATCATTGCTGTACAGTAAAAGGGGTCTCCCAGTCTCAACAGGAGAGAGAACTCATACAGGATAAACATGTGAAATAGGAAGTGATGCAGACAAAATTGGAACTGGAATATTATAAGATTTGAATCTAAAATCTCTTACCATAGAGCGCAATGATCAGAATGATGTAAGGACGGAGCCACCATTTCTGGAGGCTTATGTCAGCCATCGTGGCACAGAGGCCGCAGAGATCTGAAATAAGAAGGACACGTTGATCACAGCAGTGCCAGGACGAAACCTATGACCTTCATGGAATATAGGCTGCCCTAGCGTGTCTGACATCTGGTCTAGAGGGGCGGGTTCAAAATCTCCGGAGAAAAATTCTGTGAGATCCCATTGGTTCACCGATCTGTCCGTCAGCCACCATGCCCCCCACCATGCCCCTCCTCCTCCCCCAATGTGCAGCATTGAGAGCCCTGATGTCACAACATTTGGAGCAACGCCCACTGCACTCTGGTTGGTTGGGGAAATGAAACACTTCCTATTCCAGGAATGTCAACAGGGCGTTACTATGGATCCCACGCCAACTCTTGGCAAACCGGCTGTGATTGGTTAGTAGTCTCTGTGATTGACAGTTCTCGTTTTTGCAACTATGCCTATACCTAACCTTAACCCTAACCCTAACCTCAGTAAGACTATGACTGCCAGGGAGCCAATCAGATAGGTAAGGCGGGTCTATATCCTGGAGCGTTGGTGGGATCCATAATCAGGCGTCAACAGGCTGGTCCAGGCTCTTATTTTTTAGCAAAACAAAAAAATAAAATCCTGGAGATCGAGGCTACATGGAATAAAACATAAACATAAAACACAAGAACACATTTAGTAATCAAACCTGATTGAAGACTCGCTCTGATGGTATCCAAGCAGGAAGTAAATCCAGATGCGCCTTGGCAGTCTAGGGGAGGGAGAATCACTGGAGAACTAATCCGTGGAAAGAATACCTGGGATCTATACTGCTTCTCTCTGAAGAAGTGGTTGACGTCTCTGGTATCACCGTTGGATCAGAAAGAAAGAACTTGTGGATTGTGTTTCCTTAAATACCCTTGGCTGCAGTGCTAGTGTCATTAGGGTGATGTCAGTCATATCCATATATGGAGCCCCCGATGTCATGCCCGAAGATAGGGTCTATAATGTCAGGCTTGGATGTTTCGGTTAGCTCCATATATGGGGCTCTAGGGGGGGGTCTCTGATGTCAGAGCTAAGCTTGGTATGTCAGTTTTCTCCATGTATAGAGTTCCAGGAGAGATTATGCTGTAGCATCAGTCCAATGGTGGAAAAAGTACTCAAATGTTTTACTTAAGTATCAATACTGCAATGTAGAAGTACTCTGTTACAATTAAAAGTCCAGAATTCAAAATTGACTTGAGTAAAAGTACAAAACTATTGGTATCAAAATGTCCTTCAATACTTTACACCACTATATGTTAGGTTATCCTTTCAAAGTAAAAGGCCAATTGTAACAGTTTTAGTTAACTTTTATGTTCGAAATCAACATTATCAAATCAAAACGGATACAGGTCCTAAACCATGAAGGCACCTCAATGTTAAATTCACAGTTTCTTCCAAAATGTTAAAAAATATATATAATAAAAAATAAATGTGTGCTTTGGAAAATGGTTTGAAGTATTTGTATGATTTGAACATGCAGGGTAGATCATTATCAGACCTAAACTTCAATTTCTTGTTTATCCCCAACATGACTGGATGAATTTTGTAGCAATTTGTAGCATTAGTAGAAATATTGGGCCTTAAATGTCATCTGAAATTGATTTGGCCCCTCATTTATAAAATATAAATGTAAAATCAAATATGAAATGGAAAAAAATAAATGTAAAATGTGTCCCTTTTATGCCCATATATGGAGATCTCTATCTGTCAGTCCATGTACCTTATATACCCATATATGGAGATTGGAGATCCCTGATGTCATCAGTATATATATCCATATATTGTCATGCCCATATACGGGCATATATGTTAGATCGGCAGTTCTGGACAATATCCATAATGTGTATATGGACATTTCGGGGGGTGTGGCAGCTAAAATGAATATCAAATAACTAAATACAAGAAACTTAAAAACTGTCTGGGGTGTTCACAAAAGCCAGAGTAGACGGTAAAATGATCCAAAAAAAACGCACCGTCTAAAGCGAACGTGCGGAGCGTTGCAAAGTCAGCCCAGCTTTATAGCTCTGCTTTTTTTTCGTTTTTCGTTTTTTTTTGCCCATGACTTCCCCAAATTAGATTGATTGTTTGAATACTTTATTAGTCAGAAATATAAACGCCACGTTCATGGTACAGTAAGACAGGCACAGGCTAAAAGGATTATACACATAAAATGTTTCCATTGTGGTCCTATGTATTCAAGTCGTCAACATAGCATAACAAATGAACACAATAATGCATATCATCAATACAAACCCTGGCATATGTACAAAGGAGAGAAAAAAAAGGGTGAGGAAAAAGGACACCTCCTTTCATGGGAATGTACATTTACCTCCCTTTGTGGTCTCCTGATGGATGTTTTTTGTTTTTTTCAGGACAGTTTTGAAAGAAACCAGTGATTCACATCCTAGAGACACAGTGGCTGAGGAGCAGTGTTGCCAGATTCTGTGAGATTTTTATTTGACCATTTATACGCCAGGTTCAAAATGCTTTACCTTTTAAACCCTCTAGTCTTAGTAAAAAACATAACTACTGTGGGGTGCCCAGGCGTACATCACATACGCTGGTAATCCGGTTTGAAAGAGTGCCGCAAGTTCGACTCCCGATCCCTACGACCTTTGCTGTGTGTTACCCCCCCAATCTCTCTCCCCATTTCCCTGACAGCGTACTTTCTAATCCAGTGGTTCTCAAACTTTTTCATGTCAAGGACCCCCAAAATGATATGTATTTGCCCGCGTACCCCCATCTCAATTTTTTTGTTCCAGGGACCCCCAGAAGCAAAGATTTTAGCAACAAATGTTTGCTTAAAAATATATATATATTCAAAGGTTTGCACAAATTAGCATTTTTTTATATTATCATATCTATTTTTGAATAGCCAAAGTATAAAAGGTCATAATTATTGTGATGCTATATTAACACATTTTGCTGGGGACCCCCTGGAACCCCCTCAAGTACCCCTGGGGGTCCCCGGACCCCACTTTGAGAACCAATATTCTAATCAATAGAGGCAGAAATAGCAAAAAAAAATATTACAAAAAAAAAAAGCACAACTTCTCCCTCTACTACTCCAAATATCTCTTTGCTTAAAATAGCTGATCTACAAGGTCACAATGCGTCGCATCGCGACACATTGTGACCTTGTAGATCTGCTATTTTCAAAAAAACATGTATACATTTGAAAACTTGAAATGTGACGTTCTGCATAATGAGTACTTTTACTTTTGGTACTTTAAGTACATTTTGATGCCAATACTTTTGTACTTTTACTCAAGTACATTTTGAATTCCGGACTTTTACTTGTAGGGTTATAGTTTTAGAGTATTTCTATATTGCACAGTCACATCTCTGCAAAAGTAATTAATGTAGTATCACAATCATTTTAACCACTATATCCATTTATTGGCTTTTTTAAAAAAAAAGCAGATCTACAAGCTCACAGCGCGTCACTTCGTGCCATGCTGCGAGCTTATCTGCTATTTTAGAACATTTTTGAAAAGGTAATGTTTGCAAAAGTTTGAATAATTTACTTTCTTTTTCCTTTTTTACATAAATCTTTTCTTCTAGGGATCCCTGGCACAAAACCTTTTCAGATAGGGGTCCGCGGCCAAATATATATCAACAGCGTCACACAAAAGCATCCACAAGCTTGGAACGCGCGACGCTACTCGATTTGAGCTTGTATATCTGCTACTTTTGCTATTTTTGAATTTTAATCCTTAAAAGTAACAGGACAGTGATACGTGTGTGTGTGTGTGTGTGTGTGTGTGTGTGTGTGTGTGTGTGTGTGTGTGTGTGTGTGTGTGTGTGTGTGTGTGTGTGTGTGTGTGTGTGTGTGTGTGTGTGTGTGTGTGTGTGTGTGTCTAAGCCTAACCCTACAAGTAAAAGTCCGGAATTCAAAATGTACTTAAAGTACCAAAAAGTAAAAGTAGTCATTATGCAGAACGTCACATTTCAAGTTTTCAATTGTATACAAATCTTTTGAAAATAGCAGATATACAAGCTCAGCTTGTAGCTTGTAGATCTGCTATTTTCAAATGGCCGAAATAAATATAGGGCTGAAAGTGTTTAAGGTCTGCTTTGTAGGCCTAATAATATTCTAACCAAAATCTACAAAGTAACTAGTAACTAAAGTTTTCAAATAATCGTAGTGGAGTAAAAGTACAATATTTGCCTCTGAGATGTAGTGTGTGTGTGTGTGTGTGTGTGTGTGTGTGTGTGTGTGTGTGTGTGTGTGTGTGTGTGTGTGTGTGTGTGCACGCGCGCACAGCATGATCCCAGATTGATTCAGAGACTCTAGTTAAGCACAAGCCCAGGGAGGTAACACTGGCACTTCATTAGCTCCATCATAAACTGTAGTTTGGGCAAACCCAAACCCTGCCTTCCCTGAGAAAGTGATTATCACAGAGAGACAGAGGGAGAGAGATTGTTTAGTTATAGTCTTGACAAAGACTTGATTTCTCCATGATGTGAGAAATCTGATGTAAGTTGATTACAGTACTGTTTATAGCAGTGGTTCTCAAACTTTTTCATGTCAAGGACCCCCCAAAATAATGTATTTTGGACCCCCATCTGAAAATATTTTGTGCCAGGGAGGGACCCAAACCATTTTTTAATTAATAAAATAAATAATCGACTATAGCAGATGTACAAGCTTGCATGGCTTTTACATCTACTAATTTTGAATAGCCAACGTATAAATGGATAGTGTTTTTAAAATCCTTGTGATGCTGTATCAACACATTTTGCTGAGGAGATCCCCCCCCCCCCCCCCCCCCCCCACTGGTTTATAGTGAAACATTTTGATGCCCTTTTTGTGGAGGTCTTCCTCTAATAAATATCACTACGCGGTCAAATCTTAGTGTCCTCCGAGAGTGTACAAATGGAACCAAATTCACCTATGAGGGTCCATTGTGTTCCATTTGTACACTCAGAGTTTAGACAGACAGACAGACAGAATCAAACTTTTTTTGTCACATTACAAGTAATGTGGGTGGAATTCTTAATTTTGCAGGCCCATCAATGCAGTTAAAAGATCTATAGAGCCTTATTGACAATCGGAGTAAGGGCCACCGGTCTCCAGTCATTCAGGCACGCCACCTTGGAGAGCTTGGGAACCGCGGGACCACGATGGCTGCTTTAAGACCAGAGGGGACAACAGATTGGGAGAGGGAGATAGACCCAGAGACAGACAGACAGACAGACAGACAGACAGAGGGGAGAGGTGCTCAACTTGTCAGTTAGAATCATTTCAGTATGGCCCTGCAGGACATGAACGATGCCTTCTTATTTTACTAGGACCTAGAACTGGATAATTGATTGAGGTCATGTGATCAGTGACATACGCAGGGTGTACTTTTGGCTGAGGGGGCAGAGACAAAAGTACACCCTGCGTATGAAAAAGAAGCTGATAAATCGGTACTCTCTCCTGATTGGCTGGAATTTTGTCTCCTACCTGAAAATGTATTTTATGTTCATTAAAGAGCTGGAGAGACAGGGGGACCCCTGTTACTGAACAAACACTCTATAGCAAAAAAAACAATGAAACAACAATGAAAATTGTTTATTTTAAGCTGTTTATTCCTGGCTGGGGTAATGCAAGGGGACACCTAGCCCCCTTCCTCTTCATCATAGTCCTGCATTATGCGCTCAGGAAGGCCATCAGTGGACGAGAACAGGATCTTGGCCTAACACCAAGGAGGTTGAGACGACACCCCACAGTAGTCCTGACAGACCTGGACTAGGCGGACGACATCAGCCTGCTATCCGACAACGTGGAACAAGCACAGGAACTCCTGAACAGAGTGGAGTTAAGAGTGTGCCAAGGTTGGCCTTGAAGAAAACTGAGGTTATCACCTTTAACATCTTACCGGAACATCCACCTCTGACAACAACAGGAGGCACTGTGCTTAAGGAAGTCAAGGACTTCAAGTAGTCCAACCTCCCCGTCAAATCAAACTCAGCTTCTTCTATGCAACGGTAGAGTCTGTTCTCCTCTATGGCAGTGAATGCTGGACCCTGAAGCCAACCCTGCAGAAGTCTCTAGAAGGATGCTACACCAGAATGTTGCGTGCAATACTTCAAAACATCAGCAAGAGTGTACATGTAACCAACAAGATCCTGAACGAGGGAATACCAAGGGTGAGCGAGAAAATAGCAGCCAGGAGAATGAGACTAGCAGGACACTGCCAAAGGCATCAAGAGCTGTCAGGCAGAAAATTGGTGCTGTGGGAACCAACACACGGGCATCGGTCACGAGGACGTCCCGCACTAACATAGGTGGATGTACTCAAGAATGATGCAGGAGCACAAAGTACCAATGAACTGGCCAGATGTATGGAGAACCGGGATGACTGGAAGCGACGATGGAGGGCTCATCTGAGGACGACCTAGAGAGAGAGAACTCTTTTTAATAAATAAAATGTAATGTTGTCCAATCTTTATGGTAGAGTATGTTAATACAATAAAACGTATACAATTGGGGTGGTTATATCTTGGCTCCCTGCTCTTCTATTGAGACATTTAGATCGTGTCAAAGGTCACGTCTCACCTAATAGTCACACAGATTTTGACCTGATGGTCAAGATTCAATTGATCCACTGAGCAAGCAGACAGGCTCTATTAGGCTCTATTTCTTCCTCGGCCTAGTGGGAATGTGCGTGTGAAATTTCACGGAAATCGCAAGCTGCGTGCATAGTTTGAGCCAATTTTTACAATCCTGCAAACTTTGGAAGCCAACCTCAGCCAATGAGGATGGAATATGGGAAATCTGACAGATCCGTGTTGATCACATGACTATAGAGATACTTTGTACCGATTTGCATGACGTTTGGATAACATCTGTAGGAGTAATATAAAAAATGGGTTTGCACAAATCGGCCTCCAGGTGCCGCTATAACAGGATAATGTGAAAAATGTGGGGCAAGGGGTTCTGAATTGGCATCCAGGGAGTGTGTGTGCACAGTTTCGCAGCGACCGGGCGACGGTGCCTGAGATTAGCTGGTCGCACACGGACAGGACACGCGGACGGACGGACACACGGACGGACACACGGACAGACAGGGGGCAAAACATACTCTCTCGCCATGCCTTTCGGCAGGTTTCGTTCAATTTCGACCCCTCTGTCACATGGTACTATTTTTTGTGTCATATATTTTGTGCGTAAGTAGGCTTCCGCGGGCGGCGCAGTGATTCTGGACACAAACATTAGTACCATGTGACAGAGGGGTCGAAATTGAACGAAACCTGCTCTATATGGTAGAAATAGGTCAACAATACAAATGACGCAATTTTTTAAAATTCATTTATTTTTAATGAGCGGCCCCCACCAAATCTACT
>NC_139955.1:40437818-40508818 GCF_963454915.1 Gymnoscopelus microlampas
ATTCGTGTTCAGACTGTGGTGTTGTGTGAGGCTTTGTGTATCTCACAATGAAAAAGTGTTGTGATGCGACAGTGTGTAGACCACTGGTTCTCAAAGTAAGGCTCCGGGGACCCCCACGGGGTCATTGAGGGGGTTCCCAGGGGGTCCCCAGCAAAGTTAGTTGGAGTTAAGAATATCATCGAAACCACTTTAACCCTGTATAGTACATAGAGGCTGCAGTATTTGAAAATAGCAGATCTACAAGCCCACACGTGATGCCTTGTGATTGATTGATTGATTGATTGATGTACTTTATTTAGTAAGACATGAGACCAACAGTACATGGAAGTACAAATTCACAATACAAGGTCTACTAAACTGAAAGACTCATTAAGCACTGAGCTTGTTTCAGATGAGATCCCCATGCACACAAATTATGATGACATATAAGAGACAGACAGATATACACACTACTATACAGAATGTCACAATCAGTATACAGGTTACTGGTATGAAGAGTGAAAAATATGTACAAGAGAAAGGGGGATAGGGCGGTAGGTTAGGACTTGGACAGGGGCCAATTTAGAATTGCAGCCTCCTGGAGGTGTATCTTTAGTGCAGTTTTGAAAGTGAGTAGGGTTTTACACTCCTTTACTCCTTTTGGTAGGGCGTTCCACATTTTTGATGAATAGCATGAGAACGAGTTCATTCCCTTTGTTGAGCCAAATCTGGGTTGAACATGATTTGTGGAGCTGCCTCTGGTGTTATGATCATGGACTGCATTAACATTTTTTAGATCTGCCATTTTCAAACCAATCTATGAAGAAATATATTTTTTAATATACTTTTGAAACTTTTGAACAACACAAATCTTGTATTGGGGTCCTTGGCCCAAAATCTGTGGCCATACATATTAATTTGGGGGTCCTTGACCTGAAACAGCTTGAGAACCACTGGTGTCAGACCAAGTCACGACAATGTGTTTGTTCCTTTAGTGAAGATGTTGGACATAACGGTGGTGTTTATTTTTATTTTATTGCAAGCATTATTATGTGTTCAAAGTTTACATGTTTTTGTTTGGCCAATGTGCATCATTCATTTATGACAATTTCTGGTCACAATTAGGGCTGCCAACTATCTGGAATTCAAATAAGCGACACTCAACCAGGCGTCCCTTATTTCCAAGAAAAAACGCCCAGAAAAAGATTTAAACATTCACTGTGTGTGTGTGTGTGTGCGTGCGTGTGTGTGTGTGTGTGTGTGTGTGTGTGTGTGTGTGTGTGTGTGTGTGTGTGTGTGTGTGTGTGTGTGTGTGTGTGTGTGTGTGTGTGTGTGTGTGTGTGTGTGTGTGTGTGTGTGTGAATATATGTATATGTATGTATGTACAGTTTTTGTGTTAACCTATTCAATCTGGGAACACATCTACAAATGTCCCCTAAATCCTAACAGTATTTGGAAAACCATATGTTGCTATAATATCAGTGGTTCTCAAACGTGTTCCATGTCAAGGACCCCCAAAATGATATGTATTTGGTCGCCAACCCCCATCTCAAAATGTTTAGTACCAGGGACCCCCCAGAAGCAAAGATTTGAGTTACAAATGTTCGCTTTAAAAATATATATATTCAAGGATTTGCACACATTTTCCTGGTTTAAAAAAAATAGCAGATCTACAAGCTCATAGCGCGGCACTCCGCACTCGTTTAACCCATTTAGACCTGAGGCCGATTCTAAAACACCTTTTAAATCCTGACCTACTGTAAGTTTTCTGAAAAAAAAACAAAAAACTAAAATTACAACAAATGTATGTTGCTATATACTGTACATAGATACAACAACAACCCCAAAAGGGGTTGTTGTTGCTAAAGGTATAGTTACAAATAGGGGTTCCCGCTCAAAACGGGTTAAGTGGTCAACAACTAAAGCCCGACCGATGCCAGATTTTTGGGTCCTATGCCGATACCAAATTTGGAGAGATATACAAGCTCATAGCGCGGCACTGAGTGCAAGCTATGAGCTTGTAGATCTGCTATTTTTTGAAAAATCTGTTAACATTTGTTCAAATCTTTGAATATGTATATATATATATATTTTTTTTTTGTTTTTTTTTTGTTAAAGCAAACATTTGTAACTGAAATACATGTCATTTTGGGGGTCCTTGTCATGAAAAAGTTTGAGAACCACTGATATTATAGCAACATTTTTTTCAAGCTTTTTCAAAAAACTGTTTGTAGAATCCCCAGAAGCAAAAATTTGAGTTAAAATGTTCGCTTAAAAAAAATATATATATATTCAAAGATTTGCACACATTGTCACGATTTTTCAAAAAATAGCAGATATACAAGCTCATAGCGCTATGAGCTTGTAGATCTGCTATTTTTGAAAAATGTTTTGAAAAATCACTGTTACTTCAGGATGGCCCAGAATGATGTCATGGACATGACCTTTGACATTGAACTTGTTTGCAAACAGTTTTTATTTTTTTATACCTTACATGAATTCTACTGCGGTTCTCCAAGTGGGGTCCCGGGATCCCCAGGGGTCCTTGAGGTGGTTCCAGGTGGTCCCCAGCTAAATATAATATAGCATGAAAATCTGTTGTAACCACTTAAACCCCCAATCTAGGCTGTCCGAAAATAGCCGATCTAGAAGCTCACGATGTGACATATTTTTGAAGACTTTTGTATATTAAAGAGGTGGTGCCATGGTTTTGCACTTTTTCTGTTTTTCATGTGTCTATGAGGTTGATAGAACTTCATTAAGCCCCCTGGTGGTGTTTTTATGGTGTTTTATGTCTTCTCTGACTATTTTGAGTTTCTACCTGGAGGCTGAAACCTTGAATCCAGAGTTTTTACTTTTTACTGTGATCACGCTGTTATGTTTATTTTTCATCATCACTTTCGCTTCCTGACTCCTTCAGACTCACTGGTTTCCGGTTTCATGACGCAGATTCCGTTTCCGGTTCTCATTTTTTCCCCCGGTCATTTTCGGCCAGAATAGGGAAAAACACGTTTTTTCACACGGTATAAAACACGAACGGAGAGGTCTACTTCTACTCTCTTTGGTCTGGGTGACGATCAGTCATCGTAGTCGTGTATCACATCGTAATTTAGCCGATCAACGATTGTCGAAAATGTCACATCCGGTTTATGACCGCATGTGACGTGATCCTGTTTGGGAGGGGGCGAGTGAGTCAGCGAGGTGATCAATGTGGCGATTTGCTACTGTCGTATGTATTTAAAACTGCATTTAGACAAGCTATTTGAAAACTAAATTACAAAATAGCAAAAAAAAAAAACGAAAATTGCTGGCACTGGGGGAGTACTTTATGAAAATACTCTGGCACTGAGAGAGTTAATGAACTGGATGCATGTCCACATAAAAACATAATTTTAACAATTTCTGTACACTTTTTTGAAAAAAAATCTTCCTCCTAGTATAACCATAATACCTGATGATATGTTTTAGGGTGGGGGGGGAATCACTTAAAATCACGGCACCCCGTCTTTAATAATAATTAATGACTGAACATTTTTAACAACACTATTCCTCTCATAAGGGGGTCCCCGACACAAAATATTTTCAGATGACGGTCTGTGGCCAAATATATATCAAATTGGTGGTCCTTGACATGAAAATGTAAAAAAAAACATTGCTGTATATTCTCAAAGTGAGGTCCAGGGACCCCCTGGGTTCTTCGAGGGGGTTTCAAATGGACCCCTTACTAGGTCTGAAACTCTGAGAGCTTACACATGGAACCAAATGGACCCATACACGTCTGTAACTCTGAGAGCGGTTCCATGTGTACTATCAGAGTTATTGAAATTTTTGCCACCAGCTCAGTGACCGTTGTGGTCAACAGTCAGGTCCGTCCTGAGATTGGGAGGTCAGGGGGTTCGATTCCCCGGGCCGGGTCATACCAAACAGGAGATATGCTCCTTGCCCCTTTATGGGCCACATGGCTCAGCAAGGCTTACTCAACCCATTAAGACCTGGAACGCTTCTGTGTCACTTTTTTGATTTGAGCTAAAAAAGCATTATTTTACACTTTGGCTATTCAAAAATAGCAGATATACAAGCTCATAGCGCGGCACCGAGTGCCGCGCTATGAACTTGTAGATCTGCTATTTTTTTTTATCGTGAAAATGTGCAAATCTTTGAATATATATTGTCTTAAAGCGAACATTGTAACTCAAATCTTTGCTTCTGGGGGGTCCCTGGAACAAAACATTTTCAGATGGGGGTCCGCGGTTAATTACATATCATTTTGGGGGTCCTTGACATGAAAAAGTTTGAGAACCACTGATATAGAAACATACGTTTTTTCAGAAAACTGTTGGGATTTAGAAGACACTTCTAGAATCGGCTTCAGGTCTTAATGGGTTAACCCATTCAATCCGGGAATGCACCTGTGTTATTTTGGATTTCTTTGGCTATTCAAAAATAGCAGATCTACAAGCGTTCAACGGCCAAATACATTATCATTTTGGGAGGTCCTTGACATGGAAAAGTTGGAGCACCACTGATACAGCAACACACTGTTAGGATTTAGACATTTTTTTAGATATGTATTTGGCCACGGACCCCCATCTCAATATGTTTTGTTCCAGGGACCCCCATAAAAGCAAAGATTTGAGTTACAAATGTTCACTTTAAAAGAATATATATATTCAAAGATTTGCACACATTTTCAATGGATTAATTGGAAAGAAGAAAAAGGAATTTTGAGAACCACTGGTTTAAAGTATTATATCCATCCATCCTATCCATACTCATTTACAGTGGTGGAAAGCAACGAAGTACATTTACTTGAGCACTGTACTTAAGTAAAATGTTGAGGTATTTGCACTTTACTTTAGTATTTCCAATACTTTTACTTCTACTCCACTACATCTTGGATCCAAATATTGTACTTTTACTCCACTACTAGTTAGTTACTAGTTACTTTGTAGATTTTGATTATTATTACAAAACATACATTAACCATTTCAGCCCTATATACATTTCGGCCATTTGAAAATAGCAGATCTACAAGCTCACAATGCGTCACGATGCGACGCATTGTGAGCTTGTAGATCTGCTATTTTCAAAATATTTGTATACATTGGATCAATTTTAATGAGACATTCTACATAATGAGTACTTTTACTTTTGGTATTTTAAGTACATTTTCAATGCCAATACTTTTGTACTTTTACTCAAGTACATTTTGAATTCCAGACTTTTACTTGTAACAGAGTATTTCTACACTGCAGTATTGATACTTTTACTTAAGTACAAAATGTGAGTACTTTTTCTACCACTGCTCATTGATCTGTATTGTAGGTGAATAGTTGCGTTTTGACCAAGCATACTGTCTTCTTTTGTTTTAGGACCCAGCGGGCATCTTTGAGCTGGTGGAGGTGGTGGGCAACGGGACCTATGGGCAGGTCTACAAGGTTGGTAGTTCAACTCCCCACGAAACAGCCTGTCTCTCAGAATTGACTGTCTTTTTATTCTGTCAGATTCGCTCTGTCACTGACTTCTGTTCCACCCCTTCTCTCTCTCGCTCTCGCTCTCTCGCTCTCGCTCTCGCTCTCTCTCTCTCTCTCTCTCTCTCTCTCTCTCTCTCTCTCTCGCACACGCACACGCACACGCGCACACACACACACACACACACACACACACACACACACACACACCTGTTCCATGACATAATTATCTTTATCCCTGTTATCCATTAACAAATGGTTGCCTAAGCAACAATAACAACGTGACACTCTCCTCTGTGTTTGTTTGTCTTTTTCACCTTTTCTGTTTTTCCTCCAGTAGCTGACCTTGGACTATTTGCTGAAATTGTTTCATTTCATTCAGTGTTGTGTGAAAAACATATATAAATATATATATATATATATATATATATATATATATATATATATATATATATATATAGGAGCACCTAGCAGCGCTCTTATAAATATGTAATCTCATTGTTTTCACTCCGTTTGTTGTTGCTGCTGCACCAAAGCAACAGTGGGACAGACCAAGCGTATAATGTGCTTGCCAATGCGTTTTAACCCTTTAAGACATTAAGACCTTGAACGCATCTGTGTCACTTCTTGATTTTAGCTAAAAAGCATTATTTTACACTTTGGCTATTCTAAAAAAAAAAGGATGTACAAGCTCATAGCGCGGCACCGAGTGCCGCGCTATGAGCTTGTAGATCTGCTATTTTTGAAAAATCGTGAAAATGTGTCAAAATCTTTGAATATATATTGTTTTAAAGCGAACATTTTTAGCTCCAATCTTTGCCTCTGGGGGTCCCTGGAACAAAACATTTTGAGATGGGGGTCAGCGGCCAAATACGTATAAGTTTGGGGGTCCTTGACATGAAAAGGTTTGAACACCACTGACGTTTTTTTCAGAATACTGTTGGGATTTAGAAGACATTTGTAGAATTGGCTTCAGGTCTTAATGGGTTAAGACCCGGAACGCATCAGTGTCATTTTAAGATTTCTTTGAGCTATTCAAAAATAGCAGATATACAAGCAATACGGGCTTGTAGATGTGCTATTTTTGAAAATTCTTGAACATTTTGTGCAAATCTTTGAATATTTTCAAAGCGAACATTTGTAACTCAAATCTTTTCTTCTGGGGGATTCTACAAATGTCTTCTAAATCCTTTTGAAAAAGGTATTTTGCTATATCAGTGGTTCTCAAACTTCTTCATGTCAAGGACCACCCAAAATTATACGTATCTGTCTGCCGACCCCCATCTAAAAACATTTTGTTCCAGGGACCCCCCCAGAAGCAAAGATTTGAGTTAAAAATTCACGATTTTTCTAAAATAGCAGATCTACAAGCTCATAGTGCGGCACTCGTTGCCGCGCTATGAGCCCGATGGTCAAAAGCCACACAATATTCCCAAGATTTTCATATACTAAAAAGAGACAAATCAGGAGAAAATCTACTTCATTATCGACCTTTCTCTGTCCCAGCAACTCGTGGGATCTACCACCAGTAAACATCGGACATTGGCGAGATCAGACGGCACCCACTTAGGAGACCATTTGGAGGATTTTTATAAAATGTTCCCCCCTCTAGTGGCTCCAATTGGGATAGCTTATCCTGTGCCCGGTTCTCCTCAGTGGCTGGAGCAATTGATCTGACTTTGCACACAGCCATTGACCATTACCATCTGAATGCAACTGCGAAGCGCGTTTTTCAATTTCATCAAGTGCATGCGTCGAATCTACAGCCCCACTGCGTTACACTGTTGCACACACAGAACGTGCTTTGACCAACGTAGGTGTGTCTGTGTGTGTGTGCAGTTGGGGCAGTGTGGGCCACTGTGCAGAATTATTTTTGAGGGGCAGAAAGCCAAACTGAAGGGCAACGACCATGGCCTTCATGACCTCCGTGAAATTCCTGCCCTGGTCCCAAAGGAGAGCGGTCCCCGGTGTAAAGTTGGTCAGATCCAACCAATATGCCCATATATAGGCATGTGTATTTATGAAATCAGGGGCATGAAATGGACACAGACAGACAGACAGGCGTGCACAACAGATACTCTGACACTGGATATGTTGTATTTTCTGTCTGCACCAAATCTCTGCACCACCAAATAGCCAGTTCATCTGATCTTGTTCCCCCAAAATTCGGCTCAAACATGGGACAAAATGTATTCTACTATGCTGCCACCAAAATGTGGATTGATAGATTGAATACTTTATCAGACAGAAATGTAAACAGCACGAGGTACAGTCAAATACTTGAGCTAAAAGGATATTAAACACAAAAAAGTCCTGGGGGACTTGTTTCCATTGTGGTCCTATTCAATTCATCAACATAGAATTAAAATAACACCAAAATACAATATCATCTACAAATATAAAACAAAAAATTGATAAAGAAAAAAACTAAGCAGTGAATGCCAACATTTTCTATGGGGGAAGTGAGTTTACCTCCTTCTTTGGCCTCCTGAGAGATGGATTTTTAGGCCTGATTTGAAGGGAGCCAGAGATGCACATTCTTTGGTGGCAGTGCAGTAGAAAGAGAATTTAGCCATGTTATCCATTATCTTGCTGTAACTATGGTCCAGTAGGTCCCTACTGGCCTACCAGGATGCTCTAGTAGGCTGTTCTCAGTCATTATATGGGTAAAATGTTTTTAACGCATGTGCTGTCAAGGGGCGTAGTCAAATTGAAATACAGCACAAAACCCAAATCCAGCACCTGTCTCGGCGGCTTGCCTCGCTAATCATCGGCACCACCGACGAGCTAAGGCGAGCAAGTTGCCGTGCCGAACGTTGCGAAGTTCGCTTTTGCCGATTCAGCGCCGTCCGAGTTACGTATGTCCCGATAGGCACAGAATCGTCAATCATATTTTGGGAAAAGTTCGTCCCAACTGCCAATCAAAGTGACTACTGGCCAATCACAGCGCGTCTTTTCCCACCCATCACAGTGCGTCTTTTCCAAGACTTACGTTACGGCCGAGTCTACCAAAGCGTCCTGTTAGACCGCACATGCGGTAACATTGAATCACCCATAGAATGGCTACCAGCCTCCTGATAGGCCAGTAGGGACCTACTGGACCATAGCTATGGGATGCATAGCGCGAAGAGAGCGGTCGAGGACAGCAGAACTCCAAGCTCACATCCGATGTGAGCTTGTATGTCAGCTGTTCTCGGTGCAGTACCGTTGCGAGGTGAAGTATACAGTGGGGCAAAAAAGTATTTAGTCAGCCACCATTGTGCAAGTTCTCCCACTTAAAAAGATGAGAGAGGCCTGTAATTTTCATCATAGTATACCTCAACTATGAGAGACAAATTGAGGAAAAAAAATCCAGAAAATCACATTGTCTGATTTTTAAAGAATTTATTTGCAAATTATAAGGAAAATAAGTATTTGGTCAATAACAAAAGTTCATCTCAATACTTTGTTATATACCCTTTGTTGGCAATGACAGAGGTCAAACGTTTTCTGTAAGTCTTCACAAGGTTACCACACACTGTTGCTGGTATGTTGGCCCATTCCTCCATGCAGATCTCCTCTAGAGCAGTGATGTTTCGGGGCTGCCGCTGGGCAACATGGACTTTCAACTCCAAAGATTTTCTATAGGGTTGAGATCTGGAGACTGGCTAGGCCACTCCAGGACCTTGAAATGCTTCTTACGAATCCACTCCTTCGTTGCCCGGGTGGTGTGTTTGGGATCATTGTCATGCTGAAAGACCCAGCCACGTTTCATCTTCAATGCCCTCGCTGATGGAAGGAGGTTTTCACTCAAAATCTCACAATACATGGCCCCATTCATTATTCCCTTTACACGGATCAGTCGTCCTGGTCCCTTTGTAGAAAAACAGCCCCAAAGCATTATGTTTCCACCCCCATGCTTCACAGAGGTATGGTGTTCTTTGGTTGAAACTCAGCATTCTTCCTCCTCCAAACACGAGAAGTTGAGTTTCTACCAAAAAGTTCTATTTTGGTTTCATCTGACCATATGACATTCTCCCAATCCTCTTCTGGATCATCCAAATGCTCTCTAGCAAACCTCAGACGGGCCTGGACATGTACTGGCTTAAGCAGGGGGACACGTCTGGCACTACAGGATTTGAGTCCATGGCGGCGTAGTGTGTTACTGATGGTAGCCTTTGTTACTTTGGTCTCAGCTCTCTGCAGGTCATTCACTAGGTTCCCCCCGTGTGGTTCTGGGATTTTTGCTCGCCGTTCTTAAAAAAAAATAAAAAAATTGACCCCACGGGGTGAGATCTTGCGTGGAGGAATGGGCCAACATACCAGCAACAGTGTGTGGTAACCTTGTGAAGACTTACAGAAAACATTTGACCTCTGTCATTGCCAACAAAGGGTATATAACAAAGTATTGAGATGAACTTTTGTTATTGACCAAATACTTATTTTCCTTATAATTTGCAAATAAATTCTTTAAAAATCAGACAATGTGATTTTCTGGATTTTTTCCCCTCATTTTGTCTCTCATAGTTGAGGTATAACTATGATGAAAATTACAGGCCTCTCTCATCTTTTTAAGTGGGAGAACTTGCACAATGGTGGCTGACTAAATACTTTTTTGCCCCACTGTATATGTCTCGCTATGAGTGCCTCAACCAGCCACAAGAGGAGGTTGAATGAACAGAGAACAACAGATTTGGTGATTTGTTAGTTAGGGAATTGATTACATGAAACCAGCACCTGCACAGTCTCTATGTTTGTAAACCAAACATCTATTCTATTGTCCAAAATGTAACAGAGGGCATCCGCCACTACATTCATGACCCCTAAGTTGATACTGTAGCTACAATGTCCAGTCAAATTTTAATAAGTCCGACCGAAAACCCCGGGTGGCGGGACTGGCGGCTCCCCACCCAGCTCACCGGGAGTGCGCGCGTAAAGCCCCACGCCGTATCGATCCAGTGTGACCCAAGACCGACCTCCCCAACCGGCCCATATGTCATAAGGAAAAGGGGCCCCTGTTTTTGGCACTGCTATACCCGCACCCGTTGCCCATTACCCGTGAATTTCTGCCCATTACCGTGAATTAGGGATAAGGGAGCTGGCACTGTCCCTAAACGCTATTTTGCGGCCGCTATACCCCGCTATTCATTATGCCAACTCTACTATTTGCGCCTGGAGGTGTGACCGTGGGCGTGTTGTTGCATTATCCCCAAAATTACTATTTTACCCACACAAGTTAGGGACAGCGCATAATGGAACCTAAAACCACCCGCAATGCCAACTTGGTTTGGTAGGGCGCGCCTGCAATGGACAGACGTACAGGGCACGCAGCTGCACAACATTCGAGGTCTCCCTCTCTCCTAATTCTCAACAAATCTCTGTGATTATAATGTTCCTATAATCAGCGGAAGTGAGAGTGTCAAATCCTTGTGTCAATTGTGTTTATATAATATGATAGTCAAAGAAGACAATCTGTGCGGCACGCAATGCAATGCGCTCCAAATTACACACTCAAGTATTCATCATTACACAGGAAATAATGAACTGATTACAAAAATATTTAATTCTCTCTAATCAGTAATATGTAGGTGATACGTACAGTATGTCTATCAAATGTGGTTTTATTGAAAGGTAATCAAAGGCTAGAGCTTAAAAAGCAAACGTTGGGTGTGTGATCTGCAGCGAGAGGAGCTGTTTTGCCAGAATTTGCAGACAGCCGTTGTTTTGGCCTTGCCTGTTATGTTAGCGTCAGTAAATGTGTAGCGCTTTGACATGTTTATTCTCTATGTTGACAATTTGTTCTTTTATCTGTGCCCATATGACACAACAGATATAACTAAACTGCCACATAGGTGTTTGATTTATGTTAAACTCAGAGACCTTTTATTTGTGTTATTTATTTCAAACCACACATATACAGTAACACCTATTATCACCCCCTGTAACTCCTGTATGCTGGACTCATTTCATCTAGTAAATAACTCTCTGGTATAAAGGACTCTCTGACAGGAATCGTTTCCATAGATAGCATATCAACCCTTAATTAAGAGGCACTTAAAAAAGTTGCTTTTTTTCCTTAGCTTTTTATGTCATGGTAAAATCTTCATCCCACATCAAGTACATTTACATTAACAGTAAAATTAACAGTAAAAGACACAAGTACAAAGTACATAAAGAGAGAGAGATTTATTGACATTCATTTCAAACCCAACGTGAAATTGGCTGTTTTTTTCCTTAAATGTATAAAATAAAGAATAAATGTATGCTTTGAAAAATGGTCATAAATAATTTTAACATACACGGTACATCATTATCAGACCTAGATGTACCCTTCAACTTCTTGTTTGTGACTGGCTAGTGGCTATCACAGGTTTTCTAGCATTTGTAGAAATATTGGGCCTTAAATGTTTTTTTTTTAAGTAAACAAACAATAGAAAAAAGAACATTGTAAATGACATTTGAAAAAAAAAATCCTTCCCCCCCCCCTTTTTTTAAAATTCCTTTATTCCTTACTTTTATATACATTTGTTTGGTGCCGTTTTTTTTTTTTTTCTCCCTTCCCTAAGGTATGTCCCCCCCCTCCCCCACAGTTGAAAAAAGTTGGATTTAAGCGGTTAATTAAATGAAAACAGGTAGACAACACGTAGACCAGGGTTTAACCTATTAAGTCCTGAGGCCCATTCTACAAATGTCTTCTAAATCAGTAGTTCTCAAACTGTTTTGTGCCAAGGTCCCCCCAAAATGATATGTATTTGGCTGCGGACCCCCCATCTCAAAATGTTTTGTGCCAGGGACCCCCCCCAAAAGAGAGGGTTTATGTTCTAAATTATTTAAACATGTTTTCAAACATGTTTTTTTTTAATGGGTTTAAGTGGGTAATCAATGAAAACATGTAGACCAGGGTTGACGTGGTTAGTTAATTGAAAATAGGTAGACCAGACCGAACATTCATGACAACAAAAAAAAAAGTCCCTCTCTCTACAAACACTCAACCAAACCATATGGATTATGAATGTTAAATAAGACGGGGGTAGGAGTAAATACGATTTTGCTTCTTCCTACTCCTTTTTGAACATGTTGGAGATGATCAATGATCGCAGTTTTTAAGTATTTTTTTGTTTTTTACCTCTTTTTTTATGTTATATTGTGGCTTTCATTGTTATTAGTTTTTGTTTTATTTTAACTGCAAGTTCAAAATAAAGATTACAAATCAAATCAAAACCACCCAGTGGGGTTAAATGAAAACAGGTACACCAGGGTTGAAGAGGTTAATTCATCTGCGTGTGTGAGATGTTTCTCAGAGGTGCACCTGTCCTGCAAACTGAATTATTAACCATCAAATCTCTCAAAGCAGACTGTAGTGACGATCTCGTCCATCCAGGTAACCATCGCTTTGACGTTGACGTACGCAGAAGGACTTCTCGACCAACCGCCTAAGTAGCTTCCATACAGCGTCCAGGAGGCATCGTCATTATCGCACATCAGAGGTCCTCCCCAGTCCCTCTGAAACAAGAAGCAGTTGTGTTTTTCATTGTGTGTTATTATGTGTAATTCATTGTGTGTTATTATGTGTAAATATCATGTGATGTTTTCATCTCTGTGTCACTCACCATCCAGGGATAGGACTCTGAGCGTCCAGTACAGAACGTAGTGCTGTTGATCCATTTGTCGGGGGCCCAGAAGCAGTCACCACAACTTACAGGCCAGTCACGTCTGCACTGATCATTGGTGATGATGGTGGAAGAAGTCTCACGGAGCCGGTTAGTGTCATCTGGGGGAACTGGGGAAAAACACACAGGATTCAAAGTTGAGGACTTTGTACACAGTCATTTATTAATACAGTGGAAAATTGTAATCTATTACAAAATACATATTTAACCACTTTTTAACCCCTATTTTTGGCATGTCATTATAGGAAAAAAATACGTATTTATTTATTGTTCACACATTTTCAAAAATAGTGATCCACAAGCTCACAACATGCTGTGATGTGAGCTTGTAGATCATCTATTTCCACTCTGAATATAATATTGAGATTATGAATTGCCAGTGAAGTCTCTAGGCAGAAGTACAGGAAGTCCCGCCCTAAAGCCCTCAAGGAAGTTACGTTAATGCTGTGCAGATCTGTGTACATCCCAGGAAATGAAAACTGTGCTGTGATTGGTCAATG
Organism: Gymnoscopelus microlampas; assembly: GCF_963454915.1. Classification (NCBI taxonomy): domain Eukaryota; kingdom Metazoa; phylum Chordata; class Actinopteri; order Myctophiformes; family Myctophidae; genus Gymnoscopelus; species Gymnoscopelus microlampas. The sequence goes on from NC_139955.1 coordinate 40,451,418, forward strand.
AAAGAGCGCTTCCAGGGGAAGTACATAATGTGACCAATCAAATTCCTTGTTAACCTGTATGAATGTGTGTTTATATTGTTTCCTCACCAATATGGGTCCCCCCCCATCCAGTGACCATGCACGTCTTGCCAACAGGGGGGAAGTCACCAGCCTCAGGGACACACACAGGTTTAACATTCTTGTTAATCTTCGCAGGTTCCCACAGTTTGGCCAACACCATGTCATACTGAGGAAAGTTGGATTTGGTCGCTTTGGGGTGCCTGAAGACCTATCAGAGAAATGTTGTTTAGATTAACCACATAATCCCTGTTTACATAAAAGAAAACATTTAAAAGCTCAGATTGTAGATTTATGTTCAAAAGAGCTGTAAATCTGTCTAGAGAGATTACTGTGAACATAGTGTTAGTTATGTAATATGTTCTGACACATGTTTGATGTTCATACTGTACCTTTTCAATCCCGATCTTCTGTTGAGTGTTTTCAGTGGTAGAGGAACGGTCGTGAGCTCCCAGCACCACATAGTCAAAGCTTTGACTGGAGAAGACAACAGAAACAAATTATTATTTCACTTTAATTCCATTATCAATAAGTAACTACATTAACATTTGTCCATAAGTAGCAGAGCTACTGGTTGGTTGTTAAATTTTACATATTTATCCACTTTAGTCCTACATACTTGTAGTTGTACAACGAATTGCGAAAATAGCAGATCTACAAGATCAAACGCGTTATTGTAGCACATTGTGAACTTGTAGATCTGCTGTTTTCGCTATTCGTTTGAATGTTTTTGTCCATTTTGTGACATCTTGAACCTATTGACTAATGACCAGAATAGTGAGGCCAGGTTGAAAGAGATGAAGAGACAGAGTGTGTGATAATAAACTGTGTTTACTTATATATATGTCATGGATATGTATGTTTGTATTACCTGGTCCGTAATCTGGCGGTTGCAACAAAATACGGATGAATCAGTACACCACCACCAAGAAATCCGTATCTATCACTCTGAAAGATAAAAGGTAAAGTGTGAATCAAATGCAAACATATTGTGAGCTTGTAGTTCGGCTCTTTTTGCCATGTGACACCGTCGTACAATGGAGCATGAATGAAGCACTTCTCCAAGATATGACCTTGTTCTATTGGTCCCTGAAGGGGTCCCCAGCCAAATGTGTTACTATAGTATGTGTCACTTCCTAGTGTCCTTGAGCACGACACTGAACCCCTAACTGTTAGGGGTTCAGTGTCTTGCTCAAGGACACCTCAAAACTCAGCCAGGAGGAGCCGGGGATTGAACCGGAAACCTTGTGATTCCAAGACGACCGCTGTACCTCCTGAGCCAATGCTGACCTGTTGCATAATGAATGTATATGTATATTTATAATGTATATTCATATGTATAATGTATATTTACATAGACAGCCACCATCCAGGGCCAGGAATGTGGAACAGCCTCTTCACCGTTGATGATTAAAGGTACAACTGCAGGCCGAGTACCACACTCTTCATCTCTCATCTCTACACATGAAAAAACACACCATACAATTAAATAGCTTACATTTAATGAGACACACACACACACACACACACACACACACACACACACACACACACACACACACACACACACACACACACACGGCATGCTTCAATGGACATTAAAACATGAACACACCTTTCATGGCAGAGGTGATGAACTTCTTGCTGGATGTCCAGTAGACGGTGGGCGTGTCTGGAACGCCACAAACTTCAGGAGCTCTAATGATGAATCCGGCCATAAGCCAATCACGGCCTTGTTTTACCATGAGGGAAGCACCTCTGTCTCCCTGATAAGACACAAGTAAGCATTGTTCACTGTCCAGCGCTCAGTTACTGTTAAAGCACACTGTCAAATATTTACAATGTAAAGTCTTAACAATTTATTTTATTTTTCTACTTCTAATTTATTTCCAGGGAGAGAGAAAGGCTGTAGTAATTTTCTGTTAGCTTGGAATCCCCATCGATGATGTCATTGGCAGGCAGGTTCCTGAGCTGTCTACGGCCCAGATGAGGTTGAAAGTGGGTAAAGTGCTACATTAAGATTTGAATGGGATTTGAATGGCATTCTTACTATGCATGCGTCCTGGCCTCCTTTCACGTTTTCTGCACAGATCATGTTGTCATCTACCCTTCCGCCCCAGATCCGGTTACAATGGTCATGGTCAGTTACCTTAACGTCGACACCTTGAAGAGCTGTGCGGAATGGTAGTGGTTCTATAGATACAAACAAACAAACAAACAACAGAATCATTATTAGTGTGAGTATAAGGTTCTGACTGCAAGATTAACAACTTAAATCCTGCGTCCCTATTTTGGGCATGTTGTTATGGCAAAAACGTTTTCAGGAAATAATAGATCTACAAGCACACATTGTGCTTGTAGATAAAGTGGACACAGTGTTTACAAGAGGCGGCTTGTAAGGCAAGGGTTAAATACTAATGTCCATTTGGCTACATTTGATCATTTGGTCCCCAGGGTGCCATTTTGGGGTCCCGTGCTTACCTTCTCCGACAAGGCCCCAGCCATAGACGATAGCCTCCGTACCAGTCGGAATCACACTGCCGTCGTCTGCCAGGCAAGCAGGTCGGATGTTCCTAGTGAAGTCGACGGGTGAGTCCATTTTCAGCAGAGCTTGGTCGTTACCCCACGGCCCGCTATAGGAAGATCAGAATAATCCAATATTAGTTATCCTATAATACATTTCTAAACCCAAAACCCCCAAAAAAAACCTGCCACTGTGTGGGACTAAACACAAAAACAACATATCAATGTCACTAACAAGACACGCCACAACGTGCAGAATTACTACGCGCAGTCTGTAGGCCACTTCATACTGCTCAGCACACATCTGCCCCCTCGCAGCATAATTAATTGCGGCCAACACAAACTCACAACATTACAGTCGGCCATGTTGTTCCTTAGCGTCATCGCCGACCACCGCCCAACGAGACCCAAGTGAGGTCAGACAACACACTCCATATTTGGGCATAGCTCCATTGGGAACATCTCCTATTATGGCTTTATATATTATAGAGACCAACAAACACAAAGCACCGCGCAGCGGATAGGTTAATAACTCTAGTTAATAACACTAGAATAATCAACGTTGAATTTTGGTCAGTCATGAACATCCTTACATTGGAGAGCACTTTTGGTTGATCCTGAAATCAATAACGCCTCTCCTCACACCTCCCACATCATCCAAGTTGGTCCGTCCAAGCTGGACTCTCAAGGTCATTGGGTCGACGTCTCTGGAGGAGAGAAATATCCCATTTAGTCATATGCTATATTCCTTGTCTTCCTTTGGTTTCGTATTTTTGACTGTTACAGTTCTCAAAGATGCCTCTCGCTCTCCCCCCCTCTCTCTCTCCCTATATCCCTCTCTGTCTCCGCCCCCTCTCTGTCTCTCTGCCGCTCGCTCACAAAAGTCTTGCATGTGCACAGAATGACAGGCTAACGACACAAACACAGGGAGGAGGACCCTAGACCCCGATCTCTCAGGAGAATCGCCCCTGGTGTAATAATATGAATGAACTTACTTTAGGCATTGTTTGGGAAGGTAAACATGTTGTTCGTCCACGAGAGTACCACCGCAGATATGATGTTCAGATTCTCGGCGAATGCTGACAGCAGACGGAAGTTTAGCTGGAGTTCCTCCAAGAATATCAGGTTCCTGATGGGTAGGTACACCTGCCATCGCCGCACACACTGGAACAGGGATCAGAGATATGATTAAACACTAAAGACCTATACGTATAGGCTGCTCGGCTATACAAAACATGGCATCTAAAAAAGAATTAGCCTAATGTTGTAAGAAGTGTTAAATATCTCTATATTCTGATAGTAGCCTAATCATTGCTGTACAGTAAAAGGGGTCTCCCAGTCTCAACAGGAGAGAGAACTCATACAGGATAAACATGTGAAATAGGAAGTGATGCAGACAAAATTGGAACTGGAATATTATAAGATTTGAATCTATAATAAATTGCACAAATAAAAAACATTATGAAATTTGTCTTACCATAGAGCGCAATGATCAGAATGATGTAAGGACGGCACCACCATTTCTGGAGGCTTATGTCAGCCATCGTGGCACAGAGGCCGCAGAGATCTGAAATAAGAAGGACACGTTGATCACAGCAGTGCCAGGACGAAACCTATGACCTTCATGTAATATAGGCTGCCCTAGCGTGTCTGACATCTGGTCTAGAGGGGCGGGTTCAAAATCTCTGGGGAAAAATTCTGTGAGATCCCATTGGTTCACCGATCTGTCCGTCAGCCACCATGCCCCCCAGCATGCCCCTCCTCCTCCCCCAATGTGCAGCATTGAGAGCCCTGATGTCACAACATTTGGAGCGACGCCCACTGCACTCTGGTTGGTTGGGGAAATGAAACGCTTCCTATTCCAGGAACGTCAACAGGGCGTTACTATGGATCCCACGCCAGCTCTTGGCAAACCCGCTGTGATTGGTCAGTAGTCGCTGTGATTGACAGTTATCGTTTTTGCAACTATGCCTGAACCTAACCTTAACCCTAACCTCAGTAAAACTATGCCTGCCAGGGAGCCAATCAGAAGGCGGGTCTATATCCTGGAGCGTTGGTGGGATCCATAATCAGGCGTCAACAGGCTGGTCCAGGCTCTTATTTTTTAGCAAAACTAAAAAATAAAATCCTGGAGATCGAGGCTACATGGAATAAAACATAAACATAAAACACAAGAACACATTTAGTAATCAAACCTGATTCAAGACTCGGTCTGATGGTATCCAAGCAGGAAGTAAATCCAGATGCGCCTTGGCAGTCTAGGGGAGGGAGAATCACTGGAGAACTAATCCGTGGAAAGAATACGTGGGATCTATACTGCTTCTCTCTGAAGAAGTGGTTGACGTCTCTGGTATCACCGTTGGATCAGAAAGAAAGAACTTGTGGTTTGTGTTGCCTTAAATGCCCTTGGCTGCACTGCTAGTGTCATTAGGGTGATGTCAGTCATATCCATATATGGAGCCCCGATATCAGTCATGCCCAAAGATAGGGTCTTTGGATGTTTCGGTTAGCTCCATATATGGGGCTCCAGGAGGGGGTCTATGATGTCAGAGCTTGGTATGTCAGTTTATCTCCATATATACAACAACGACGATATGTCATAGATGACTGACGTCATCGACTAGCCAGATGAAGATCCACATGGAAGCAACCCTGGCATTTTATGCCCATATTAGGAGATCCCTGATGTCATACATATATGCCTATGTTGGATGTAGATTTCTGCCCGACAGCGACGACTATAGCCAGATGAAGATCCACATGGAAGCAACGCTGTTATTATACCCCCCCCCCCCCTTACACCACGGCACAGAAGAAGTCGCAGGTGTCTAGAAGATGGTGTTGTTGTGAATGTAAACTGTTTGATGTGTTTGTAAATGTATGGGTTCATGTGGAGGATTGCTAATTGATATAAAAATATTTTCGGCACCCGAAATAATAACTTAAGGGACAGTCCGCTACAGTGTGTTTGGGGGGAACCTAATCACGCAAACCGCTGGACAGATCAGCACCTAATAATAATAATAATAATAATACATTTTATTTATAACGCACTTTACATTCTCACGAATCTCAGAGTGCTACAGATTAAAAGCAGAGCATAAAAGCACCATAGGCAACAAAACAATTTGAATGGACAAAAAAATGTATTGTTTGTGCACACACTGGCAGTGGGCCAAGAAGTACCTCCACTCTGTGACCTCCTTCTCCACTCTGCGGGGCAGTGGGACTAGACTACTCGGTCTTAGTCGGTCATAGTGTTGTTGTTAAGATAGATCGGGGCTGAGGCAACGATCGGCTCCTCAATTCTTACCTTTTTCTGTATCGTATCAAAAAACAAGAAAGTTAGCCCCGGTATTCTACAGATGTCTGTATAGTTCTGATGGTCTGGAAAAAAGTAATCGATGGGTTGAAACAACCTTTTAAAGCAGTTTTGTTTCTGATCATTCATGATCAGTAACGTCAACATGGAGGCACGTTCCTGATTATATTTAGCCCGTCTGCTCCACTCAAAGCCAGGCAGAACTAAAAAGAAAGTTTCAATGTTGTTGAAGACATGATTCCTATATCTACTACTTTTCATCATAGTGAGCTACAATAGTTGAGAGTTGTCGTCTTATGCTGCAGCAAAATGTATACATTAATATTGAAGAAAAATGTATTAAAGTAATGCAAAAGTCGGCTAACTAGACGTAAGTTACTTTTATAATGCAGTAACTACTGAAGTAATCAAGGTACTTGCCGCGCTATGAACTTATCTGCTATTTTTTTGCTTCTGGGGGGGTCCATGGAACAAAACATTTTGAGATGGGGGTCAGCAGCCAAATGCATATCTAACTAGAAAAAGTGCTCCTCGGAGCACAAGTCTCCGCCAGGTCAGGTAGGTTATTATGGCCTCCTGGTGGCGCTATAATAGGCCAATGTGAAAAGGATGCCATTTATTCCTAGGCCTTGCACGGCAATCGGACACTGCATGCATGATTTGAGGCATTTTGTTCTAAAAATGTGTTTTGCTAAATTTGACCTGCTGGTGGCGCTATTTCAGGCCAATGTTAAAAGGGTGGCATTTGTTCCTCAACATAGTGTGAATGTGCGTTCAAAGTTTCACCGTAATCGGACGCTGCATTCATGATTTGCGGCATTTTGTTCAAAACGGGCCACTCCTGCAAACATTACATGTCAATGTTAGCCAATCAGGATGGCATATGAAAAATCAAACAGATCCGTCTTGATCACATGGCAAAGGTGTGTCCTTGGCCTCTAGAGAGTGTGCATACAAAGTTTTACACTGATCGGTGCAGTTATAGGTAAAAACACGAATCGGCCTGTTACAGCACCACCATGAGGCTGATTTGAACATTTTCAAATGGCATTTCTTCCTCGGCCTAATGGGAATGTGTGTGCAAAATTTCACGGAAATTGCATGCTGTGTTCATGATTTGAGGCATTTTGTTCGAAACAGAGTACTCCTGCAAACTTTGAAAGACAATTTTTGCCAATCAGGATGGAATATGAAAAATCTGGAATGAGCCGTTTCTTTTAATGACTATAGAGATACTGTGTACCGATTTGGGGGATCTTTGGCCAAAATTTGTAGGAGTACTGTTCAAAAATGTGTTTTGCACAAATCGGCCTCCTGGTGGCGCTATAAAAGGCCCATGTGAAAAATTTGGAGCAGAGGTTCGGCTTTGGCATCCAGGGACTGTGTGTGCACAGTTTCGCTGCGATCAAGCCAACGGTGCCAGAGATTAGCTGTACACAGACAAGACAGAATCACACACACACACACGCACGCACGCACGCACGCACGCACGCACGCACGCACGGACGGACGGAAAACATACTCTCTCGCCATGCCTTTCGGCCTGGCGGAGACAAAAATGTTTTCTAAATTCAAACGGTATGTTTCTTTGTCAAGGACCCGCAAAATGATATGTATTTGGCCGTCGACCCCCATCTCAAAATAGCTTGTTCCAGGGATCCCCAGAAGCACAGATCGGAGTTAAATACGTTCGCTTTAAAACATAATCATATATATATATACACGCACACATACATACACATATATATATATATATATAGATAGATAGATAGATAGATAGATAGATAGATAGATAGATAGATAGATATAGATAGATATATATAGAGATAGATAGATAGATAGATAGATAGATAGATAGATAGATAGATATCGATGTGTTCCTGGTCTTAATGGATTAAAGGTCACTGTGGCCTCAGGGCATGTGTGTTTTTTGAAGGGCATGAGCAAGTGCGCCAATACTGTGGGTGCCTCGGGGCTAAAGCACCCATTAGAAATGACGAGCACCCATCACAAACTCATCACAAAAAAATAAAAATAAAAAAACTCCGACATCTGCACTTCATGAAGTACATTTTTTGTACCTATACAAATTAACCGCATTAAAGTAACAAAAAGGTAACAAACCCGGCCTAGCATGCGCTGCGCACCCAATAGCACGGACATAGGCGCCCCCTGGGCATGAGACCAAACTGAGGGGTAGCCACGGAGGCCATGGTCATCTGCTTTTTTCACTAGTCTTTAGAAAATGTCTTTATGTTCTACATTTTTCACAGCTGGCTCTCGGCCTTGACAAATATTGGGGAGGAGACCAGGGTAAAAGGTAAAACAAGGTGTGTTTATTAAATAAGGCCTAATGACAAACAACTAAGGGAAAGGCGAACAGAACATATTGCGGATCCTATGAGGTGTGTAGTCAGTAAATCAGTGGTGTAGGTGTGGAGCATAGGGTATAGCAGTGGCGGCCATTTTCTGGTTCCACTTCAAAATAGTCAATGCATTTTTCCCATTGACATTTCCAAAAATATTTATATCAATTAATTTAAGCCTAGAATCAAGCCATCCAGGGTCCTGGTGAATCATGACCATAAAACATATTTTTCTGTGTTTTTTTTTTTTAATTCTATATTTAATTATATGATATACTATATTTAATAAATATGTACGGGTTGTAATGGAGAAAGTGCAAACACCAGGTTGAAGTTCATCCATGACTGTCGGGGCGCAGGTAGACCAACGTGAGTGGCGTGGTTTATACTTCGTCGTATGGTGGTGTCGCGAGCCGAAAATAGACGATCTTCAAGCTCACTTGTGGCACATGATCATCCACAAAGACAAAGTTATAATTTATTATCTTTTAGATCGTCTATTTTCAGCTCAACACAGAGCATAAATACCGTTTCACTATATAGATGCAACACTGAAGTTAAAGGTAGGGTAAGTGATATTTTTGGGTTAAAACAAAAAGTATTTTGTTAAAAAGTTAAAGCACTATATTCTGATAGTAATCATTGCTATAGAGTGTTTGTACAGTACCAAGAGTCTCCCCGTCTCTCCAGCTCTTTAATAAACAGATAATACATTTTCCGGTAGGTGTCAAAATCTCAGCCAATCAGGAGAAAGTACCCATTTTTAAGCTTAATTTTTATAGTGTTCAGTGTTCCAATTTTGCCTGCTCATTTCTTAGTGTCATCACTTCCAATTTCACTTGTTTAATCAATATCCTGATTGAGCTCTCTATCCTGATTGGATAAAACTGGAACTGAAACTGAAACGAAAATGCATTTTCTGTTTAATAAAGAGTTGGAGAGACAAGGAGACTCCTTTTACTGAACAAACACTCTATAGCAATGAGTACTATCAGAATATAGAGCTATTTAACATTTATTTTAACCAAAGAAAATCACTTACCCTACCTTTAATTAATAATCATGCATTGTGCATCATCAGTTACTGTCTAGTATCATATGGGGGTTTAATTCTTAAAGTATCTGGTTCAAGAGGAAGTGCTCTAACCTAAAAAAAAAATGAAATGTTTAATTACGGGGCCAGGCTTCCAGCATGGACCCGTTTTGTTATTCACAGTATTCCATTTCTTCTTCTGCCACTTTTGGCAGTTCTGGCTGAACCGTGCAGTCGCTTTTTATGAAACTCGGCCATATGATAGATGGTCATGAAAAACGATCAAGAAATAATTCTCACAATCTTTCGTCAAAAGGTGGCGCTATAGCACTCATTTGAAAAATGCCAACTTTGAACAGGTACAACTCATGCCCTGTTTCACCTACAGCCATGAAACTTCAATGCACACATGCGTCTCCTCATGCTGAACAACTTTCACACTCTGACTTTTGACCTCTGACCTTTAGATCTCCCACCATTTTGAATTATATGAAAAACAGTTAAAACCTATCTCCTCCTGGGATTTTTGAGTAATCTGCACAAAACTTTTTACACATGAACTTTGGACCTATGCCAAAAAACGTTTGCAAAATATTTTCCATAAGTGAAAAAATGAAGCTTTAATGAGCCAATGAATATTGCAGTTTTATGACAATTATTAATCTGCCCCTAACACATACATGCAGACTTACCATTCTTTGAAACTTTGCAGAAATGTAAAGGGCCATTCCAAATATCACTGAAACCAATCTTACTCCAATTGGTCAAACGGGGGCGCTATAGCAATTTTTTGAAAATTGAAACTTTAAACAGGCAAAAGTCATGCCTCGTTTGGCCGACAGCCATTAGACCTGCTTACACATGTGCCTTGACTAATGAGGAACACATCTATCACGTTGACCAGTAAGCACCGCCCTTAGATTGTCCGCAATCTTGAGCAGTTTGAAAAACACTTAAACCCAGGATTTTTCAGCTATTTGCGTGAAACTGTATCATATGTGTGATCTCCTTTCACAGGTTCTTGTCTGTTGGTGGCTTCTCGCTTAAATGTGTGCCCCACAACCTGAAGGTCACCAGTTCAAGCCTCACTTGGTGCAGACTTCATCTAAGTTGCATTTCACACAACATGACTATCAATGAATACATCTGCAATTGTTAAAGATAACATGAAATACTTAATTGAGTGTTTTTACATACAGCTGATCTACAATCTCACAACTTTTCAGATAGCAATGAGAGTATGTTTTTTCAATGTATAACATACTTCATTGTGAAAATAGCCGATGTACAATCTGACGACTTTTAATGGTTTGTGAGCTTGTAGATCGGCTACTTTCACTAGTTTTGGTTCTGAGGAGATGTACAATTTCTTCATTGGTAAATGGTTTGTGAACGAGTGATCTTTGTGTTAGTGAAACAGGGGCTTGGGTCATGACAGAAGGCAAGAGTTTGTGATCCTCAACAGACAATAACAGTCTGGACAAAGCTATAGCACTATAGGTAGTGTTGCAGCTACCTAAGAGTGCCTCACGATCGCAAGGTTGCTGGTTCAAGCCTCGCTTGATGCAGACTCATTTAAGTTGAATTGCAAAAAACATGACTCAATCTATTCCGTTTCCATGGCTCTCTCTCTCTCTTCAATCTATTCTGATTCTATCTTCAATCTATTCCGTTTCCATGTCTCTCTCTCTGTCTCTTCAATCTATTCCGTTTCTATCTTCAATCTATTCCGTTTCCATGTCTCTCTCTCTCTGTCTCTTCAATCTAGTCCGCAAGGACTTTCATGAACTGACCTGTTAAAGGAATTATAATTTTTCTTTCTCTCTCCTGGCCCCGTATTATCGCTGCTTGCAGCTATATTTCATATTTGATATTTAGCCAATATTGTATTTCCTAGTCCCCTCATTAAGGTAACAGTTTCCCCAATTGTACTACTTCCAGACTAGTTTTGGTACTGCTAAAACATTAAAGGATAGGTCTGTACAAAAAGGGAGGGTGAAAAAGCTATTTTTCACTTTCAAACATGTTTGGGGTAATTTTAATGTGTACTCTGGCTTTTGATAGCACCCCAGACCGTTTTTAAGTTGCTTCATTCAGTATTTAGATATTTGATATTCATTTGATCAGACACGCCCCCTTCCTATACAAACCCATTGTAACTTCAATTTTGATGTATTCATTGAAAACACCCTTCCTTGGTTCTGGTGACTGTTATTGTCCTTCTAATGCGTGAGGGGCCGTGTCCTTTCAATAACTTTTTTTCATTTGTTTTATTGTATTCTTTTATTATATTTTGTGTGTGTGTTCCAGAAAATCTGACGTCCTTCCCTTGTATCCCCGATACTGTCATCAGAAGCTGTTCAGGACCTGTCTTGTGAGTGGCTTATTATACTTTTATTAAACATAGACTCCATGTTTCTTTGATTTTATTTATGCTGTACTTGATTTAGATTTTTTCCCCAATGTCCTCGTTCTGGTGTAATTGGTGTCATGTACTATAATGTGGGTTTTGTACTGTTAAACTTGTTTATAATAGTTGGAATCATTTTAGAATAGCTTTGTGTGAGCCATAGCAGTTTAATGACAAATAGCTTGCAGTTGATGTGTTGACCATTTCCTGTTTGTCATCACAAGGAAACTGAGGAGAAGCAGACACAGGGCACATCATTGTAGTGATGATAGTTCAGCTCTTTAGCCCAGAACGTTGCTGTTATCGTCCTTCAAGATCTCCCTGACCTACCAACGGCGGTGGCTTACCTCTTTGGGCTGATCTATGCTCTAAACCTCCAGTACCCAAAACAGCTGAGGTACACATTTGAAACAATTCAAAAGGTTTTCATGGGATTTAGAACTGATCTCAGCAAGGGTCAGATCCTAACAAAACAAAATGCGTGAGGGGGCCGTGTCTTTTCAATAACTTCTTTCATTTATTTATTTTTATTTTTTAATGATTTTTTTTCTATAAAAAAAGACAATATCAGTCACCAGAACCAAGGACGGGTGTTTTCAATTAATTTAACATGGTTAAAATGGAGTTTGACGTTACAATGGATTTGTATAGGAAGGGGGCGTGTCTGTTAAAATGAATAAAAAAGATCTAAATACTGAATAGAGCAACTTAAAAACTGGTGCTCACAAAAGCCTGAGTAGATGTTAAAATGGCACCAAACATGTTTGAAACTGAAATATCCCTTTAAGTGTGTTAAGCAGTGTCTGTAATTATTAATTACATTTGCAATTTTTTATCGGAGCAATGTCAATTAAAAAAGTTGTTTAAAATGGTTGTATTGTTTGTACAGAGTATAGCTGTTAACAATAACATTAAATTGATAAATATTAAAAACGTATTAGGTTGGGCAAAGTTCTTCAGCTCAAATTATTTTATTTGCTTAGTAAATTTCAGCTCATGTTGTCACCTTTGTCTTACAGATTTACATGCATTGCAAATTCTGCAAATTCAACCACGCTAATGAATCTGTTGTATTGAAACACTACAGTCTTCACCACAGAGGAGCAAACTGGCCTTGCATCCACACAGACTGCGTGTGCACCTTCAGGACCATCGGTGCATTGAAATCACACCTGTCAAGATTGCACCGGACTGTCCCAAGGCAAGAAAACTCAACATTTTACAGCTGGTTGTGTGAATTCAAAGACATTTGCTCTAGAAAGAACATATTAAAACATTTAAACAATCACCTTAAAGTTTAAGGTGATTGTTTAAGGCTTAAAAAGAGAGAGAGGGTGAGTTGCCCATTCTCAGGATGCAGCTTTGAAACCAACCTCGCCAACAGCTTTACTGTAACCATAGTAGTTAACCCTGTACAAGTGGCCTTTGTTGGCAAAAAGCTCACTTCTTGGTACCTGGAACATTTTAGGTCCTCTGAGCTTGTGGAGAGCATCTATGCAGATACCGAGATTCTGGATCCTGAGGCTCTCAACAGCTAATGTATCATCCGTTGACTGCATACACAGTGGGAGGGAAGGTGCTGGTGACTCCAAAAGCGTGCCTTCTCCATTGAAGGGACACAAAATGGTAGTCTAAGTAGGAAAAAAATATATTTTCTTTCTTCCATTCAAATCAGATGCTTATATTTAAATGCTCTTCCAAACTGTTAAACCACGACCACTTAATCATTTAAGATAGTATATGAAGAAGCACATTTCTGACTTATTGCAGGTAGTACTGACAAAATCTAGGGTCTCTGCGGGTCCACTAATATTTGTGGAGCTGACTGTACCAGGACATATATAATATGGCCTACCTGTGGACCCCCATTTGATAACATCAACAGAAATCTTGCCACACGATTTGTTCAAAAACAGGTTGTACATTTATTTCATATTTATTCTTAAAAAGATCTTTAAAAACATTGAATTCAACGTTGATACCTGCAGACTCACTGAAAGTCCTTACTGCCTTGTTTATTAATTTCATTTTCTGGAAATTGTCTTCTTTTCCTCTTTTTTCTCATCTAACACAGGGTTTATTACTGCTGGTGAAAATCTCGCGAAAAATGTCACATAAAGTGGTGCTTCCTCAAGTACCTGAATCAGCTGAGGATTTGCAAGGCATTCTTTGTGAAAAACGTCAACTTCAAGGAAGCTTTACACTACAGTTTGAGGACCCAGCCTTTAATAACATTCCCTGTAATCTGTTTGATATCCAAGAATTGCCACCTGAACGGGTCATCTTGCACATTCTTTGGGATGAGCCACCGGTACAAGTTGCCCTGCAAGAATCAGACTCTTCGTCTTCCCTGGACACAGCCAGTTTAGCCTCCACAGAGTCACCCCAGAGTCCCTCAGCTTTTATCAGGAATGATATGCGAAGTGTGTCCGAGTGGCCTTCCCCTTTCCCCATTCCAGACTTCTCCTATGATGTGGAATTGAAGTTACGCAAAGACAATGAGGCATATGAGAAGACCAAGAAAGCTATCATCCTGACAAGAGACATGAAGATTGACATTTTGGACAAGATTGCAAAAGCAATGTTTGAAGTGAAAGCCAATCCTACACTAGACCAGACTGAGTCTGTTGCTTCTGCTCTCATCACCAAACACCCCTGCCTACGAGAACCAAGTTTTGAAACAGGGTATGATGGATGGAAAAAAAGCATAAAATACAAACTTTTGAATTACAGGTCCAAGCTACGTAAGGCAGGCTGTGCTGAGGTCAGCATTAACCGCAAAAGCAGGAGCAATGAAGGTGATGGTGCAGGTTCTTCCTTGAAGAGACCAAAGAGAGGGGAGATAAACCATGTCCTTGACCATCCAGATACTGATGACTCGCTGGAGGACGAAAGACTGGCCATGGTTGAGGAGTTTAAGAAGAAGAATAAAAATGTTGCACTCATAAAGCAACAGATGGAACTGACTTTCTCCCTGAGGCGCAGGGAGATAGTGGAGATGCAGCCCATGGTGTCAGAGGTTCAGGAGCGGTGACCTGCTTTGTTTTCCCAGTCAGAGGTAAGCAGCTGAGCAAAGAAAGTTATGTTGTGTTTCTGATTTCATCTTTAAAAAATAAGAATCTCTAGTTGCTTACATCTGTTGATAAAATGTATATTGGGATGTTGAAATTGTGTTTGACTTTGTATTAAAGTATATATATTATATATTTTTAAAGTTGTTCTAAATGTTTTCATCGGATCACCAACAAGAACCTAATGGATGACTTCAGAGCAGCCATTAGTCAGCACACTCCAGGGCTCCTTAGACTGTATCGGGCCAGAAGCACAGCTTTTCCACCTGAGATGGATCGACTGCTGGACAAGCTGGATAATGAGGTAAATTTCAGACATAATACCATTTCTCTGGACATTATGGACATAAATGATAAAAGTACAAAACAGGTTCTTGAATGCATTAAATGTTGCTATACAGTTTAATGCTGATATTCCTTTTAAGGTGTGTACTCAATAGGTTTAACCCAAATTGTTGTACCATATCAGTTTCCCATGGGCAGCATGTTTTCATATTTGCTCGGAGCTTTCTACATGCAATTTACTGTGTGTGTGTGTGTGTGTGTGTGTGTGTGTGTGTGTGTGTGTGTGTGTGTGTGTGTGTGTGTGTGTGTGTGTGTGTGTGTGTGTGTGTGTGTGTGTGTTCCAGACATCTGACATCACAGTACAGCGGCAGACTGTAGTCTTGAAGGGCCTTCCCTTGTATCTCCGAGACTGTCATCAGAAGCTGTTCAGGACCTGTCTTGTGAGTGGCTTATTATACTTTTATTAAACATAGACTCATTAGACATAGAGATTTGTATTCCCACTGTCCTCGTTCTGGTGTAATTGGTGTCATATACTGTATAATATGGGGTACATTTTTGGTGGAGATGGAAATGTTTAATATGTCAAACACACGATGGGAAATGCTTGTTTATGCAATATTTTGAATCATTTTAGAGTAATAGCTTTGTGTAGCCATAGCACTTTAATGACAAATAGCTTGCAGTTGATGTGTTGACCATTTCCTGTTTGTCATCACAAGGAAACTGACCCAAAGGAGGAGCAGACACCGGGCATCACTGTGGGTATCCTAACTGTGTTGGAGGATGATAGTTCAGCTCCTTCGCCCAAGGTCCAGAACGTTGCTGTTATCGTTGAACAACACATCGTCCTTCAAGATCTCCCTGACCTACCAACGGCGGTGGCTTACCTCTTCGGGCTGATCTATGCTCTAAACCTCCAGTACCCAAAAGAGCTGAGGTACACATTTGAAACAATTCAGAAGGTTTTCATGGGACTTGAAACTGATCTCTCAGCAAGGGTCAGATCCTTACAAAACAAACTACTTCAGTGAATCCAGCACATTTAACGAATGGTACTCTATTCTCTCTCTACCTTTTCTGTTCTTTATCTCAAGTTCTCTTTCTTCTCTACCCTTTTTCC
Source organism: Gymnoscopelus microlampas (assembly GCF_963454915.1). Classification (NCBI taxonomy): domain Eukaryota; kingdom Metazoa; phylum Chordata; class Actinopteri; order Myctophiformes; family Myctophidae; genus Gymnoscopelus; species Gymnoscopelus microlampas. Next base: position 40,467,608 of record NC_139955.1, read on the forward strand.
CTTTTCTCTCTTATCTCCTTTTTTTCTCCCCATCTTCTCTGCTCTCTCAGTCTGTCACCCTAACTTTCCTTACTCCTCCTTATTCTGTAATTCTTGTTCTGAGAACAAGGTTTGTTCTCCTCTAGATCTCAACAGAGACTGGCCTGGCAGGGCTTTTATAGCCTTCTGGAGGCACCGGACCCAGGTTCTCTCCAATGAGCCATCAGGCAGGAGGCCCCACCCTGCTCACCTATAGGGCAAGAGTTAAATGGCAAGGCATTTATGCGCCAGGGGGGCCTGATTATGGATCCCACCAACGCTCCAGGATATAGACCCGCCTTGCCTGTCTGATTGGCTCCCTGGCAGGCATAGTTTTACTGAGGTTAGGGTTAGGGTTAAGGTTAGGTTCAGGCATAGTCTTACTGAGGTTAGGGTTAGGTTTAGGCATCGTTTTACTGAGGTTAGGGTTAGGGTTAAGGTTAGGTATAGGCATAGTTGCAAAAACGAGAACTGTCAATCACAGCGACTACTGACCAATCACAGCGGGTTTGCCAAGAGCTGGCGTGGGATCCATAATAACGCGCCAGGGGGCCACACTCCAAGAGGGGAGTGTGTCCTTTGTTCAGTATATCCTATTGTCCAGAGGGTACATAGACGACATTAAACCAGGATCACATTAGCTCAAGACCAGCATATTTATTAATATCAATGCAGCAATACACAGGAACAACACTGTGAAATATGTGAACCAATAATGCAAGATAAGTAAAATCAAATACTCAACGTATCAGAGGTTTGCTTCGTAAAGGCTCAAGAGCAATTAGTCCACACAGGGAAAAGAAGTCAGTAAAACCAAGGTCTGTAAGTTCGCGGAGAATTCTAATGTAACAGGATGTGTAATGCTACTATATACTACAGGAAACCAGTGAGGGGCCATCCCCAAAAAGGGAGTTTGGATTGGATAGTTTAGAAATGCACGTCAGTGTCATAAGGTGTGCTAAGTGGTTGCTGTGGTGTTCTCAAGTCTGTTAGGGCACACGTGGAGCCAAGACAGCAAGGGTTAAGAGGTGCATGTCAATTTTCTAGCAAAAAACACCACTATGCATACGGTGCAGACAGGATGTGGACAGGTGTTAAAGTTCAGACAATTTGACATTTACTTTTCAGCCTATGCCTCGTATCCTGTTTTTAACCAATTTTAGGTAAGTTTTAGTCAATGTTATGTTCAGAAGGTGAAATGGAAATTTCTACTTGTCGTGACACTTGACACCAAATGTAGAACGTGGCACAAAATGTAGAGGCCCAGAAAATGTAAAGTGATGTTCAGTCTTTAAAATGGATGCTGATAAAATATGTGCCATATTTTCCCATGAGCATCCCTCAACCACCCAGACTAGACCAGACTAAATTGTGGGGCATCACAATTTCAATATAGCATTGCATTGATCTTAAAAAGATTTGAGACTCTTGAGGACCGAAACGAGAGAGGAGTAAGGTTTCGCCCACGACTTGCGGAGGGACTCCTTTGGCGCCCGCGTCGTCCTAGCTCCACCGATGCCGTCAAGAAGGAAGGCCTGTTGTGGCTTAATGATATAAAGTAATTCCGTTAAAAACCTGCTGATCCTGTTGTTTTTCCTTTGGTTAATGGTTATCCTTTCAAAGTAAAAGGCCAATTGTTACAGTTTTAGTTAACTTTTATGTTCGAAAAATACAAATCAAATCAAAACGGATACAGGTCCTAAACCATGATGGCACCTCAATGTTAAATTCACAGTTTCTTCCAAAATGTTAAAAAAAAAAATATATATAATAAAAAATAAATGTGTGCTTTGGAAAATGGTTTGAAGTATTTCTATGATTTGAACATGCAGGGTAGATCATTATCAGACCTAAACTTCAATTTCTTGTTTATCCTCAAAATGACTGGATGAATTTTGTAGCAATTTCTAGCATTAGTAGAAATATTTGGCCTTAAATGTCATTTGAAATTGATTTGGCCCCTCATTTATAACATATATAAATGTAAAATCAAATATGAAATAGAAAAAAATCAATGTAAAAAAGTATGTGTCCCTTTTATGCCCATATATGGAGATCTCTGTATCTGTCAGTCCATGTACCCTTTATACCCATATGTGGAGATTGGAGATTCCTGATGTCATCAGTATATACCCATATATTGTCATGCCCATATACGGGCATATACGTTAGATCGGCTGTTCTGGACAACTGGATATATATTATTATCCATAATTGCCGCGTTTCCCAAAGAGATTCGTAGAGATGCTGCGTAGAGATGCTTGGTCTTACGTGCGTACGTACAGGCTGCGCAGTACCTTGACAGGCACGTAGATTTCAGGTCATGCGTAGCCTACGCAGCTTGCGTAGGAGCCTCCTACACAGCTGGGACTCGGCGAAACCTACGCTCTACCCTCATTAGTAGCAGCTGGTTGTGCCCTACGCGCTATCTAAACTGGCTTCGGGAGACACCATCGTCGTAGGTTCCCAAGTCCACGGCGTTACGTGTCTGCTAAAACTACATTCGGGAAACAGCATGCACGTATCCTACTCCTCCTACTCCTGGGAGTGGTTGTAGCCCTGAGAGAGAGAGAGATATATATATATATGTATGTGACATGTGACAATGGGACATTCTGCATACCTTTACTTTTGGTATTTTAAGTATATTTAATTGCATAATGGGGGACACTTTAGTGTTTTATTTACCTTGCAGATGTCACCTCACCGCTGTAATTTAATTCATAAATATATTATTAAAAAGTTGTATTTGGAGTGGACTGCTTCAGGACATCTGACAGTTGGCTCTGGTATTTTTATGATCCATTTCACTGTATATATTCGCAAAGGGTGTTTAAACTGCTGTGTAGCGTAGGACAGCACTACGTAGTTTACGTATTGGGAAACCCAATGGCCGCGTTTCCCAAACTAATTTCAGCTTGTGCGTAGCCTAGAACCTGCGCAGGAGCCTCCACGCAGCTGCGCAGTAGCAACCCCGTTACGCACTATCTTCGTTAGTAGCAGCTGTGTGTGCCCTACTTGCCATCTAAACTGGCTTCGGGAGACACCATCGTCGTAGGTTCTCAAGCGCACGCCGTTACGTGTGTGCTAAAACTACATTCGGGAGACAGCATGCACGTAAAGACCTCCTGGACGAAACCTACGTAAAGCCTACGTAAACTACGTAGTGCTGTCCAACGCTACACAGCAGTTTAAACACCCTTTGTGAATATATACAGTGAAATGGATCATAAAAATACCACACACACACACACATAAATACATATAAATACATATATTTATGTATATGTATATGTATATGTATATGTATATATATGTTTATATATATATATATATATATTTATATATATATATATGTATATATATATGTATATATATATATATACATATATATATATATGTATATATATATATATATATATACTTATATAATCGAGGAGTGACTTCCGCCCCCCGCTGACGCTATACCCACAGCTCTGTAGGCGAGTAAACACAATGCCGACACACCACATCTCGCCAACACAGTAGCCACGGCGTGTGCGCAGAATTTACGGGTGGCGTAGGCCACCTATCATTGCTCACTACACAGTTTCCACGTCGCAACATAATTTATTCCACACACCACATTACGGACAAAACGGAAGGTGAAACAATTTCGTACCGTTTACCGTGCGCACCACCGACACCAAACAGCGATGGCTTTAGCCGAAACAACACGAAGCGCCGCCATTGAACTCTGCGCATCTCCACAACAACACACAAGCAGGTCCTTCGCTTCAACCCCCCCCCCCCCTTCTTACGTACCTCTTTTGTTCCACCCAGGCCGTTACTTTCACTTCACTCATGTCTCTATCAATCACAATATGTCCGTCCTTCACGTGCCATGTACATCCCAAACACAAAAATAAATGGCGACGGGCACACTACAGCGCGTTGTCCTGCTTTGGTAAACACACCAGGCTAGGTTCATGACACCAAAGGGTTCGACAGTGATGTCATCATTATGCAACCCGGAAGCACAAATACCAAGGATACGTCAGTGATGTCAGTCGGGATGCCAGTCGGGATGCCAGGTTTTCAAAAACAAGCGACAGAAACAAGCAAGGACGTTCATGAAAAAACAGCCGAAGGGGTCCGCCATGTTCCAGGGGGGTCCCCGGGGGTCCCAACACACCCAGGGGGTCCACGGACCACCAGAAAAAAAGAAATATATACATTTTTTTCAATTTTTTTTTTTTTTTTTTTTTTACTTTTGGAAAGTTCTATCCCACCATTTTGGTACCCCAAAATAAGCGCGCCCTCACAGCCCTAGAGCCCCGTGCGCGGCTAGGGGGTCGGCCGCCCGTAGGGCAGCCGGACCTCTAGTATATATATACGTATATATATATATATATTAAGGCCAGGCCGTTAACGCCGTTACTGGCGGACTCTTATCGCGCGGAAAAAAAATTACCGCCGTTAATCTATTCTCAAAGTTGGGTCTGGGAGCCAATTACATTAGCTGATGTATACCTGGTCGAATTACTCTGTGTCTGTGTGTGTGTGTGTGTGTGTGTGGGGGGGGGGGGGGGGGGGGGGCGTGAACAAGTTCGAGCGGTGCGGATCATGGGTGAAAAATTACCATATCAAACATCAGCTGCGTGACAATGGAGGACGCTGTGAGCAGTGTGAAGCCGGGTTTGCTTCAGGGCAATTTTATTTACAAAAAGCTTCCTAATGGAAACCTCGACAAGACCAAGGTGATTTGCACTTTGTGCAAAGCTGAAATGGCTTACTGTAGGAGTTCCTCGAGTCCGAAATATCACCTAAGCACAAAGCATCAAATTTATCTTAGCAAGGAAGGTACGTGCCACCGCCGCCGGGCCAAGCACTGCTGCTCCGGGGAGCCGGGGTGCTCCTCAAATTACAATGTTTGAGTGCAACCGAGGCAAGCCCATCAGCACAGCTTTATCAGCCAAGCTAACTAACCTCCTAGCCCAGTGGATTGCAATCAATTGCCGGCCTATCAGCGTGGTGGAAGATGATGGACTCGAGCTTCTTCTCCGGGCGGCAACAGGCGACCCGTGTTACAGACTACCTGCGAGGCGAACTATCATGAGGAGAATCCATGACCAACACGCCACAGAGAAAGCTGTGAAAGAGGAGAAGTTGGCCGGGGCGACGTGTGTAGCACTGACTGGGGACCATTGGACATCTGTCAGCAACGATAACTACCTAGGCGTTACTGTACACTTCATCGATGTCAGCTGGGAACTTCACTCGTTCGCCTTGGGTACGTTTATGTCATTTAATTTATTTAACTTACCACGGTGAAGTTGGTTAACATTTACACAGCTTTAGCTAACGTTATCAGGGATCGATTGATTAATTTTACCACAGGCCAACAACATTAGCTACGTTTGCTGTAGAGCAGGGGTCTTCAACAGGGGGTCCGGGACCCCTAGGGGGTCCTCAGAGTTACTACAGGGGGTCCGCCAAATCTTTGTGTGATATGATTTTTTCTTTTACCTTAACCACTTGAACCCTAGCATCGCTTTTCTGAGGAGAACTTTAGCCAAAAATAGCAGATCTACAAGCTCACAACGCCTCGCGCTGCGAGGCGTTGTGAGCTTTTAGATCGGCTATTTTTGGCAAAGAGCCATAGGTGTAGTAGAGGGAAAAAATAGCAGTCCACGTATACAAAAAATGTTGAATCTGAAACACAATTTTATACGATATAGTGGGGGTCCCTGCTTTACCTCGCCCTCAGCTAGGGGGTCCTTGGCCTGAAAACGTTGAAGACCCCTGCTGTAGACGAATCCACAAAAGCGCTGCCTGTTGGCAGCCATAGCTGCGTTCTCGCGGTGTTGCGGTGCGGACACCGCAGCTATGGCTGCCTACAGGCAGCGCGTTTGTGGATTCGTGTATAGCCCCGACAACGCCAGCCTGCTGATTTTTAGTTGACTACTACTAGCGAACTTATTCTGATCTACTTTGTCTGTCCTAACGTTAGGTGTGATTAAAACAGAGGAGCGGCACTTTGCAGAAGTGTGTGCCAGGCAGTTTCTGGACGTCGCTAATCAGTGGGGGATAGCCGACAAAATCACCACCATTGGGACAGACAGCGCTCCCAACACGATTGCAGCAGGGAGGATACTGCTTCGAGCACATGCCCTGCGTTGCGCACCTTATACAGAGGGCGTAAGAAACGTAAGGAGGAAAGAAAAAGTAAGGACTTACTTTCATTATTGGTCATTATTTTGGGTAGAACACACATATTTTGAATGCCTTCGGCAGACTTCAAATGAGCCATTTTAATCTAGATTAATCTAGATTAACTCCAGGATTGCAGATTAATCTAGATTAAAAAAATTAATCTATGGCCACCTCTAATATATATATATATATGTATATAATTACGGCCGGCGCGTAACGTGCAAGCCTATCCAAAAAAAAAAAGACATACAAGCTATCAACACACTGCGACATGCCACGATGATAGCTTGCAGATCTGTTCTTTTGGGTAGGGCGAGCGGCTGTTAGGAGGAACTGCTGCGCTGGTTCTATGTGTAGCCCCCACAGTCATATTAGCCAGAAGTGGCGTGCAATAGACCTGGCTATCGGGCAGGTTTATTGGCATGACTGGTAACACGTCGGACTGGCGAGTGGGAGCTTCGGGTTCGATCCCAGAATGTCCCATTTCCCAAGTCTACTATGCATAAAATCTTTTGAAAATAGCAGATCTACAAGCTTGTGACACGTTGTGAGCTTGTAGATCTGCTATTTTCAAAAGATCTTTTAACCATTCATAAACATGGCGAGCGCAACAGCTGTCACTTCGTGAGAGGAACTGGGGACTTTCATCATAACGTTTAACTATAAAACTTTGAAATTAAGGAAACATGTTTAGCTCAGCATCATTTAATATACCTGTAGTTAACTTGGCATATGCTTAATATTTGTATTAGATGATCGGATCATCCGTGAGAGTACAATTTGTAAACTTCGGGTTCATGCATAGAGGACGAAGCACCGCAGCCGCTCGCCCTACCCAAAAGAACAGATCTGCAAGCTATCGACACGTGTCGTAGTGCGTTGACAGCTTGTATGTCTGTTTTTTTTTGGGTAGGCACGTTACGCACCGGCCCGCCGTAATATCTATTTATATATATATATATATATATATTTATGTGTGTATACATTTTGTGTGTGTGTGTGTGTTTCATAGATCTATTCCGCTACGATGGGTGTTACAAGCGCCCCAGGGCGCTCGTAACAAACTGCTGCGTAGGACAGCACTCAGGGCTACGCCTCTCCCAGGAGTAGGCGGGGAGTAGGCTACGTGCATGCTGTCTCCCGAATGTAGTTTTAGCAGACACGTAACTCCGTTTGTCCTTGGGCATGACGTTAAACTGCATCCGACGGTGGGGGCCTGGACCTAGGGGACAGAATGAGGGTACCCCTAACCACTGTTACCTCCGGGCGGCCTTTGGCAAAGGCTCAGTACCTGTCAGCCCCCAAACCAGGGTTACGGTGAAGTTCTGGGCAGGTGGGGCTCAGAAGCCTGGGAGGGCAACCCGCCTAGGAGAAGGGAAACTCCAAAATGAAACCTCCACTGCCCTGTGGCAATACCCTACATACGGGATGGGCTTCGGGAGTCAACCCCAAGGACAAATCAGGAGCTGGAGTCCCTACAGGTGGTCCGCTGCTATTCTAAGCAACGTTCCGGCAACTCCTGCGACGACGTTGGTGCCAAGCTGTATTGGCTTCTGCCTCTCCCTTGGATCCCACCAGCAGAGTGGAGAGGGGGGACCTGCTAAGTGGATTATAGCTGGTCTCCCATACCTTGAAACCCAGGCTTGCGCACTGGAGAGGACACTCCAGCGTCGCTTCACCGCGACGACACAACACGGGGAGCAGCAGTCTACCGGTGATAAGCCTCGCTTGATTGGCGTAAATGTGAGGCGCCAGGGGTTGCTCCTGACGGTGGGAGAGATTGTTAAGTTTCGACTGAACAGCTACCGCCCGCCTAAGCTGGGCAGCCCCCAGCCCAAAAGGTGCTGTTCCGCCACAATCCGCTTGCTTCACTGGGTGCGTGAAGCTTAAGGTTATACCTGACAGGTGGATGGAAATCCTGCACCAGGAAAAACAAGAAAAACAAGGAGACCAGCACTCCGAATAATTTGCTGGAACGTTAGGACTATGACTCCCGGTCTATCAAATAACATCCAGGAGATAGACGATGCACGCAAGACAGCAGTGATTGACACCGAACTGCTCAGACTGAAAGTAGACATTGCCGCCCTACAAGAGACCCGTCTTGCTGAATCTGGCACTTTGCGTGAAAAGAATTACACCTTCTTTTGGCGAGGAAAAGCTTCCGATCAAACCAGGGAGCATGGTGTCGGTTTTGCCGTCAAAAACACCCTACTGAATATGATTGAGCCTGGTGAAATTGGTACTGAGAGGATACTTGCCATGCGACTGCACACCACTGATGGGCCTGTCAACCTCGTCAGCGTGTATGCCCCAACGCTGTACTCCCCTCAAGATGTCAAAGATGAGTTCTATGACCGACTTCACAGAACCATCCAGAGCATGCCAACGCAGGAACAGTTAATTCTTTTGGGGGACTTTAATGCCAGAGTGGGCGCTGACTCTGGATCGTGGCCGACCTGTCTTGGGCAATTCGGGGTCGGTAGCTTAAACGAAAATGGTCAACGCCTGCTTGAATTATGCACTATAAACAACATGTGCATCACTAACACCTTTTTCCGGACAAAACCGCAGCACAAGGTCTCCTGGAGACATCCACGCTCCAAGCATTGGCACCAGCTAGATCTCATTATCACCAGGCGGTGCCACCTCAAGAACGTGCTACTCACGCGGTCCTATCAGAGTGCCGACTGTGATACTGACCATTCCTTGGTATGCTGCAGCATCAGGATGAAACCCAAGAAGATTCACCATGCCCGGCCACCAGGGAGGGTGCGTATAAATGTCAACAGTACAAAGCACCCTGACAAAGTGGAAGAGTTCACAAAGGCACTGGAAAGGGCCTTCACCATCAAGCAGCCAGAAGGAAACGCTCAGCAAAGATGGATCTACTTGAGGGACACACTGCACAGCGTAGCACTGAAGGTGTTTGGCAGGAAGAAACGCTTGTCTCAGGACTGGTTTGAGACTCACTCAGGCGAACTCAGCCCTGTGATGGAAGAAAAGCGAGCTGCCTTGCTTAAATACAAACGATGCCCCACTCGGTCCTCACTGCAAGCTTTAAGAACAGCAAGGAGCATAGCCCAGAAAACAGCTAGGCTCTGTGCAAATGCTTATTTTCTGCAGATCTGCAAAGACATCCAAGCAGCAGCTGACACAGGCAATATTCGTGGGGTTTACGATGGCATAAAATCAGCTATCGGTCCTACACTGCAGAAAACTGCACCCCTTAAGTCTCCAACAGGAGAGATCATCAGAGACAAAGGGAAGCAGATGGAGAGATGGGTGGAACATTATTCAGATCTTTACTCCACGGAGAGCACCATCTCTGATTCTACAATGGAGGCAATCAAGAGCCTACCGACCATGGAGGAGTTAGATGAAATGCCATCCCTGGAGGAATTAAGCAAAGCCATCGACCGCCTACCTTCCGGAAAAGCTCCAGGCCTAGATGGAATCCCGCCTGAAGTTGTCAAGTGTGCAAAGGGACCCATGCTAAACCACCTGCATGAACTTCTCCTCCAGTGTTGGGAGGAGAGTGCAGTACCACAAGACATGCGGGACTGCAGTATTGTCACCCTCTATAAGAACAAAGGGGATAGAAGTGACTGCAACAATTATAGAGGTATCTCTCTGCTAAGCATAGTAGGGAAGATCTTTGCTCGTGTTGTACTGAACAGGCTCCAGAAACTCGCAGAGAGAATCTACCCAGAGTCGCAGTACGGCTTCAGGTCAGAGCGATCCACGACCGACATGATCTTCTCTCTGCGCCAGCTGCAAGAGAAGTGCAGGGAACAGAGGATGCCCCTGTATGTTGCTTTTGTCGACCTGACCAAGGCCTTTGATCTGATAAGTCGAGATGGCCTCTTCAAGATCTTGAACAAGATAGGATGCCCCCCGAAGCTCCTAAACTTGATCCAGTCTTTCCATACAGATATGAGAGGCATTGTCCAGTTTGATGGAGCTTCCTCTGATGCTTTCGACATCCGCAGTGGTGTGAAGCAAGGCTGTGTCCTTGCTCCAACCCTCTTTGGCATTTACTTTGCTGTAATGCTGCAACATGCTTTTGGACAGTCAGCTGATGGCATATACCTCCATACAAGATCAGATGGAAAGCTGTTCAGCATCTCACGCCTGAGGGCGAAGACTAAAGTCAGGCAAGTCCTCATCAGGGACATGCTCTTTGCAGATGACGCTGCACTGGTAGCCCACTCGCAAGAGCAGCTGCAAAGGCTCATGGATCAGCTCTCCAACGCATGCACAGATTTCAGACTCACCATCAGCCTGAAAAAAACACACATCATGGGACAAGGCGTTGAGAACATCCCTTCAATCACTATATCAGACTACAAGCTGGAAGCAGTGCACCAGTTTACTTACCTTGGCTCCACAATCACGGATAACCTCTGCTTAGACCCTGAAATCGATCGGAGGATTGGTCGAGCTGCAACAACCTTTGCTAGGCTGAACCAGAGAGTATGGACCAATAGTAAACTGTCGACCCACACCAAGATGTCTGTCTACAGCGCTTGCATCATCAGCATCCTGCTGTATGGGAGCGAGTCTTGGATTACATACTCAAGACAAGAAAGACGCCTCCATGCATTTCACATGCGAAACCTCAGACGCATCCTCAACATCAAATGGCAAGATCATGTGACAAATGAGGAAGTCCTCAAACAAGCTCAGATGTCCAGCCTCTACACCATGTTGCGCCAGCGGCGTCTTAGATGGCTCGGCCATGTCCATCGCATGGCAGACGGGAGGATTCCCAAGGACCTGCTGTACGGTCAGCTTGCCACTGGCACCAGGCCAGTAGGCCGCCCCCACCTGCGGTTCAAAGACGTGTGCAAGCGGGACATGAAATCCATGGACATAAGAGTGGACAACTGGGAGGATAGTGCAAACGATCGTGCCAGCTGGAGGCAGGAGGTCCGGAAAGGAATCCAGAAGAGTGAAACGGCGCTGAGTCAAGCAGCAGCAGAAAGGAGAGCAAGGCGAAAAGCACCTCAATCAGCATCAGCAGGCGAGAGCACATTCAAGTGCAATCACTGCCAGAGAGACTGTAAATCGCGAGTGGGACTGTACAGCCACACTAAGCACTGCTCCCTCAGCACCACCTGATCTAATCCAAGTGCGCTTGTGCCATGGTCTCTCGAGACTGACGGCCGCTACTAACTCCGTGCACAGGAGAACCTACGACGATGGTGTCTCCAGAAGCCAGTTTAGATGGCACGTAGGGCACAACCAGCTGCTACTAATGAGGGTAGAGCGTAGGTTTTGCCGAGTCCCAGCTGTGTAGGAGGCTCTTACGCAAGCTGCGTAGGCTACGCATGACCTGAAATCTGCGTGCCTGCTAAGGTACTGCGCAGCCTGTGTGTACGCATGTAAGACCCGTCGTAGGACCTGCGAAGCATCTCTACGCAGCATCTCTACGAAGCTCTTTGGGAAACGCGGCCATCGACCCTTCAAGCTGAAGTGACGATGTGACAACACACAGGTCTCAGCTCTGTACAGACAGATGGCTCTCATGTGGATCTCAGACTTCATGTGGTCATTTATGATGTACTGTATTGACGATGTTTGACTCTATATTTGACCGTTGGCATTTTCAGCTGTTTCTGACATACAAGCCTTCTTTCTGTCAGGTACAATGGGTATTGAATGACCGGGTGGGGAATGCATTCTCAACTTGCATCGTTCCCGAGTAGGCCGGTGCCCAACAGTATCGTATTATGTATTAACAAATTATGCACATTTTGTGTGTGTGTGTGTGTGTGTGTGTGTGTTCCAGTGGATAGATCAGACCCTCCTTCACCCTCCGGACACTTTTTGTTTACATCAGCATGCACGTTGTGGCTTCTGCAGCGCTCCACAGATCGTCAAAACAAGGTGAAAAACGCTGGCAACAACATAATTTATTAAATAATACCTGGCAGTGAATGTGTTAAGAGCTTACACTTAACCTTAGGTTTTTTTTTGTCATGGTATAATCTTCATCCCACATCAAGTACATTAACAGTAAAAGACACAAAGTACATAAAGAGAGACAGATTTATTGACATTCATTTCAAACTCAGGACAGATACTGGTACACTGGTCAACGTTAAATTGGCTGTTTTTTCCTTAAATGTATAAAATAAAGAATAAATGTATGCTTTGAAAAATTAATGGTCATGAATAATTTTAACATGCACGGTACATCATTATCAGACCTAGACCCTTCAACTTCTTGTTTATGACTGGCTAGTGGCTATCAGAGGTTTTGTAGCATTTATAGAAATATTGGGCCTTAAATGTAATTAAAACAATATGTGATATGTATTTTTCCCCACATTTGTAAACAAATATTAAAAATAAAATGGTGCCCAGTGTTCTCAGGGGCCCAATCTTCCAGTTACCATGTTTGAATTGCAGACAGTTTACAACATGAGCAGAGAGAAAACATAATATTTATCTATATTTTTTTTTAGTGAACAAGAAACAATAGAAAAAGACCATGTACATTCTAAATAACATTTGGAAATACTCCTCCCCCCCTTTTTTTCTCCATTTTTTTTATTCCTCCCTTCTGTACACTCTTTTTTTCTTAATACATTTGTTTGGTGCCTTTTTTCTTTTTTTTCCCCTTCCCACCCTTCCCAAGGTCTGTCCACCCGTAGGCACAGAATGGTAATAGTACTGATATTTTTGCCAATAATATCCACAGTACTCTTAAGTGCATTTGGAAAATTACATTTGGAAATAAAACAACAGACATTTTAGAACAAAAAAACAACAACCTGACTACGTTTTACATGAATAAAAAGAAACAAAATCAATTAAGACAGACAAAAAAATGGTCAGGCTTTCTGAGAGGCTGTTTCTGTGTTTCTCTTTGGCATTTTTTTCTTTTTGTCCTTTTCTAACAACCATTGGCACCTGTTGAGGTCCAATTCTAGGCAGAAAAAAAAAACGTGTGTCTCCCTCCGCCAGGAGCCCGGTCCCCGCCGGCCCAGTGCAGGGAGATCACCCATACAGCGTGCAGGGAGGACCCCCTCCCCTTTCATTACATTAAAACAGGTAGACCAGGGTGTTTTCTACAAATGTCTTGTAAATCAGTAGTTCTCACTGTTTCGTGCCAAGGACCCCACAAAATTATATGTATTGATTGATTGATTGGATGATATGACCCCCCATCTGAAAATGTTTTGTGCCAGGGACCCCCCCAGAAGAGAGGGTTTGGGTTAAAAGTTATTTTTTTTATTCTTTAATAACAGATGTACAAGCTTGCAGTGCAACACAAAGTGATGTGCTGTGAACTTGTATATCTGCTACTTTTGTAGAACTGTAGATATACTTTTTGGTAGAATTTTTTTTTTATTGTAGATTTTTGTAGATCTTGTAGATCAGCTATTTTTCAATAGCCAACATTAAAATATAAAATGACACGGGTGCTTTCCCGGTTTCAGTGGTTAATTAAATGAAAACAGGTACACCAGGGTTGAAGAGGTTAATGTGAGATGTTTCTCAGAGGTGCACCTGTCCTGCAAACTGAAAGATTAACCATCAAATCTCTTAAAGCAGATTTGAGGACTGCCTTGTTCGAGGACGATCTTGTTGATCCAGGGAACCATCGCTGTCACGTTGAAGTTCACAGAAGTTTGTTGATAACGACCCAAACTTATGGTACCATACAGCGTCCAGGAGGCATCTTCGTTATCGCACATCAGGGGTCCTCCCCAGTCCCACTGAAACAAGAAGCAGTTGTGTTTTTCATTGTGTGTTTTTATATCATAAATAAATAAATATCATGTGATGTTTTTATCTCTGTTACTCACTGCAATGGGTTGGAACTCAGAGCCTGCAGTACAGAACGTAGTGCTGGTGATCCATTTGTCAGGGTCAGAACCTGCAGGCCAGTCACGTCTGCACTGATCATTTGTGATGATTGTGGCAGAAGTCTCACGGAGCAGGTCAGAATAGCATGATTGTGGTCCTGGGGGGAAAAAAGCACATAGGATTCAAAGTTGAGGACTTTGTACAGTCATTTATAAATACAGAGGAACATTCCATTTGATTGAATTTGAAATTATGAATTCTCATCCAAATCCTGACTGACTTTGTTCATGTCTATATTTTGAACATCTCTTCAAAATATAGAAGCATGAAAAATTTAAACGAGTGGGTTTACTGCTGTTGTATTAACTTGCCTGAATGTAAGTTGGGGAAATAACCCAACTAAATGGAGGAGTGACATATCCCGACATTTTCAACTACTTAGTGAATTCTCCAGGATAGTATATGTCTCTATACAGCATAAGTCCCGCCCCATTATCAGTACATGCTGATAATGTGACCAATCAAATTCTTTGTCAACCTGTATGAATGTGTGTTTATATTGTTTCCTCACCATCCCATGTGGTCATCCCCCATCCAGTGATCGTGCACCTCGTGCCAGCAGGGGGGAATTCATCAGCCTCAGGAAGACACACAGGTTTAACATTCTTGTTAAACTTCGCAGGGCTGGACAGTTTGGCCAACATCATCGCATGCTGAGGAAAGTTGTATTCGGGGTGCCTGAAGACCTATCAGAGAAAAGACACACGGTTAGATTAACCACATAAGCCGTGTTTGCAAAAGTAAAAAAAAAAGAGAGAGATTAGATTGTAGATATATTTTCAAAGGATTTTTTTTTTTACAAATTGTGGAATATCTTTGACTGAATGAAAAGCAGATAGACGATGAAATGACCAAACAATTTTGTGAAAGTGAAATATTCCATTAAAGACTTTGTTCAGACAGCAGGCTCAGACTTGATAAAAAACATCTGATTCCATCCAGAGAGGCCAAACATCAGATTAGCTGTGTCAGTGTGAACATAGTGTTAGTTATGTAATATGTTCTGACACATGTTTGATGTTCATACTGTACCTCTTCAATCCTGATCCGCTGAGTGTCTTCGGTGGTAGACAGATTGTGAACTCCTAAAACTACATAGCCTCCGGGTCTGGAGAAGACAACATAAACAAATGATTATGAACATTTGTCCATTAGTAGCAGAGTTACTGGTTGTTTTTTACATTTTACATATTTAACCACTTTAGCCCTACATTCTTCTTTGTACAATGAACAGCGAAAATAGCCAATCTACAATGTCAAAATGTGTTGCTGTGGCACGTTAACGTATAGATCTGCTTTTTTGTCAGTTTTGTGACATCTTGTACCTATAATGACTAATGACAGGATAGTGAGGACACGTTTAAAGGGATGAAGAGACAGAGTGATTAATAATAAACTGTTTTCTTATGTCATGGTTATGTATGTTTGTATTACCTGGCCTGGTAGTTAGTCGCAACAATATACTGATTAATCAGTGCACCACCCCCACGAAAGCTTCCATCGGGTCCCTGAAAGATAAAAGGTAAAGTGTGAATCAAAGGCAGACATATCGTAAGCTTAGTTCGGATTTTTGCCGTGTGACACCGTCGTACAATGGAGCATAAATGAAGCACTTCTCCAAGATATTACCTTGTTTTATTAGCGTGTGTGTGTGTGTGTGTGTGTGTGTGTGTGTGTGACACTTCCTAGTGTCCTTGAGCAAGACACTGAATCCCTAACTGTTATGGATTCAGTGTCTTGCTCAAGGACACTCCAACACTCAAACAGGAGAAGCCGGGGATCGATCGAATGTATATTTATTTGTATAATGTATATTTACCCAGATAGCCACCATCCAGGGCCAGGAATGTGGAGCAGCCTCTTTACCGTTGACGATACGTCCAACTGCACGGTTGTCTCGAGTCCCACAATCTTCATCTCTCATCTCTACACATGATAAAACACACCAGGACAGCTCTAAATACATACAATTATATAGCTTACATTTAATGATACACACACACACACACACACACACACACACACACACACACACACACACAGCATTGCTTCAATGACTGTGTGCCAGGACATTAAAACATGAACACACCTTGAATGGCAGATCTGATGAACTTCTTGCTGGATGTCCAGTAAACGGTGGGTATGTCTGGATCGCCACAAACTTTAGGACCCCTGATCACAAAACCTGCCAATAGCCAATCGTTGTCTTTTTTGACCATGAGCGGACCACCTCCGTCTCCCTGATAAGACACAAGTAATCATTGTTCACTCTCCAGCGCTCAGTTTCTGTTAAAGCACACTGTTAACTTTTTACAATGTAAAGTCTTTACAATTTATTCTATTTTTCTACAGAGACAGGCTATAGTAGTTTTCTGTTAGCTTGGAATCCCCATCGATGATGTCATTGGCAGGCAGGTTCCTGAGCTGTCTACGGCCCAGATGAGGTTGAAAGTGGGTGAAGTGCTACATTAAGATTTGAATGGGATTTGAATGGCATTCTTACTATGCATGCGTCCTGGCCTCCTTTCATGTTTCCTGCACAGATCATGTCGTCATCTACCTGACTCCAGATCTCCTTACAACGTTTATGGTCAGTTACCGTAACGTTGACTGCTTGAAGAGCTCTGGGGAATGGTAGTATTTCTATAAATACAAATAAACAGAATCATTATCAGTGTGAGTATAAGTCTGGCTGCAGGATTAACAACTTTCAACCCTGCGTCCCTATTTTGGGCATGTTATTATGGTGTGTGTTTACAAAGTGTTTACAAAAATGGAAACCGAAATGTCATTATTTATGCGATTATTGTAGAGCTGCTGTTTTCACCAAATATCGGCGTATTATGACATGGCCAGAATAGTGAGGCTGTCTGTCAAAACATTATTCAGTCAAATTCTACGTGTACTGCACACCAGTGGTTCTCAAAGTGGGGTCCGAGGACCTCCAGGGGTACTTGAGGTGGCTCCAGGGGGAGCTCAATAAAATGATTGATCGTAAGTGTCCATTTGGTTACATCTGAAAGTGTTAACCAGATGGACACTCTGAATTGGACCCTTACAAGTTTCATTTGGCCACATTTGATCATTTGGTCCCCAGGGTGCCCCGTGCTTACCTTCTCCGACGCGACCCCAACCGTAGACGATGGCCTCCGTACCAGTCGGAAACACACTGCCGTCGTCTGCCAGGCAAACCGGTTGGATGTCATCAGTGAAGTCGACGGGTGAGTCCATTTTCAGCAGAGCGTTGTCGTTACCCCACCGCCCGCTATAGGAAGATCAGAATAATCCAATATTAGTTATTAATAACACTAGAATAATCTACTTTGATTTTGGTCAGTCATGCGCATCCTTACCTTAGAGACCAATTAGGGTTGATCCTGAAATCAATAACGCGTCTCCTAACACCAACACCTGCCTCATCCAGGTTGCTCCTCCCAAACTGGACTCTCAATTTCCTTGGGTTGATGTCTCTGGAAGAGAGAAATATAAAGATCCCATTTAAGTGATATGCTATATTCCTTATTGTCTCCGCCAGGAGACATTGTTTTCACTTTCCACATGTCAAGCTAACATTGGTCAAGCCTCACGTGACACGTGACAATACGGTGAAATAGTGTGATCTGATTGGCTAGTGACGTATAGCGGCCTATAAATACATGTGTCACTTTGAAAGAGTCTTAGCCTCTTTCAAAGTGAGGTAAGACAGGAATAATCACACTTACACAGACAGGACAGATAGGACACTTACATAGGACACTTACATAGTAGACAGGACGGATAGGACACTTATACAGACAGGACGGATAGGACACTTATACAGACAGAACGGATAGGACAGTCCGTAACATGTTCTATTTTTTGTAAGAATTAGAACATAAGAAGTAGAACATTCCCAACATTCCCAAGTCTGCTGGCGGAGACTTGTGCTCCGTGGAGCACTTTTTCTAGTCTTTCTTTGTTTTTAGCGGCGATCCTGCTTTATACCTGACTTTGTCCGTGTGCGTACGTACACGTTCTGATTGGTCAGGTGCGTACGTCAACAAAGTGATTGGTCAAGCTTCACGTGACACGTAGCTATAAACACATTATAAACATATATCGATGACAAAATGTATCAAAGGCGCCACTACCTTCGCACAGGGTGTGTTTTTTTGTATTGCTGACAGTTCTCCAAGATGCCTCTCTCTCCCCCCCATCGCTCTCCCTTCCCTCTCCCTATATCCCTCTCTCTCTCCGCCCCCTCTCTCTCTCTCTGCCGCTCGCTCGCACAAACTTTGCATGTGCACAGAATGACAGGCTAACGACACAAACACAGGGAGGAGGACCCTAAGCCCCCGATCTCTCAGGAGAATCTGGTGTAATAATATGAATGAACTTACGTGAGGCATTGTGCAGGAAGGTAAACATGTTGGTTGTCCACCACATTCCCGTTGCAGATATGAGTTTTTGATGGTCCACGGACAATCTGAACGCTGACAGCAGACGGAAGCTTCGCTGGCCTTCCTCCAATAATGAATTGGTCAGGTTGGTCATGGGTAGTTACACCTGCCGCCGTCGCACCCACTGGAACAGAGACCACACTAATTAACCACAACTAAAGACCTACGTTTATGGCATATCGCATTTAAAAAAGACAAAATCCAAAGAATTAGGGACAAGTGTTAAATATATCTATATTCTGATAGTAGCCTAATCATTGCTGTACAGTAAAAGGGGTCTCCCAGTCTCAACAGGAGAGAGAACTCATACAGGATAAACATGTGAAATAGGAAGTGATGCAGACAAAATTGGAACTGGAAAATGATAAGATTTGAATCTATAATAAATTGCACAAAAAAAAAAACATTATGAAATTTGTCTTACCATAGAGCGCAATGATCAGAATGATGTAAGGACGGCACCACCATTTCTGGAGGCTTATGTCAGCCATCGTGGCACAGAGGCCGCAGAGATCTGAAATAAGAAGGACACGTTGATCACAGCAGTGCCAGGACGAAACCTATGACCTTCATGGAATATAGGCTGCCCTAGCGTGTCTGACATCTGGTCTAGAGGGGCGGGTTCAAAATCTCCGGAGAAAAATTCTGTTAGATCCCATTGGTTCACCGATCTGTCCGTCAGCCACCATGCCCCTCCTCCTCCCCCAATGTGCAGCATTGAGAGCCCTGATGTCACAACATTTGGAGCGACGCCCACTGCACTCTGGTTGGTTGGGGAAATGAAACACTTCCTATAGAGCGTCGCAGTTCCCGCCCACTTCCAGTTGCCGGAAGTAAATACTCAATGCATTTCTCCCATTGACTTTTCCGAAAATATTTATGTAAATTAATTTAAGCCTAGAATCAAGCTATCCAGGATGCTGGTGAATCATGACCATAAAACGTTTGATTCTGTGAAAAAACTTTTTTGAAAACGGCAAAACAAAGGATATTTATTAAACATAGTATATCATATCATTAAATATAAAATTTAAAAAATCACAGAAAAAAATGTTTTATGGTCATGATTCACCAGAATCCTGGATGGCTTGATTCTAGGCTTAAATTCATTGATATAAATATTTTTGGAAAAGTCAATGGGAAAAATGCATTGAGTATTTACTTCCGGCACCCGGATTCTGCGCAACTGCGATGCTCTATAGACGGGTTTCCTGTTAGTAAACATGAGAGGATATGACCGCGCAGAGGAGGGGTAAGCCTATAGAGGGCGCCATTACCCGCAGCAGATCTGGTCAAATGTCCATTCATAAAAGAAATGATCTTCACCGGGTTTAATGAAAGTAGATTAAATTATGCAGTTTGTAATACCTTGTTTACTCAATAAAAATGATTTGTCGGAAGTTGGATCTGTTTGTATATAATAGCAGCATTATGCCTATTATATGCCTATAATAGCAGAATTATGGCTATCTAACTCCCGAACACAACAACAGAGTGAACGGCGCTTCCGGTTCGTTTCCCCCGAGCGTGCGCAGATTGCGCATTCTGCTCTGTGATGACGTCGCGCGGAAATCCGTCTATTCCAGGAACGTCAACAGGGCGTTACTATGGATCCCACGCCAGCTCTTGGCAAACCCACTGTGATTGGTCAGTAGTCGCTGTGATTGACAGTTCTCGTTTTTGCAACTATGCCTATACCTAACCTTAACCCTAACCCTAACCTCAGTAAAACTATGCCTGCCAGGGAGCCAATCAGATAGGTAAGGCGGGTCTATATCCTGGAGCGTTGGTGGGATCCATAATCAGGCGTCAACAGGCTGGTCCAGGCTCTTATTTTTTAGCAAAACTAAAAACTAAAATCCTGGAGATCGAGGCTACATGGAATAAAACATGAAATAAAACAAGTAAAACAAGAACACATTTAGTAATCAAACCTGATTGAAGACTCGCTCTGATGGTATCCAAGCAGGAAGTAAATCCAGATGCGCCTTGGCAGTCTAGGGGAGGGAGAATCACTGGAGAACTAATCCGTGGAAAGAATACCTGGGATCTATACTGCTTCTCTCTGAAGAAGTGGTTGACGTCTCTGGTATCACCGTTGGATCGGAAAGAAAGAACTTGTCTATTGTGTTGCCTTAAATACCCTTGGCTGCAGTGCTAGTGTCATTAGGGTGATGTCAGTCATATCCATATATGGAGCCCCCGATGTCATGCCTGAAGATAGGGTCTATAATGTCAGGCTTGGATGTTTCGGTTAGCTCCATATATGGGGCTCTGGGGGGGGGGGGGGGGGGGTCTCTGATGTCAGAGCTAAGCTTGGTATGTCAGTTTTTTCCATGTATAGATTTCCAGGAGAGATTATGCTGTAGCATCAGTCCAATGGTGGAAAAAGTACTGAAATGTTTTACTTAGGTACAAGTATCAATACTGCAATGTAGAAGTACTCTGTTACAATTAAAAGTCCAGAATTCAAAATTGACTTGAGTAAAAGTACAATATTATTGGTATCAAAATGTCCTTCATTACTTTACACCACTATATGTTAGGTTATCCTTTCAAAGTAAAAGGCCAATTGTTACAGTTTTAGTTAACTTTTATGTTCGAAATCAACATTAGCAAATCAAAACGGATACAGGTCCTAAACCATGAGGGCACCTCAATGTTAAATTCAGTTTCTTCCAAAATGTTAAAAAATATATGTAATAAAAAATAAATGTGTGCTTTGGAAAATGGTTTGAAGTATTTGTATGATTTGAACATGCAGGGTAGATCATTATCAGACCTAAACTTACATTTCTTGTTTATCCCCAACATGACTGGATGAATGTTGTAGCAATTTGTAGCATTAGTAGAAATATTGGGCCTTAAATGTCATCTGAAATTGATTTGGCCCCTCATTTATAACATATAAATGTAAAATCAAATATGAAATAGAAAAAAATAAATGTAAAATGTGTCCCTTTTATGCCCATATATGGAGATCTCTGTATCTGTCAGTCCATGTACCTTATATACCCATATATGGAGATTGGAGATCCCTGATCATGGTCGTCAGTATATACCCATATATTGTCATGCCCATATACGGGCATATAATTTAGATCGGCAGTTCTGGACAACTGGATATCCATAATGCCTATATATGGTTTCGGGGGGCGTGGCAGCTAAAATGAATATCAAATAACTAAATACAAGCAACTTAAAAACTGTCTGGGGTGTTCACAAAAGCCAGAGTAGACGGTAAAATGACCCAAAACATGTTTGAAAGTGAAATATCTATTTATCACAGTAACTGTATTTTTATCTATAGGCCTACATGTCATACATTCAATGTAAAATTCAAATTAGTTTTATTGCACAAAAGTAAACTCAGAGTAATGTAATATTTTGCCTTTCAAAAGTGATACTATCTAATCTTAACTAAACTTAAAAGGGCATTTCACTTTAAAACATTTCTGTCTGACATTCACATTTTTAGCTGCTGGTCAGATCTAAAAATGAGTAACTGAATATGGGCTCAATGTGAACATAGTCAAACAGAAAGGACAAGTGTGGCATATATTTGTCATTAAGAATGGGGAATTAGGTGAGAGCGTTGCTCAGTAAATTCATAACATCCCTGTTAAATGCCTTCTACCATTCTGAGGTCCAACTAATATCCATAAATACTGAAGGCAATAAGGAATTGAATACATATTTTAGGATGTTTTAGTAGGTCTCTCTCTAGCAGCTGTATTGTATGTGTATGTGACACCCTGAATCTTTGAACCTTGCACGCAGGTACACATTGTGATAACATACCTAGAGTCTACTGAAATCTGATGTATATTGCAGGTGTTCCTTCAGAATCCTCTGCACCACACCACCTTCATCCTCTGCTCTCACACTGTTGATATTGACCTCTAGTTTCTTCTCTATGAGATAATCCACCATTGAGAGAACCTCCCACTGGTCACCTTGACTCTGTGCTTTGTGGTGTTTACAATATGATGACAGCTGAATGGATGTTCTCCTTTACAGAAGAATCTTCATACTGTTGTGTCATCTCTATAGATATAGACCAGAGCCCACGATTTCGTCCCAAGCAGTGGAGTAAAGTAACTAAGTACATTTACTCAAGTACTGTACTTAAGTACAATTTTGAGGTACTTTTACTTTAATGGAGTATTTCCAATTGTCTATACTTTCACTTCTACTCCACTACATCTCAGAGGCAAATATTGTACTTTTACTCCACTACAATTATTTGAAAACTTTAGTTACTAGTTAATTTGCAGATATTAATTATCACATTATAAAACATACATTAACCAGCTTTAGCCCTATTTTATGCCTAGAGTAAATTATATATATATCAATTTTAACCAAAATATATCACCTACGCACTTATAAGCTCTTATCTTGTACTTCGGCCCTTCAAAAAGTTAAAATATAGGCTTTTTACTTGTAACAGAATATTTCTACATTATGGTTTTGCTATTTTTACTTAAGTAAAACAAACTCTGACTACTTCTTCCACCACTGGTCAATATGCACGGCCAACAGTAGCCTACTACTTTGACTGTGCAGAGCTAATCATCAGGTCTTATAAGATCTGCAACTGGAGCGATAGTCTCAAATTGATTTTATGGTTGGAGGTTCAAAACTAGCCTGGTAAACCCTCCCTCCAGAAATCTCAATTGTATTTTATTTCAGGAATCAAATGGAAATGAGATTTCCGGAGGGAGGGTTTACCAGGCTAGTTAAAAACAGGAAATGTATGTCAGGATCTGTTTCCTTTTTTTATTTATTTTGTAGTGGTTGTTTTTCTGTGGTGTGCTTAGGTTTTACGTTACTGCTGTGTTCCTTTATTTTGAAGTAATATCCCTAGTGTTTCCTGTTGTCCTTGTAGCTGTTGTCTGTCTTGTCTTGTCTTGTCTTATCTACCCTGTGTTTATTGTTCATTTGAGTCACCTGTGTCCTGTTAACACCAGCCTATCCCTGTGTTGATTATCTTTGAGTTTCACCTGTATAGTCCCCTTTGTTCCTTCCTGTTTGTGTTGCATACAGTATGTGAGTGTTATTTTTTTTGGGTCCTCTGTTCCTTTGTTTGCACTTTGAGTTGGCATCTGATCAAGTTTTCATTGGGTCAACATTTATAAGACCCACAGACACACTTTTAATCAATTTCACTTTCAAAATGTTCGAAGAAAATTGCCGATCTACAAGCTCTCAAGACATCACATAGTGGTGTGCTGTGAGCTTGTAGATTGGCTATTTTGGCTACTTCTGCCTGGCTGACACTTTTGTACGACGAAGTAAGGCCATAATTTACGTGGGGAAAAAACATACAATGTTTAAAAATGGAGATTACTGCCCAACAGCAACGATATGCAGGTTTCAGCTATTAGTTTCTCCAGAGATGATACGCCTTGCAATTGTTCCAATACAGAGTGTATGGCACCATAGCCTAATTTATAAATTATGTGTATAATACATTAGGGATATAATATAGGCTATTTTAATGTATTGAGATCTCCACCAAGTGGCAGTGTAACCTTGGGTATAAATGCTGGGTGTCCTGCATTGTACTGTATCTTCAAAAACATAAACAAACAGTATTCATTGCTGTGTAGGCCAATATGTTAGAAAATAAAACTCGACAGAAACAGGTACAAATCTGTTCTGCAAGAATTGCATGAACACATTTCCCAAAAAATAAGCAATCAGTGGAAATTTGCAAATGGCAGGTGATGTACCTGTGTTGAATTCAGTTACTTAGCTTGTCTTTGAGCCTGTGACAGATGTGGTGCATTTGATAGACATCACTCACCTGTCAAGACTCAAGGTCAGACTAAAACCATATAGAGGTAAAAGTCTATAAACTAATTTTGGTGCTGTGTGGGATTTTAGACACGGAGAGGATCCGTGTAGAATGCTTTCCCTCTGGTGGGTGGAGAGATATAGAAGAGAGGGATTGACATTTCCACAAAGAGTTTATATAAATGAGGGCAGGACATAAATATTAAATAAATATTCAGTTTAAATGCAATAAAATGCTATGCAAATATTTCATTTAAACCCAAATTAAGTGTACGGTGCGTAATCAAACACTAAATCGCCTGTGTCAGTGGAATTCAATGACAGCTTTTGTCAGTTTTGAGGCAAATACTGCATATATCTCAAGTGAAGCACAAGAAATAAGGATGAAGAACATGAACATTGAACATAGTTTCTTAACCAAGTAGATTTTTGTTAGAACATTGGATTGTGTAGCCGTATAAGAAGACAATGGCATGCAATTCTGTTTTTTAAGGAAATTGAAGGTGAGACTATGGTTTGCCCTGATGCAGAACATGTTTGATAGACACTTCTCACAAGGGTAGGGTTAGATCGTATAAACCTGACAGGAGAGATCTGTATTTGAATTTAGCCCTGTCAACGATTTTGACATGGAACCCAGTACCCAGACCATACCCAGTGTCAGAGTATCTGTTGTACACGCCTGTCTGTCTGTGTCCATTTTATGCCCATATTTGGAGATCCCTGATGTCATAAATATATGCCTATATATGGGCATATTGGTTGGAGATTTCTGCCCGACAGCGACGATATGTCATAGATGACTGACGTCATAGACTAGCCAGATGAATATCCACATGGAAGCAACGTTATTATTTTTTACTTTAAAACGTATAAATATATACGCTTGTAGATCTGCTGCTTTTGTGTGACGCTGTTGTACGATCAAGTGGGTGTTAATTAATTCATGAAAAAACACCAAAAAGTTAGAATAAGGAGGTTTCTGCCCGACAGGAACGATAGACTGTACGTTTCCCAACACTGTTCAGTGTAAAGATAGGCTGACTATCCAGGGTCCAATAATGATGAGCCCTGATGAACCTAAAATAACCAATCATTAAAAAAATAAATCCATTTAAACTTCGAAAATCATCTCTGGAGTGTCAGGGAACTTGCTCTTGCTGGACTGCAAACAACCTAAATGTATGTAAGATAAATAACAACAAAACAATTTATTGGCAGATGTGATTTACCGTAAATTCTCTAATAGTGACCCGGGCTTTTATTTGTTTTCAATTGTAGTCTGTTTTATTTGTTTAAACTGTAAACCTGTACCAGGTTTTTATTGAAAGGAGGCATGTAAGAGAGAGGCCTATATTTCTATTTTTCAAATAGAAATATCATATATAGAAATATATATAGATATATATATATATAGAAATGTATATATAGAAATATGATATATATAGAAAATATATTTTTTCTAAAAAAAAAAGTATTAGAAGAGAGGCTTTTAATTGCTTGTTTCAACAACACCTTTTAATATCAGTGCATTGATGTACTGCAATTTTGATCATAAAACCTTTTTCTTCAGGAAAAACAACTGTGGAATTGGCAGATCTACAAGCTCACAACGTGTGACACGTTTGTGACCCTGAAGCCAGCTCTACAGAAGTCCCTGGTCGTTGTGCTACACCAGAATGCTATGTGTAGTAGCACTAGCATCACCCAGGATGAACATGTTGATGTTGTCAACAAACATCAGTATGGCAGGGGGGGCGACCAAGGCTGAGTGAGATGGCAACCGGGAGAACGAGGCTGGTCTGTCACTGCCTTTGACGCCGGAAGCTCCAAGCAGGGGAGGAAAGCACTGGAGAGCTAGCCAGATGTATGGAGGACGGAGATGACTGGAG
The DNA here is from genome assembly GCF_963454915.1 of Gymnoscopelus microlampas. Classification (NCBI taxonomy): domain Eukaryota; kingdom Metazoa; phylum Chordata; class Actinopteri; order Myctophiformes; family Myctophidae; genus Gymnoscopelus; species Gymnoscopelus microlampas. Next base: position 40,493,835 of record NC_139955.1, read on the forward strand.
ACGCAGCTGGAGGGCTCATCTGGGGATGAATTAGAGATTGCGGGGCTCTATCTATCTCTATCCAAAGTTTGACCCTGGCCATCACTTACACAACAGTCAAGTAGAAGACGGCTCAAGGTAGGAACTTTTTTTCTCCTTCTTTCTTTGCTGCTGCTGCTTGTGTTGTATGCTGTTTGTATACTAATGTGATTCAAGCTGTTGCACTGTTGGTGTCATTTTGAGACATTTTGGGACCCAATGATCGGGTGGCAATGAAACATGTTCAGTGACTGCCGTTGTCAAGGCTGTGAGTTGTAACAGGAAACAGTATATGTGTGTGTGGCTCTTGGTACTTTGAATTATCCTATGAGTGAGTTTGCAAGTTCAAGCTAGCTAGAGGTTTTGACATATCATCATTTCAAAATGTTCATTTGCAATAGGCTCTTTGCACGTCAGCCATTTTGGAAACAATTTGGGCCTCTTCCTTCACAGGTCTTACCTATATACGATTTCTTTCTTTCTTTCTTTCTTTCTTTCTTTCTTTCTTTCTTTCTTTCTTTCTTTCTTTCTTTCTGTAGTCTTTGCAGACTTTTCTTTCCTTTGCACTTTTAACTTATTTTGTCCTTTACTCATGCTAAAACAGGATTGCATAACTGTTAAAAAATACAACCTTTGCATCTACTGTTTGTTTGCAGCTTGTATGGTGCCCTATAGGCCAGTGGTTCTCAAACCTATTCATGTCAAGGACCCCCAAATGAATGTTGGACTATGCCGTGGAACCCCTTCAAGACCCGTGGGGGTCCCCAGACCCCACTTTGAGAACCACTGCCCAGATCAGTCGTTCTCAAAGTGGGGTTTAGCCTATTTAGACCTGAGACCTGAAAAGTTAATATTTTGGACATTGTTGCTTTCTGCCCGACAGCAGAGATATAATATTAATACCCTAGATTCAAAAACTGGTTCCCTGTGCTGTGCAGGGGAAAGATTTCAGCTCTTGTGTTTTCTTTTTCCTCAACACTGATCTAACAGAGCACACATTCTTATCATTATTTTGACCTTCAGTCAGTACCACTTGTCAACCAGTAGGTGTCACACCAGACCACACGATCGACATTTCTCAATAGAAGAGCAGCTTCAATCTTTATTGAAGACTCATTTTTTTCACTACAGCCTTTGACACCGTTTGATAGTGTACATTTTATAACTTTGTAAAGCTGTTTTTAGACCCTTTTATTTCTGTTTGTAATGTATTATTTGTCATGTGTCTTTTTGTCTTCTGTTTTTCTTTCCATTGTCAGTCTTGTTCTTTATTCTGACCTTGTGCAGCACTTTGGTTTGTTAATGTGCTTTATAAAGTTTGAGTTGAGAGTTGAGTTGAGGGAGACCAAATACAATTAACCAACAGTTGTGGTGTATTGTATTAACATACTCATAACATGTTATTCACAACAAACAAAAGACAAACATAGTGGAACTTCAATTGTGAACTCAATCAAGCTTAAACACTATAAAAGAGGCAACAGATGCATCTGTCCTCCACAGTCATACCAACATAGAGTAGGTCCATATAATAGACAGACAGACAGACAGACAGACAGACAGACAGACAGACAGACAGACAGACAGACAGAGCCATACCAATATACAGTAGGTCCATATAATAGACCAGTGATTCTCCTTTTAATTTCAAGGACCTGAGTTTGTTATGCATAATTAGGCCACAGACCCCTGTAACTCTGAGAGTGCACAATAATGGATCCATATGTACACTCTCAGAGTTACAGACCTGTAAGAGACCATTTTGGTTCCTTACTATCAACCATTTAGCTGGGGACCCCCTGGAATCCACTCAAGAAGGACCCCTGGGGTTCCCCGGACCCCACTTTGAGAACCACTGTAATAGACGGGACACATCATTATCACGGATGATTAAAAATATGCTTTGTGTTTCTTTAAAAATAAGTAAAATGTATTGTAAATGAATAAATATTATAACAACTAAATGAAAAAAGAAATGCATATTGGTTCCGCCTTGTTGTTGCAACCCAAGACAGAAGTGAGGGGGTCCTCACTTGGTCCCTGGTAGGCTGTTCCACACCCTGGACAGCAGTGTGGAGAAAGGTTCTGTCCAAGGTGTCCAAGGTGTTTTGGAGCCTGGGAGGCTCAGAGCATGTTCTGGTGTGGCTGTGCATAGGCGGGTGGTTGGTTCGCCGTCTGGTGTATGGTGGAGGGAGCATATCCTGGAGGTCCGTGCATGGGAGAGTGGTGGGTGTGCATTTTGTACAGCAGTGGTTCTCAACCTTTTTCAGGCTGCAACCTAAGGCTAGGGATGAGCAGCTTCCTGGTCAACTCCTGTTATTTTGAGGGCTTTCTTCTGGATGTTGTCAAGTAGACCCAATACCACAAAAAAGAAAGACATGCCATCTCCGGTTTGCTTCCCATATCTGCGTGAAGTAGGTGGCCGCCTTTTTACGAGACCGGAAGCAGGTTGGAGTCTTATTATTTCCAATGGAATAGTGAACGTGAACACAGCTTCTGAACCATTCTTTAGCTCCACTTTCTCTGTCCCAGTAACACACTCTCGTGGGATTTAGCACCAATAAACATTGGACGTTCGCGAGATCAGACGGCGCCAACTTAGGAGACAATCTTTTCTCTAACGACATCCAATTGGGATGTCGTGTCTTTAATAATTGTATATCTTTGAGTAGACTAAGATCATAATGTGTAGGTACTCCATGACACTGTGGACCTGTAGCTTGTAGACAGTTTACTGGTCACTCCTCAGTGCTGCCAGTTTCTGACCGTTCCGGATAGAAACTTTGGTCAGGTGTTTCGACCAAGACAGGCTTGTATGATGTTGATAATCAGGACATGGGACCAGCATACGTTGCATTGTAGGTTGAACATAGTCTACACGTTCAGTAAGGATATCGGATATCGTCTCTGTCGGGTGGAAACCTGTCCAAAACTGTTACTTTTCAGGATTGAAATTCTAAAATAGCAAAAGTAGCAGATCTACAAGCTCAAAACGTGTCGCTTCACGCTGCGTTTCGAGCTTGTAGATCTGCTACTATTGATGCTTTTGTGTGACGCTGTAGTGATCAAATAGGGTGAGTAGGGTGTTAATCTACGCAAATTGTAAGGAAGTCTTAGCAATGAGAGGGAAAATAAACAGCCCGTTATTTGCTTAACTGGTGGTCAGTTGCGCTCATAGCATGGCACACAAACTGGCAAACTTTTTGTGTTTTTATCTCTCAAGACAGGGACCTACCCACAGTTCGCAGGCCCTGGGTAGGCAACCCGGCCAGGCGGAGACCTGTTCTCTGATGAATGAGCAAACCTTTTCTAGTTGTGTATCTGTGGAGAGAGAGAGAGAGAGAGAGAGAGAGAGAGAGAGAGAGAGAGAGAGAGAGAGAGAGAGAGAGAGAGAGAGAGAGAGAGAGAGAGAGAGAGAGAGAGAGAGAGAGAGAGAGAGAGAGAGAGAGAGAGAGAGAGAGAGAGAGAGAGAGAGAGAGACCTACAATAGTCAGGATAATGGATTCAAAAGATGGTTCAACAGGTATTTGTCATCTCTCCTCCTTTCCCTTTCTCTACATCTATCTCTCCATGCGTGTTTCTCACTCTATCCCTTGCTCTCTGTCCTGAGCTATGGGTCCTCTATAAAGGTATCTTTTATGTGTTTACTCCTGTTTGCGAGTGTGTGTGTGTGTGTGTGTGTGTGTGTGTGTGTGTGTGTGTGTGTGTGTGTGTGTGTGTGTGTGTGTGTGTGTGTGTGTGTGTGTGTGTGTGTGTGTGTGTGTGTGTGTGTGTGTGTGTGTGTGTGTGTGTGTGTGTGTGTGTGTGTGTGTGTGTGTGTGCGTGTGTGTGATGGCTAGACCAGATGTGCCCCAGAGGTCTACCAGTACACAACCCCACATAGACGGGGTCAGATCCACACTCACTGTGTGTGTGTGTGTGTGTGTGTGTGTGTGTGTGTGTGTGTGTGTGTGTGTGTGTGTGTGTGTGTGTGTGTGTGTGTGTGTGTGTGTGTGTGTGAGTGTGTGTGTGTGTGTGTGTGTGTGTGTGTGTGTGTGTGTGTGTGTGTGTCAGCTACACCAAGAGACATTGCGTCTGATTTATAGGTATCCTCTTCCAGACACCAGCTCCTGCAACAACCCCTGAATTCTCTCTCTCTCTCTCTCTCTCTCTCTCTCTCTCTCTCTCTCTCTCTCTCTCTCTCTCTCTCTCTCTCTCTCTCTCTCTCTCTCTCATCTCTCTCTCTCTCTCCGTGTGTGTCTCTATCTCTCTCTAAGTGGGTCATCTCATCACATCATTTCTGTATAGTTAGCATGTAAGACCACAGCAGGCCTATGGAACATCACAGTATGTATATCCATTGACTTTCAGAGTCTGCTTTGGTTACTGCATCTTAACCACCCACTAGACTTAGTGAACTGGACCTGTACTTGGACCACCTTTTTGCATCGACACCACATCTCTCACAACGTGTCGCATCGCGACAATTGTTTCCATTGTGGGCCTATGTATTCAATTAATCAGCATAGCATGGAAAATTAACACAATAATACATGTCATCAACTAATACAAACACTATGTATGAATATTGCATTTACCTCCACTTGTGGTCTCCTGATAGATGTTTTTTTCAGGCCAGTTTTGAAAGAAACCAGTGTTCAGTGGTGGAAAGTAACTAAGTATGTTTACTTAAGTACAATGTTGAGCTATTTGTACTTTACTCGAGTATTTCCAATTTTCTATACTATACTTCTACTCCACTCCACTACTCAGAGGCAAATATTGTACTTTTACTCCACTACACTTATTTGAAAACTTTAGTTAGCCTACTAGTTACTTTTCAAATTATTACATTATGAAACATACATTAACCACTTTAGCCCTATTTTACACATAGGCTATTAGAAAATAGCAGATCTACAAGCTCACAACGCGTCAGCTCTGTCAGATCTGCTATTTTCAAACGTTTTAGTACTTTCACTTTTGGTACTTTAAGTACATTTAGATGCCAATACTTTTGCACTTTTACTCAAGCCAATGTTTTATTCTGGACTTTTACTTGTAACAGGGTATGTCTATATTGCAGTATTGATACGTTTACTTAAGTAAAGAATGTGAGTACTTTTTTCCACCACTGCCAGTGTTACACATACTTCAGTGGTTCTCAAACTTTTTCATGTCAAGGACCCCCAAATTGACACTTATATTAGCCCACGGACCCCCATTTCAAACGATATGCCAGGGACCCCCCATAAGAGACGATTTTTTACGGCTCTAGCAGTGATTCTCAACCATTTTCATTTCAAGGACCCCCAGTTTGACATGCATTAGGGCTACGGACCCCCATTTCATGGCATTTCTATCACTTGGACCACAATTCATATTGTAAAATCTATGTCAATTTAACTCTGAGAGTGTACAAATGGAACCAAATGGACCCGTTAGGGTCCATTTGGTTCATTTGTACACTCTCAGAGTTACAGACCGACAAGGGTCCATTTGGAGCCTAATCTATAATTTGGCTGGGGACCCCCTGGAACTCCCTCAAGGACCCCTGGGGGTCCCCGGACCCCACTTTGAGAACCAATGCCATACTCCACATGCGCGCACACAGCTGCCAGTGGAAGGGTCATGCACTTGTTTCCTGCAGTGATGTTACAGTGTGCAATGCATTCTGGGATGATTAATCCCCTCTTATCTCTTCTCACTGGATTTCCTGTTTCCGTAAGTAAATCATGCACAGTATACATCTGCTGCTATGCTCACGCACCTTTAATCTTATCTCGGGTACTATGTAAATGATAAAAAGAAATCTCCAGGGCGCAGTCGGTAGCGCTGTCGCCTCACAGCTATAAGGTCCTGGGTTCGATTCCCGCCAGGGACGCTGTGGGTGCTGGGGGTGTGTCTTCTCCTCCGCGTCATCAGCGCCCATACCCAGGGTGGGGTTGGCGAAAGGGCCTACTCTGTGTGGAGTTTGCATGTTCTCCCCGTGTCTCCTAGGGTAGTTAATACTGAGTGAGCATGCGTTGCACATTCAGCTGCGTTTAGTGGTCAAAATGGCTGCTGTGAAAAGAGCTTATTATCATCAGCAGCACTGGACCTATACATTTAAATTCTATATGTTTTGGCTGCAAGTACTCATATGACCTGAAAGAGTATTTATGGTCAGTCTGGGACACTGGGAGTAGGGCCAGCATCTTCATCACGTCTGCTGCCCAACACACAGAGAATATATGGCTCGTTAAAATACTTGTAAAATTGTGAATTGCCTGAGAAAACCTGTAAACATCAGTGCTCCAATGTGATGGTGAAAGAGAAGTCAAATGAAAAAAAAACAATCCTTCTGAAATCACTGTACACATGAGACCTTGTTTTTAGGGTGTGTGTGTGTGTGTGTGTGTGTGTGTGTGTGTGTGTGTGTGTGTGTGTGTGTGTGTGTGTGTGTGTGTGTGTGTGTGTGTGTGTGTGTGTGTGTGTGTGTGTGTGTGTGTGTGTGTGTGTGTGTGTGTGTGTGTGTGTGTGTGTGTGTGTGTGTGCGCGCGCGCGTGCGTGCATGTGTGTGAGAATTAAGTGTCACACTTCAATAATCACTGGCGGTAAGATGGAACGGACCGCTTCGGGTTCATTTTTATACCCCCGGAGTCAACCTCTTAAAGGAGAATTTTGGACAAAGTTTTTCTTACCTTTTCTATGATGTTATGATATCTTAGGATGAATGGTACAGTAGAACATTTTCATAATTTTCATAAATGTGCGCGGATAGGCCTTGCGCTACATCGCATATTTTTATAGCTTTTTTTTTGTGAGATCTGACGTTCATATATATAGTGACAGAACACTATGCAACCAAAAAAAATAAAATAATAATAATCTAAGTCTCGCTAGACGAGATTGAAATCTCGAGATTTCAATCTCGTCTAGCGAGACTTATGTTTTTTATATGAACGTCAGATCTAAAAAAAAAGGTATTAAAATATGTGATCTAACGCAAGGCCTATCCGCGTACGTTTTAAGCTGTGGCGGACGCAGGATGGAGTTATGAAAATTTTCTACTGTACCATTCATCCTAAGATATCATAACATCATAGAAAAGGTAAGAAAAACTTAGTCCAAAATTCTCCTTTAAGTCCTATATATACATGTCATCATCATACAGTATGATGAATAGCTAAAACTTAGCTAATTTAGCTCCGGCTTCTTTCAAAACTTTCCTGAAAAAGCATCGGTCAGAAAATTACAAGTGGAGATAAATCCCCTTGTAATAAGAGGTGTTACACTGCCATGCCGCAGATGTTTTTTTTCTCCTCCGAATATATAGCAATTTGTATTTGTTGATGACATGTATTGTTGGACATAGGACTTTTTTGTGTTATCCTTTTAGCCCAAGTGTATTATTTTACCTCTGTGCTGTTTACATCTTTGAGTAATGAGGTATTCCAGGGGTCTTCAACCTTTTCAGGCCAAGGACCCCCTAGCTGAGAGAGAGATAAAGCAGGGACCCCCTCTATATTGTATAAAATTGAGTTTCAGATGAGATAATTTTAATAGAGATATTTTTTTAGAAATTATTTTCTTAGTCTGCTCTTTTTTCCCTCTACACCTATAGCCTCTTTGCCAAAAATAGCCGATCTACAAGCGCGAGGCGTTGAGAGCTTGTAGATCGGCTATTTTTGGCTAATGTTCTCCTCAGAAAAAGGGGATGCTAGGGTTCAAGTGGTTAAGGTAAAAAATATATATATATCACACAAAGATTTGGCGGACCCACTGTAGTAGCTCTGAGGACCCCCTTGGGGTCCCGGACCCCCTGTTGAAGACCCCTGCTGTATTCAGTCAGTCAATCAATCGATCAAAAAATGAAAATAGCCAATCAAACAAGCTCACAGTGAGCTTGTAGAACATTTGTTTTTGAAACCTTATTAGTGGTTGAATTAGCACTGAGGATTCACCCGGGATTTCACCGCCTCCCCAGTATTTGTGTCAGCTTGTCGGCTGTTCTGCATTGGAATGTGTTTACAGTGTGAACACACTTCAACGTCCCTCTGAATCACCTGCTTCCTCTCTCTCTTTTTTTACTCTTACTCTGTCACTCTCTCTCCTATCCATCTCCATCTCTTTACCCCCCTCAACCACCAGGGGTTCACTGGGTTGTAATATAGTTCAAGCATTTAATTATGTATTCCTGCTGTTACAGTAGAGTTCAACACAGGTGAGCACTATGGGCAATGTAACCTTCACGTGTGTGTGTGTGTGTGTGTGTGTGTGTGTGTGTGTGTGTGTGTGTGTGTGTGTGTGTGTGTGTGTGTGTGTGTGTGTGTGTGCGTGTGCGTGCGTGCGCATGTGTGTTGAATCCAGCTCATTTGTATGATTGATAGCTCATACAAAGTCTTCGACACAGGTGAATTCCAACGACAACTAGTTCACCTAAGCACCTTCAGAGAGAACGATGTCACGATTTCAACTTGCTGAACAAAATCTTAATCACTCGAACCCTGGCGTCCCTGCAGGGCATGTCAGGCTAAAAATAAGGAACAGTTTTTTAACCCTATTGTATACTTTGGCAATTCTTCAAAATATCTATAAAGTGAGAAATTTTGAAAGAAAGTTTTACTCACATCTTTTCAGATGGGGGTTTTTGGCCAAATACTTAGGGGTCAATGTGGGAGTCCATGACATGAACATATTTGAGAACCACTGGTCAAGGGGTCATCAAGGGGCAGAAACCAGCTAAGTCCATTTTTGAGCTTTTCAATTTGTTTTCATAAATCAGTGCTATTGAACACCCTTTACGTCGGTACGTTGGTTAAAAAAAAATTGAACCAATGAAAAGTATTAAAAGGCGCTTCTGACAAAAACTTTGTGCTAAACCAGCTAACTCCACCAAAGGGGGGTGGAGTTAGCTGGTTTTGCTGACTCCAGGCTCCACATCCTTTTGACCTCCAACCTCATTGTGAGCTTGGAGGTCCATTCAGCTGTTCTTATCAATGATGAACAAAACCTCCTAACTCCACTTTTTTTTTCTGAAAATTTAACATTTTGGAGTTATAGTAGCTGGTCTTGGCGCCCGACAGCAGAGATATTTGAATCTGTCCACAGGGTTCTACAGAAATAGCAACATTCTAACACCATGAACATTGCCAAAGTTGCTTTTTTTATGCTCAGAAACATGTGACATGTTGATGTTGGAGACTGTGCTCCTTAAAAGTTTTATGATAATTTGAAGTTTGTGGCCTGAAGAGTTGTACATTTCCATAGTTATGAAATAAGCATGCATGGGTGTGTGTGGTTGTATTTCATCCAGAGCCAGCCAGTATGTTTTGGCCCTGATGGCCAAATCTATTCTGTCAAGCATCTGTCTGTACTTGATTTTTTGTTGAAACCAGTGGTGGAAAGTAACTAAGTACATTTACTTAAGTACTGTACGTAAGTACAATTTTGGGGTATTTGTACTTGAGTGTTTCCAATTTCCAATACTTTTACTTCTACTCCACTACATCTCAGAGGCAAATATTGTACTTTTACTCCACTACAATTATTTGAAAACTATAGTTACTAGTTACTTTTCAGATATAAATTATGATATTATGAAACATAGCCTACATGAACCACTTTAGCCCTATTTTATACACAGGCTATTTGAAAATAGCCGATCTACAAGCTCACAACGCGTCTCATAGCGACGCTTGTAGATCTGCCACTGCTTGTTGCACTATAGGCCCATGATCATGCCACCACACCACCACCACCACCACCACCGGTGGAGTCATAACAAAACCAAACCCAAGAAGGATTCAAGTTAAATCCCTGTGACCAACTGGGCCCTGTCCAGGAGGAGGGCGTAACGTACCGGTACACCTGATACTGCCTCATTCCCACCACAGGCCTGCAGAGATCTGCAACCTGAGCTGTCACTGTTGACAGTTTTCGCGAGAGAAACAAGCAACCGGGTCTATGAAAACAAGCCCAAAAGAAGCGATTAGGACCACATGAGCACTTAGTTTAAACTTATATGCATCGGCTTTTTGAAAATAGCCGATCTACAAGTTAGTGGGCTTGTAGATCTGCTATTTTCAAAAAGGAAATCTTGAAAAAGAAGTGAAACATTTTTTATATTTTTTGAAACATTTTAACAACACAAATGCCATTCCACAAACTTTTTTCAGATGGGGGAGGGGGCTCACAACGTAGATTATAAAATAATGTTTGAGAATCACTGGTTTAAACAACATATGGGGAGCGAGCCCAAATAAGTAACTACACTTGAGAAACAAGCCCAAAAAAACCTGCAACCGGTGTTTACAAGCGACTATTTAGAGGAAAACAAGCACAAAGTCACTTATAATAAGCAGACTAGGCAACACTGTGAGCTATCTAATAATCGTCGGGTAGAATCCTCTTATCTACATATTTTAACGTTTTATGTATTTTCCGTATATTAATGCACTACTTCATCATACAAGAGTGTGTCACACAAAATTGGTGAAAAATGTTGCGAGCTTATAGATCGTCTATTTTCACAATGTTTTTTTTTTATAATAAAAAAGAAACGTTTTATGGACATTTAGAAGTTTCTACCCGACAGCGATGATATGGTATAGAACACTGTACTGTACCAAGGCCATACTGTTGATAACCCAAAAACAAAACAAAAAACAAAACAAAACAAAAATCAACGCAACATACAACGAGGATAAGGATTCATGAGGATCGATTTAGCTGCGGATCTCCTTTTCTTGTCTGATTCTCGTATTCTCAAAGGGCCCTGTCTAAAAGACTACATAACTCGCTCCAGAAGTGGATCTTGTCCATAAGCCAGGATCTGATCTCCCTGCCCTGTATCATGGTTATATTCCCATGCCATTACATGCATGCTCCATTACACGCTCAGCTGTTGTGATCAAACCTAACATGAAAACATGTGCACGCCATGTTTTCTTTTTCCATACATTTGGGAGGGGCTGTAAGTTCCACACAGTGTAAGATTGAAATGTATTTATTTTATTTGAAGGATGCTTGAAGGTTTTGCAACGTCTTGTATTTTGTCACTTGCATCATGTCGGTGTTAATTTTCACAGCAAATTTTGATCTAGTTTTAGTCGTAGGCTTTTGAATAAAATTCCATTTAGTCCATATTTTAGTCATCTGAAATGTTTGTTTTAGTCTAGTTGTAGTTAACTAAATATTATAAGATTTTAGTCTACAGCTGATTTAGTCAACAACAAAAATGTTTTGGCAAGCCTGATTCAATGCCTGATTTATACTTAGATGTGTGCCGAGATCGACTATTTATGGAGCATGACACCCATGCGCAGCCAAGCCTAAAATGATTGTTCCACTGGATCTCTTCTCCACTAGTGACTACCTTTTTTGTCTAGTTTTTATTTGTTGACAAAACTATCAATATATTTGGTCATAGTTTTAGTCATCATAGCTTAGATTATATTTAGTTTTTATTTACTGAAACAATGCAGGCTATAAACTCCTCACAAAAAGTTCGGAAACTCAACTCAGGTCGATTATTTCTCCCCTTCAATAATACAAATTTGTATCATTTTTATCGCTGATTAGTCACCTTTACAACAAGGTATAACTTGTAAGGATCGTGCAAACGTGGAATGAGCAACACAGCTAAACGTGTGGGTGTCATGAACTGTCTGTTCAGTTGCGTACCTTTATTATGTAATGATGTCCTAGTGTTTCATGTTTCGTCTGGTTGCCGCTTCCTGTCTTGTCTCACCAGTCTGTAATTGCAATTGCAGTTCACCTCTGTCTTGTTCAGTTCCAGCCAATCATGTGTTGATTGTAGCTATGTTTCACCTGTGTTTACTTAGTCTGTCTATTTAAACCTCCCTGTGTTCATTGTTTTTAGCCCGTTTATAACCATTGTTACTGCGTGTTTCTGCCTGAGTTGATCACCCAAAAATGACTGTTTTCTATCAATTACACACCTCATGAAGCATTGAATTCATTGAGAATGATATTTTAGTTTTTGTCAAATTCCTAAGCCAATAATTTGATTACCGGCGGAAAGATGCTAATGTATCCGGTAGGAGACTCAAAGAGACTCCTTGAGTCTTTGAGTCTCCTACCGGAGAGACCGCTGGTCATCAAAATTATTGGTTTTGGGGCGACAAAAACAATGCGACAAAAACGTCTCCATGAATTCAAGGCTTCATGGGGTGTGTAATTGATAGAAAATAAGTCGTTGTTTGAGTGAACTACTCCTTTAATAAATACTGGACTTGATCTGCCTGCTTGCCCTGTTCTGCTTCTGGGCCCTCACCTGACGCACCGTGGGTGGCGGCCCCCAAAAATTAGCCAAAATCCCCCAATATGCTTCTGTTGGTAATCGCTCAGAGCCTCTGTCTGAAGACCAAAAGCCTTACATCCATTACATTTTAAATTGTAAAGGCTATGGTTCATTGTGTATGTGTCAGGATTGAGTAACGGGAAGGACCCAAAAGCAGACGAGTAGGAATGCAGGATAAACTTAAATGTATTTATTGAGCCGAACAGGCCGGTTAACACAGGTAAGTAAGTATAGCAACTTCACAATGGCTAACTGCCAAAACACAGGACTCACTTGACAATGGTCTACGGACCAACAAGAACATAATGCCAACACAGGGTTTAAATAGACAGGGGAGTAACAGGACGCAGGTGAACTCAAACTACAATCAACACTGTGATAAGCTGGGGCATAACAGGACACAGGTGGAGAACATAACTAATCAAGAGAAGCGTGACAAGACAGGAAACAGTAAACAAGGCAGACAGGAGACCATACTACAAAGTAAGAGCACAGGACACCAACTGCAAAAGGCAGTAACAGAATGACAGATACAATACAGTATAGCACATGCAGTGTGCAGAAACAAACAATATTCAGAACATACAATATGTACTTTAGGCCTAATCGGCCTTAACTGTTCACGACCATATACTGGCATATTCAAGGTCTAAATAATAAACGTTGGCCTAACCGGCCTAAAGTGTCCATGACCAAATAAGGGCATTCAAGCTCTAAATAATAAAGTCAAAGTCCACGGCCCGAGGAGCGGACCGTGACAGTATGTGATGTAAGATGAACATTGCACAACCAACAAGTATGGTGTTCGATTTGGTATCATCACACAATGAAGCAAGTAAAACCAAGCCATGATCCATTATCAAATGCTGACTTCATATACTGTTGGTAATACAGTTCATAAAAACATGTTATCACTAAAAAAAATAAAGTGAAAGTCAGTTTAGCCACTGGAAGAAAATGTGGAATCAAAAACAAGTTACTGCTAAAGCAAAATGCCGAAACAACGTGCATGTGCATTTTACAGTCTCTTGGCTGTGTATGAAGTAACCTGGCATGGTCTGTGATGTGGACAGATGGGTTTTTAGTGAACTGGAGTAAATTTATAACGCAGATGGTAGATTAGAATGGCAGAAAGCTTCCAGATCTCTAACTGTCAGGGAACCTTTACCTTTTGATAAGAGAGTCTACAGTATATGCATGGATTATAGCTGATTGTAGTCATGCGCTGTTATGGCTCGGCTCTAGTTCACAACAAATAACGGGGGAAAGATGTTAAAGCTGAAATGAATTGTGATGTTATTATTAATTAAGAATGAAAGAATTGAACAAACAAACAAAAAATGCAGTTTCCAACATACTTTGGCAGGGAAACAAGCTACCGACTGAACTAATGAATACAGAAAATAAGCTAAACAAAAGTGTTCTTCTGTGGCTGCTTCTCTGGTCCGGGGGAAGACTGAAGGTACACAATTATGGGCAGGTCTTTTCTAATCTGTGGGGAGACAGTGGCCAGATGTCTCCCCTCCCCCTGATTATCTTTGAATCCACCCTCCAACCAGCACTGCAACAGGGAACAGTTCACACAGCAGAATCTTGGCAAAAGCCCCAGGGGGCCGTCACATTCACTCACTCATGGGACGCTATACTGTAGGTGGACAGTCAGCACTTGGGGGTCCACTCATAATTCCGACCTCCCGTTATTCCGAGACATCCCAATTGTCCGACAAACATTTTGTTAGTGTACCACTTGAATCCCAGCATCCATATTTTGGGGGAACATTATAGCCACAAATTGCGTGTTAAGTGGTCAGGTGGGTGGGTTTTCAATGGGCCCTGATCCAGAAAAGGTTGCAAACTGCCTGGGTTGAGGTATAGTGGACTAATACACATGAGATACGACTGGGTTGAGGTAGTGGACAATACACATGAAATATGACAAAGGCAAGACAAATGGAGTGCGGGACGTTTCATGGTCTGTCCGTTAATGGAAACTTGGCTTTGTGTTCCAGCGACCAACTGAAGAAGAGAAGAGTGCGTGACAAGAGCTGAGTGGAGATACCGAGAGAAACCGGAGCTTTCCTCCCACTTGGTCTGTGCTCGTATCACTTAGAACAGTCAACTCATCACAGCTGTGCACTCTCTGTGCTGCGCTGGTAATCCAGCGTGAGGGAGAATAGACCACAGTCTGGGTAGCTCAGTCAGTAGAGCACTCGCCTTTAGGCTTGGTCCGAGGCATTAGAAAGCGTATGAGTTGCATGGCTTGGTTGCAGCAAATTGTGTGATAGCTACTGGTGCTACCGTAGCAATTTATATCCCAGTCGTCTAGTGCATTGAAAAGGGCCTAGACACCCTTGTTCTCGGACAGTTTTCCAAACTGATAATTGCTTTGGTTAAAAAGTTAACGCTCTATAGTCTATATTCAGAGATTAATCATCGCTAGAGCGTAGGGTTGTAGTACTCGAGAGCGGTCTCGGTCTCGAGACCGGTCTCGAGTCCGCATTTTGATTTACTCGGTCTCGTCTCAGTCTCGCCCATGATTTTACTCAGTCTTGACTCGGTCTCGGACTAAGGGACTCGGGACTCTACCCCCACCGAGTCCACTCGAGTCCAAGTCACTACAATGCAATGAAATCATTTTATTAAACCCATATTATGAGGAGCCCATTCACATTAACATTAT
>NC_139955.1:40509018-40626518 GCF_963454915.1 Gymnoscopelus microlampas
AAGAGAGCTGTGTGGTGCTTATGGACAGCTATCAAATATATATATATTTTTTTAAATCTGGTCTCGGTCTCGGTCTCGACTCGGACTCGGACTCAACCCCCTCCCTGGCCTACCGGACTCGGTCTTGACTCGGACTCGCCCCCCCTCGGACTTGGTCTTGACTTGGACTCGCTTTAGGTGGTCTGGACCACCTAAACCCTATTAGAGGGTGTATTTGGTAAGAGGGGTCAATCTCCCCATCTCTCCAGCTCTTTAGTAAACAGAAAATAAATGTTCAGGTGGGACACCATTTTCCTCCAACCATCAGAGAGTTCTGTACTTTTTGAGGTGTTTTTACTTTACTGGAGTATTTTCAATTTTCAGTATTTTTACTTTATACTCCACTACATCTCAGAGGCAAATGTTGTACTTTTATTCCACTACAATTATTTTAAAAGTTTAGTTTCTAGTTACTTAAAAAAAAACACTTAAAAAAAACTTTAGCAATTTGAAAATAGCCGATCTACAAGCTCACAACGCGCCTGCAAAGCGACGCGTTGTGAGCTCGTAGATCTGCCATTTTCCAAGGACTTCTATACATTTTATACATTTGAAAACTTGTGAAATAGGACACATTCTGCATAACGAGTACTTTTACTTTTGGCACTTTAAGTATATTTTGATGCCAATACTTTTGTACTTTTACTCAAGTACATTGTGAATACCGGACTTGCACTCGTAACAGAGTATTTCTACAATAGGGTATTGATACTTTTACTTAAAGGAGGAGTTCACCGAAATAATGACTTATTCTCTATCAATTGCACACCCCATGAAGCCTTGATTTCATAGATTTATTTTTGTTTTCGTGGCATTCCTAAGACAATAATTTGATGACCGTGTGTATTTCCGGTAGGAGACACAAATAATCTACTTTGTGTCTCCTACCAGATACATTAGCCGGTAGGAGATGGGAATCAAATTATTAGCTTAGGAATGCAACAAAAACAAAAAAGAATCCATGGATTCAAGGCTTCATAGGGTGTGCAATTGATAGAAAATAAGTCCTTTAAGTAGAAAAAGTACTTTTTTTTCCACCACTGCAGGAATAGAATATATACTGCATGCCAGTGATTTTTGGACCATGCAGTGGCACCAGTCATCATTGTCATCATCATCATTTGAGATGAGCTGTTGACAGGAAGGTAGAGAGGAGCAAGAGCTGAGAACGAAGGAGAGAGGAGAAAGATGATAAAGTGCCGAATGAGGTCAATCTGACAGTAGTACAAAAGAATGAATGGGATCTGTGTAAATCTAGGACGGCAATACTGAAAATATGTTATGAGAGCTTGTAGATCGGCTATTCTTTTTTAAAAAGTACACATTTGAAAACTTAAAATGGGACGTTCTGCATAATGATTACGATACCTTTACTTTTGGTACTTTAAGTACATTTTGATGCCAATACTTATGTACTTTTACTCAAGTACATTTTGAATTCCAGACTTTTACTTATAACAGAGTATTTCTATATTGCACTATTTATACTTTTACTTAAGTAAAATATTTTAGTACTTTTCCCGCAAGCTTTCATTCATAATAAAGTTGATGTCATTCACTTCGTGTGAATAATATTGAACATGAGCTGACATGCACAGTAAGTGTAGTATGAGTGCATACAAGCCGCTGGCTCAGGCTCAACATAATGGAGACTGTATCATAATGGACTGTTCTGTATTCACAAGCTTTATGTAATGTGTGTCATACTCTGTCGTACAAAGGTGTCGCGTGCCGAAAAACAGCAACAGATCTACAAGCTCACAGCGTGTCGAGTTGAGAGGAAGAGAATAGCAGAGAGAGAGAGATATAGTGATACCCATGTACTGTAAGTGAAGGTTTTTAAAATGAAACTCTTGAGTAAATTGAGGAAAAAGGGGGAGAGAGGGGGAAAGTCATGTGAACAATAAAGAGTGAGTGTGAGAGAGAGAGAGGGGGAGAGAGAGAGAGAGAGGGGGGGGGATGGAATGGAGGGGGTGAATGAGGGAGCGTAGGTGTAGGAGAGATGAAGAGCAGTAAGCAGCATTCCTCCCTGCCCCGGTCCCCTCTCTCTCTCTCTCTCTCTCTCTCTCTCTCTCTCTCTCTCTCTCTCTCTCTCTCTCTCTCTCTCTCTCTCTCTCTCTCTCTCTCTCTCTCTCTCTCTACAAACAAACAAACAAACAAACGCACATACGCATGCACACACGCACGCACAGGAAGAGAGAGGTAGAGGTGGGGAGAAAAGAGAGAGTAAATGAGTAGAGGGGATAGAGAGAAAGAAGCAAGCACACACACACACACACACACACACACACACACACACACACAAACAGCGCTCTCCATCTCCACTCTCTCTCACACAGACCAGAGCACACTGGTGGCTGCACAAGTCAGCAAAACCTTCACAGGACTGAAACATCAACTGGGATACTTTGTATCTGTTACTTGTTACTTTTTTATCTGTTTCTTGTAAAACGTTTACTTTCCACCTCCCAGTACAGGACTTGTCATTGGACCTAATTTTTGTAGCTCTATAAAAAAAAAATATTTTCATTATTTTATATATATATATATATAGTTTTCCTTTCAGCAGACATTTTCAGGTGAGTCTCTCACTAGGTTTTTAAATGCTACCAGATGTTGAATGACTGTTCACAGAGCATTTGAGGTCAAAGTTGTATTGACCACACAGTTGGCCAGTTCTTCTAAAAGCTTGAGAAAATTGCTATTACAGGATTCCACAAGTTCAGAGAAATAGATTAGAATTTGTCCGTATGTTGAAGGTAAATTAATTGGTATTTCCTGGCTATAGGTGCTTAATTGGAAGATGTATGAATGATCTAACCACCTGTTGAGTCATCTTCTGTGGAATCTAAAGAAATCATCAGCTTACAGTTGTCGTCTTTATGCTGATAAACTGCTGTCAAAGTGACAATTTGCTGTCACATTGAAAGAAAGAAGTCCTGTCTCACTTAAAAGCTAATTTCACACTCTCTGTCATGTAGTGAAGAATGTGGTTTGTGTCCACGTTATTGATTGATTTTTCCTGAGCGGAAAATAAGAGCCAGCCACAAGTCAGGTGATGGTTATTTTGGCTGCAAACGCCCTCTAACAACGAAAGGTCTGCTTTAGTGGTTCTTTGGTTTTTGTTCATGGTTTAGTGCAGATCCTTTTCTTCTCAGATAGATTTAGAGCTTTTGGCACTGCATGCATTACCCCTTTCCAACAATGTGGATACAGCTCTGCAGATAAAAACACATTTCCACTCTACAAGTAGATTTTGGAATGAGAAGTAGTCATTTTTTATTTTCTGCACTTTTGAGCAAACTCTCAAGGGACACCTGAACTCGCTTCATAGCATGATAATCTACTATGCCACACCGGCAGGGACTGGGAGGTCCTACAGTGGACATTTGGAGGCAATTGAAATCAATGTATCTGGTAAAAAAAAAAAAAAGAATAAAAAAAAAGATTATAGCTGGCTTCAAGGAACATAAAGCAAAAATACAGACAGAAGCCTACAGTACACTCCAAAATTGTTTCATTATGAAAGTGACACATGTTTTATAGAATATCAAAAACATATTTTATTTTAGGATTTCTAGATTTGAATGTTCAAAAGCCACAGTGGATTGATTTTAATCTGAAGTAAGGACAACGGAAATATTGGAGGCTCTTTCTGATGTTGTTGTTGGTACCCCAACCCAGGCAATTGGAGAGCTATTACATTTAGCCAATTTCATGCGAGAAAATTATATCTATATTATTTTCTTTTAAGTAACTGATTTTCCACTTATGGCATATATGCTGACAGGTTGTGACACAAGGGAGCACTAACTCCATTCAAAACCCATTTTATAATTTCCAATGTAACTACAGTAGCCCATGTGTTCGTCAATCTGATAATCTGATCTGTGTTGAAATGCTTGCTAATCCAATGTGTTGAATACATGAGGTTTGAATCTTGCTAGGACAATAGCACACATACTGTATTATCAGTGGTTCTCAAAGTGGTTCTCAGGGGTCCTTGAGGTGTTCCAGGGGGTCCCCAGAAAAAGTTACTTAATATAGATTGAGATCTGTTTGAACCACTCTAACCCTATATTACATCGGCTATTTGAAAATAACCGATCTACAAGCCCACGTGTCACATTGTGACGCGGTATGAGCTTGTATGGGTATCCATGCCTCTGCATTTGATATCCCCCCTCTGGTCATTAGTTTTTCTGGTGAGAAAACAATTTAAAGGCGTTGTTACACAGCTCTATATTCCAATTTGTAACAGGTGTCTGCTCATCTCTCCTGCTCTTTAGTAAGCAGAACAATGGAAAAAATGAAACAAACAACATGAGCAGACATCATTCGAACTGGAACAGTCTTTTCCCCCTTTTTTTTTTTACTTCACTTACACACCTTTTAATAAGAAAAATATGTGAACCACATTAACCGTGGCATGGCCCAACAAATATATTATTAAATTTTTCTACAATAGATAGGGGTGCATTAGCCAAAACTAGCAGTTCTACAAGCTCACAACGCATCGCTACGCACCACGTTGTTCTGAGCTTGTAAATTGGCTACTTTTTGGCAAAGATATTTGGTGTAGATGGGGAAAAAAACTGTCCAAGTACAAAGCCAACTTACTTAGGTCTGTTTTATTAAGTCTAGACAAGGGTCCACACACACACACACACACACACACACACACACACACACACACACACACACACACACACACACACACGCACACACCACATGCTATATCGTGGACAGCAGCATGGGAGCCATGTGTGAGTGAATCATAATATGATTCTTTGTGTCAGAAAGATGAAGCTCACTGGCAGTCAAGACCACAGCTGCCCGATTCAAGATAACACATGTCCAGAAAGCAATGAAACCTACGATCATATTGTAGGCTGCAGTGCTTTCTGGACATGTGTTATCTTGAATCGGGCAGCTGTGGTCTTGGCTGTCAGTGAGCTTCATCTTTCTGACACAAAGAAGATGTATTGACCACTTTGGTAGAGGTTTGGGTTGTGTAGTTACCTTGCCATGATGTAACCCCAAAATATGCTCCTCATTGACTTACATTGTATGATGAAACAGCTCTCAAAGTCACTCTTTTAGCATGTAAACAAACACAAACAAAGCTGATTCAGACAATACAGAACATCACCAAACCCAGTACTGTTTATTTTTTAATAAAAATGTCAACTTCCTGGTGATTTTACTATTTGAAGATCCGGATCCGTGGATCCAGGCCGTTTTTTTGTCCTTAATAAAAAATAGCAAAATCAATCAGAAAGTTAACATTTTTATTTAAAAAACAAACAGTACTAGGTTTTGTAATGTTCTATATTGTCTGAAACAACTTTGTTTGCGTTATTTTGCGTGGTAAAAGAGTGACTTTGAGAGCAGTTAAATCATAAGTCAATGAGGAGCATATTTTGAATATCAATTTCTAATCAATGGAACAATTATTCTTTATTTCTTGTCCACCTTTGGAGTTACATCATGGCAAGGTAACCACACAACCCAAACCTCTACCAAACTGGCCTTGCCCTTTAAGACACAGCCTTCCTCCCCTGCCCTCCTCTTTTTTCATCTTTCTTGCTTTACTCTATTCACCTCATTCTTAGCCCTTCTCCAGTGCAGCGCCATTGCCATTTTCTGCTGCTTCAATATCTGGTCACTTCCTCCCTAATAGGCTGCAGGTGTAACGCAGGTAATCAGTGTGTTGCCAGATTTTGCAAGAGAAACAAGCGGCAACAACAAGCACACAAGAAGCAACTATAGGCTAAGTTTTACCACTTTACATCAACTATTTGAAAATAAAAGATCTACGAGCTCGCAACGTGTCACATTGCGACACGTTGTGAGCTTGTAGATCTGCTATTTTTGAGAGCTTCTGTTCTAAAACACTGTTCTAAATCCTAAGAGTTTTCTGAAAAACTTGCTATATATAGGCCCTATAAATATATAAATCTAAAATTTAAAGTTTAATGATTAAAGTCTGAACAAGAATGCATTACCAATAATCTGCATAATGATGAGCACTTTTGGACACTGTTAAGCACAGTGGTGTAAAGTAACATACTTTTACTACACTACAATTATTTAAAAACTTTAGTTACTTTGCATATATAAATTATTACATTATAAAACATACATTAACCACTTTAGCCCTATTTTATACCGAGGCTCTTTGAAAATAGCAGATCTACAAGCTTGTAGATCTGCTATTTTCAAACATTTTAGTGCTTTTACTTTTGGTACTTTAAGTACATTTTGATACCAATACTTTTGTACTTTTACTCAAGTAAATTTAGAATTCCTGACTTTTACTTGTAACAGAGTACTTCTACATCGCAGTAATGCTACTTTTACTTAAGTAAAACAATTGGAGTACTTTTTTCCAACACTGGTTAAGCTTTTATTGATACAAAACTTTTGAAAATGTATTCAAGCCACATTTTGTATGTAGTACTTTTACTCGTAACAGCATTGTGGTATTGTAAAGTAAGAAAATCCGAGTAGCGCTTACATTCGTGCCACGCTGCGAGCTTGTACATCAGCTATTTTTGAACATTTTGGAAAATCTTGGAAAATCTTGAAAGTGTTTGAAAAGGTTTGAATGATGTTGATTTTTTTTTTAACACAAATCTTCTCTTCTGGGTTGGTGTCCCCGGAACAAAATAATGTGTACTCTGGCTTTTGATAGCACCCCAGACCGTTTTTAAGTTGCTTCATTCAGTATTTAGATATTTGATATTCATTTGATCAGACACGCCCCCTTCCTATACAAACCCATTGTAACTTCAATTTTGATGTATTCATTGAAAACACCCTTCCTTGGTTCTGGTGACTGTTATTGTCCTTCTAATGTGTGAGGGGGCTGTGTCCTTTCAATAACTTTTTTCATTTGTTTTATTGTATTCTTTTATTATATTTTGTGTGTGTGTTCCAGAAAATCTGACGGCCTTCCCTTGTATCCCCGGTACTGTCATCAGAAGCTGTTCAGGACCTGTCTTGTGAGTGGCTTATTATACTTTTATTAAACATAGACTCCATGTTTCTTTGATTTTATTTATGCTGTAGGCCTACTTGATTTAGATTTTGTTTCCCAATGTCCTCATTCTGGTGTAATTGGTGTCATGTACTATAATGTGGGTTTTGTACTGTATAAACTTGTTTTGCAATAGTTGGAATCATTTTAGAATAGCTTTGTGTGAGCCATAGCATTTTAATGACAAATAGCTTGCAGTTGATGTGTTGACCATTTCCTGTTTGTCATCACAAGGAAAGCTCTTTAGCCCAGAACGTTGCTGTTATCGTCCTTCAAGATCTCCCTGACCTACCAACGGCGGTGGCTTACCTCTTTGGGCTGATCTATGCTCTAAACCTCCAGTACCCAAAACAGCTGAGGTACACATTTGAAACAATTCAAAAGGTTTTCATGGGATTTAGAACTGATCTCAGCAAGGGTCAGATCCTAACGAAACAAAATGTGTGAGGGGGCCGTGTCTTTTCAATAACTTCTTTCATTTATTTAATTTTATTTTTTAATGATTTTTTTTTCAATAAAAAAAAGACAATATCAGTCACCAGAACCAAGGACGGGTGTTTTCAATTAATTTAACATGGTTAAAATGGAGTTTGACGTTACAATGGGGTTGTATAGGAAGGGGGCGTGTCTGTTAAAATGAATAAAAAAGATCTAAATACTGAATAGAGCAACTTAAAATGGTGCTCACAAAAGCCTGAGTAGATGTTAAAATGGTAGCCTAAGTAGGAAAAAAATATATTTTCTTTCTTCCATTCAAATCAGATGCTTATATTTAAATGCTCTTCCAAACTGTTAAACCACGACCACTTAATCATTTAAGATAGTATATGAAGAAGCACATTTCTGACTTATTGCAGGTAGTACTGACAAAATCTAGGGTCTCTGCGGGTCCACTAATATTTGTGGAGCTGACTGTACCAGGACATATATAATATGGCCTACCTGTGGACCCCCACTTGATAACATCAACAGAAATCTTGCCACACGATTTGTTCAAAAATAGGTTGTACATTTATTTCATATTTATTCTTAAAAAGATCTTTAAAAACATTGAATTCAACGTTGATACCTGCAGACTCACTGAAAGTCCTTACTGCCTTGTTTATTAATTTCATTTTCTGGCTAACCCTTTTCTTCTTTTCCCCTTTTTTCTCATCTAACACAGGGTTTATTACTGCTGGTGAAAATCTCGCCAAAAATGTCACATAAAGTGGTGCTTCCTCAAGTACCTGAATCAGCTGAGGATTTGCAAGGCATTCTTTGTGAAAAACTTCAACTTCAAGGAAGCTTTACACTACAGTTTGAGAATCTTTAGTTGCTTACATCTGTTGATAAAATGTATATTGGGATGTTGAAATTGTGTTTGACTTTGTATTGAATTTTTAAAGTTGTTCTAAATGTTCTCATCGGATCACCAACAAGAACCTAATGGATGACTTAAGAGCAGCCATTAGTCAGCAGCACACTCCAGGGCTCCTTAGACTGTATCGGGCCAGAAGCACAGCTTTTCCACCTGAGATGGATCGACTGCTGGACAAGTTGGATAATGAGGTAAATTTCAGACATAATACAATTTCTCTGGACATTATGGACATAAATTATAAAAGTACAAAACAGGTTCTTGAATGCATTAAATGTTGCTATACAGTTTAATGCTGATATTCCTTTTAAGGTGTGTACTCAATAGGTTTAACCCAAATTGTTGTACCATATCAGTTTCCCATGGGCAGCATGTTTTCATATTTGCTCGGAGCTTTCTACATGCAATTTACTACGTGTGTGTGTGTGTGTGTGTGTGTGTGTGTGTGTGTGTGTGTGTGTGTGTGTGTGTGTGTGTGTGTGTGTGTGTGTGTGTGTGTGTGTGTGTGTGTGTGTTCCAGGCACAGCACAGCGGCAGACTGTAGCCTTGAAGGGCCTTCCCTTGTATCTCCGAGACTGTCATCAGAAGCTGTTCAGGACCTGTCTTGTGAGTGGCTTATTATACTTTTATTAAACATAGACTCCATGTTTATTTGATTTTATTTATGCTGTACTTGATTTAGATTTTTATTCCCACTGTCCTCGTTCTGGTGTAATTGGTGTCATATAATAAAGAAATACATCACATGGATACAACTGGGACGCATCATCAGTGTTGTAGCCTGGGGTCATAGGGTGTTTCGGGTCTCGCAACATACAACATACACCCTCGCCCAGGTGACCCAGCCAGGGTTGATCAAGCCCTGACTTACGTCCCAGTAGCACCCACGGTCAGTCCTATAGGGAAAGACAGGGCCACTCAGTCCGCTTCTCCGGAAGTACTCTGCCGGGACTCTGGGAGGCTCTGGCACGTGGAGGGACTAGGTACTGTGGGTTGTCCCCTGGCCGGGCTCCTCCTTCGTCTCACCAGGTCCAGGACCTGAGCGCTGCGCCAGATCAGATGCACCACCCCGATCCAAACATTTCCTTCTGGCGTGATGGTTCCTTGGGCCGATACCACTAGATTGGGCCGTCTAATGGTATTAGCTCCGCTTGCGGTACGCTGGAATGGAATGGCCCTCCTAAAGGCCTCACCGCGGGTTTGTTGGGCTTCTTCCTCACGGAAGACACAGCATGGGGCGCTAACCCATACTGCTCCCGGGATACCGTCTACATTCCGGCTGTCAACAGTATCTCCTGTGGTCACCAAACTATTCCTGGTTGTCACGTAGTCTATACATTCCTATGAGCCACTATAAATAGAATGACTAATAAAGAAATACATCACATGGATGCAACTGGGACGCATCATCAGTGTTGTAGCCTGGGGTCATAGGGTGTTTCGGGTCTCGCAACATACAACATACACCCTTGCCCAGGTGACCCAGCCAGGGTTGATCAAGCCCCGACTTACGTCCCATATACTGTATAATATGGGGTACATTTTTGGTGGAGATGGAAATGTTTAATATGTCAAACACATACGATAGGAAATGCTTGTTTATGCAATATTTTGAATCATTTTAGAGTAATAGCTTTGTGTAGCCATAGCATTTTAATGACAAATAGCTTGCAGTTGATGTGTTGACCATTTCCTGTTTGTCATCACAAGGAAACTGACCCAAAGGAGGAGCAGGCACCGGGCATCTGTGGGTATCCTAACTGTGTTGGAGGATGATAGTTCAGCTCCTTCGCCCAAGGTCCAGAACGTTGCTGTTATCGTTGAACAACACATCGTCCTTCAAGATCTCCCTGACCTACCAACGGCGGTGGCTTACCTCTTCGGGCTGATCTATGCTCTAAACCTCCAGTACCCAAAAGAGCTGAGGTACACATTTGAAACAATTCAGAAGGTTTTCATGGGACTTGAAACTGATCTCTCAGCAAGGGTCAGATCCTTACAAAACAAACTACTTCAGTGAATCAAGCACATTTATCGAATGGTACTCTATTCTCTCTCTACTTTTTCTGTTCTTTATCTCAAGTTCTCTTTTTTCTCAACCCTTTTTCCCTTTTCTCTCTTATCTCCTTTTTTTCTCCCCACCTTCTCTGCTCTCTCAGTCTGTCACCCTAACTTTCCTTACTCCTCCGTATTCTGTAATTCTTGTTCTGAGAACAAGGTTTGTTCTCCTCTAGATCTCAACAGAGACTGGCCTGGCAGGGCTTTTATAGCCTTCTGGAGGCACCGGACCCAGGTTCTCTCCAATGAGCCATCAGGCAGGAGGCCCCACCCTGCTCACCTATAGCGCAAGAGTTAAATGGCAAGGCATTTATGCGCCAGGGGGGCCTGATTATGGATCCCACCAACGCTCCAGGATATAGACCCGCCTTACCTGTCTGATTGGCTCCCTGGCAGGCATAGTTTTACTGAGGTTAGGGTTAGGGTTAAGGTTAGGTTAGGTATAGGCTGCAGGCATAGTTGCAAAAACGAGAACTGTCAATCACAGCGACTACTGACCAATCACAGCGGGTTTGCCAAGAGCTGGCGTGGGATCCATAATAACGCGCCAAGGGTTAAGAGGTGCATGTCAATTTTCTAGCAAAAAACACCACTATGCATACGGTGCAGACAGGATGTGGACAGGTGTTAAAGTTCAGACAATTTGACATTTACTTTTCAGCCTACGCCTCGTATCCTGTTTTTAACCAATTTTAGGTAGTTTTAGTCAATGTTATGTTCAGAAGGTGAAATGGAAATTTCTACTTGTCGTGACACTTGACACCAAATGTAGAACGTGGCACAAAATGTAGAGGCCCAGAAAATGTAAAGTGATGTTCAGTCTTTAAAATGGATGCTGATAAAATATGTGCCATATTTTCCCATCAGCATCCCTCAACCACCCAGACTAGACCAGACTAAATTGTGGGGCATCACAATTTCAATATAGCATTGCATTGATTCGTTTGGGAAACCCAATGGCCGCGTTTCCCAAACTAATTTCAGCTCGTGCGTAGCCTAGAACCTGCGTAGGAGCCACCACGCAGCTGCGCAGTAGCAACCCCGTTACGCACTATCTTCGTTAGTAGCAGCTGTGTGTGCCCTACTTGCCATCTAAACTGGCTTCGGGAGACACCATCGTTGTAGGTTCTCAAGCGCACGACGTTACGTGTGTGCTAAAACTACATTCGGGAGACAGCATGCACGTAAAGACCTCCTGGACGAAGCCTACGTAAAGCCTACGTAAACTACGTAGTGCTGTCCAACGCTACACAGCAGTTTAAACACCCTTTGCGAATATATACAGTGAAATGGATCATAAAAATACCACACACACACACATAAATACATATAAATACATATATATATATATATATATATATGTATATGTATATATATATATGTTTATATATATATATATGTATATATATGTATATATATATATATATGTATATATATATATATATATATATATATATATATATATATATATATATATATATATATATATATACTTATATAATCGAGGAGTGACTTCCGCCCCCCGCTGACGCTATACCCACAGCTCTGTAGGCGAGTAAACACAATGCCGACACACCACATCTCGCCAACACAGTAGCCACGGCGTGTGCGCAGAATTTACGGGTGGCGTAGGCCACCTATCATTGCTCACTACACAGTTTCCACGTCGCAACATAATTTATTCCACACACCACATTACGGACAAAACGGAAGGTGAAACAATTTCGTACCGTTTACCGTGCGCACCACCGACACCAAACAGCGACGGCTTTAGCCGAAACAACACGAAGCGCCGCCATTGAACTCTGCGCATCTCCACAACAACACACAAGCAGGTCCTTCGCTTCAACCCCCCCCCGCTTCTTACGTACCTCTTTTGTTCCACCCAGGCCGTTACTTTCACTTCACTCATGTCTCTATCAATCACAATATGTCCGTCCTTCACGTGCCATGTACATCCCAAACACAAAAATAAACGGCGACGGGCACACTACAGCGCGTTGTCCTGCTGCATTTGGTAAACACACCAGGCTAGGTTCATGACACCAAAGGATTCGACAGTGATGTCATCATTATGCAACCCGGAAGCACAAATACCAAGGATACGTCAGTGATGTCAGTCGGGATGCCTGTCGGGATGCCAGGTTTTCAAAAACAAGCGACAGAAACAAGCAAGGACGTTCATGAAAAAAAAAAAGAACAGCCGAAGGGGTCCGCCATGTTCCAGGGGGGTCCCCGGGGGTCCCAACACTCCCAGGCGGTCCACGGACCACCAGGGGGTCCGCGGGCCCCCACGTAAAAAAGAAATAAATACATTTTTTTCAATTTTTTTTTTTTACTTTTGGAAAGTTCTATCCCACCATTTTGGTACCCCAAAAAAGCGCGCCCTCACAGCCCTAGAGCCCCGTGCGCGGCTAGGGGGTCGGCCGCCCGTAGAGCTGGTCGAATTACTCTGTGTCTGTGTGTGTGTGTGGGGGGGGGGGGGGGGGGGGGGGCGTGAACAAGTCCGAGCGGTGCGGGTCATGGGTGAAAAATGACCATATCAAACATCAGCTGCGTGACAATGGAGGACGCTGTGAGCAGTGTGAAGCCGGGTTTGCTTCAGGGCAATTTTATTTACAAAAAGCTTCCTAATGGAAACCTCGACAAGACCAAGGTGATTTGCACTTTGTGCAAAGCTGAAATGGCTTACTGTAGGAGTTCCTCGAGTCCGAAATATCACCTAAGCAAAAAGCATCAAATTTATCTTAGCAAGGAAGGTACGTGCCACCGCCGCCGGGCCAAGCACTGCTGCTCCGGGGAAAAGTGCTCGTCAAATTACAATGTTTGAGTGCAACCGAGGCAAGCCCATCAGCACAGCTTTATCAGCCAAGCTAACTAACCTCCTAGCCCAGTGGATTGCAATCAATTGCCGGCCTATCAGCGTGGTGGAAGATGATGGACTCGAGCTTCTTCTCCGGGCGGCAACAGGCGACCCTTGTTACAAACTACTTGCGAGGCGAACTATCATGAGGATAATCCATGACCAACACGCCACAGAGAAAGCTGTGAAAGAGGAGAAGTTGGCCGGGGCGGCGTGTGTAGCACTGACTGGGGACCATTGGACATCTGTCAGCAACGATAACTACCTAGGCGTTACTGTACACTTCATCGATGTCAGCTGGGAACTTCACTCGTTCGCCTTGGGTACGTTTATGTCATTTAATTTATTTAATTTACCACGGTGAAGTTGGTTAACATTTACACAGCTTTAGCTAACGTTATCAGGGATCGATTGATTAATTTTACCACAGGCCAACAACATTAGCTACGTTTGCTGTAGAGCAGGGGTCTTCAACAGGGGGTCCAGGACCCCTAGGGGGTCCTCAGAGTTACTACAGGGGGTCCGCCAAATCTTTGTGTGATATGATTTTTTATTTTACCTTAACCACTTGAACCCTAGCATCACTTTTCTGAGGAGAACTTTAGCCAAAAATAGCAGATCTACAAGCTCACAACGCCTCGCGCTGCGAGGCGTTGTGAGCTTGTAGATCGGCTATTTTTGTCAAAGAGCCATAGGTGTAGTAGAGGGAAAAAAGAGCAGTCCACGTAAACAAAAAATGTTGAATCTGAAACACAATTTTATACGATATAGTGGGGGTCCCTGCTTTACCTCTCCCTCAGCTAGGGGGTCCTTGGCCTGAAAACGTTGAAGACCCCTGCTGTAGACGAATCCACAAAAGCGCTGCCTGTTGGCAGCCATAGCTGCGTTCTCGCGGTGTTGCGGTGCGGACACCGCAGCTATGGCTGCCTACAGGCAGCGCGTTTGTGGATTCGTGTATAGCCCCGACAACGCCAGCCTGCTGATTTTTAGTTGACTACTACTAGCGAACTTATTCTGATCTACTTTGTCTGTCCTAACGTTAGGTGTGATTAAAACAGAGGAGCGGCACTTTGCAGAAGTGTGTGCCAGGCAGTTTCTGGACGTCGCTAATCAGTGGGGGATAGCCGACAAAATCACCACCATTGGGACAGACAGCGCTCCCAACACGATTGCAGCAGGGAGGATACTGCTTCGAGCACATGCCCTGCGTTGCGCACCTTATACAGAGGGCGTAAGAAACGTAAGGAGGAAAGAAAAAGTAAGGACTTACTTCTGGTCATTATTTGGGTAGAACACACATATTTTGAATGCCTTCGGCAGACTTCAAATGAGCCATTTTAATCTAGATTAATCTAGATTAACTCCAGGATTGCAGATTAATCTAGATTAAAAAAATGTATCTATGGCCACCTCTAATATATATATATATATGTATATAATTACGGCCGGCGCGTAACGTGCAAGCCTCTCCAAAAAAAAAAAGACATACAAGCTATCAACACACTGCGACATGCCATGATGATAGCTTGCAGATCTGTTCTTTTGGGTAGGGCGAGCGGCTGTTAGGAGGAACTGCTGCGCTGGTTCTATGTGTAGCCCCCACAGTCATATTAGCCAGAAGTGGCGTGCAATAGACCTGGCTATCGGGCAGGTTTATTGGCATGACTGGTAACACGTCGGACTGGCGAGTGGGAGCTTCGGGTTCGATCCCAGAATGTCCCATTTCCCAAGTCTACTATGCATAAAATCTTTTGAAAATAGCAGATCTACAAGCTTGTGACACGTTGTGAGCTTGTAGATCTGCTATTTTCAAAAGATCTTTTAACCATTCATAAACATGGCGAGCGCAACAGCTGTCACTTCGTGAGAGGAACTGGGGACTTTCATCATAACGTTTAACTATAAAACTTTGAAATTAAGGAAACATGTTTAGCTCAGCATCATTTAATATACCTGTAGTTAACTTGGCATATGCTTAATATTTGTATTAGATGATCGGATCATCCGTGAGAGTACAATTTGTAAACTTCGGGTTCATGCATAGAGGACGAAGCACCGCAGCCGCTCGCCCTACCCAAAAGAACAGATCTGCAAGCTATCGACACGGCATGTCGTAGTGCGTTGACAGCTTGTATGTCTGTTTTTTTTTTGGGTAGGCACGTTACGCACCGGCCCGCCGTAATATGTATTTATATATATATATATATATATATATATATATATATATATATATATTTATGTGTGTATACATTTTGTGTGTTTGTGTGTGTTTCATAGATCTATTCCGCTACGATGGGTGTTACAAGCGCCCCAGGGCGCTCGTAACAAACTGCTGCGTAGGACAGCACTCAGGGCTACGCCTCTCCCAGGAGTAGGCGGGGAGTAGGCTACGTGCATGCTGTCTCCCGAATGTAGTTTTAGCAGACACGTAACTCCGTGCACAGGAGAACCTACGACGATGGTGTCTCCAGAAGCCAGTTTAGATGGCACGTAGGGCACAACCAGCTGCTACTAATGAGGGTAGAGCGTAGGTTTTGCCGAGTCCCAGCTGTGTAGGAGGCTCTTACGCAAGCTGCGTAGGCTACGCATGACCTGAAATCTGCGTGCCTGCTAAGGTACTGCGCAGCCTGTGTGTACGCATGTAAGACCCGTCGTAGGACCTGCGAAGCATCTCTACGCAGCATCTCTACGAAGCTCTTTGGGAAACGCGGTGTGTGTGTGTGTGTGTGTGTGTGTGTGTGTGTGTGTGTGTGTGTGTGTGTGTGTGTGTGTGTGTGTGTGTGTGTGTGTGTGTGTGTGTGTGTGTGTGTGTGTGTGTGTGTGTGTGTGTGTGTGTGTGTGTGTGTGTGTTCCAGTGGATAGATCAGACCTTCCTTCACCCTCCGGACACTTTTTATTTACATCAGCATGCACGTTGTGGCTTCTGCAGCGCTCCACAGATCGTCAAAACAAGGTGAAAAACGCTGGCAGCAACATAATTTATTAAATAATACCTGGCAGTGAATGTGTTAAGAGCTTACACTTAACCTTAGGTTTTTTTTGTCATGGTATAATCTTCATCCCACATCAAGTACATTAACAGTAAAAGACACAAAGTACGAAGTACATGAAGAGAGACAGATTTATTGACATTCATTTCAAACTCAGATACTGGTATACTGGTCAACGTTAAATTGGCTGTTTTTTTCCTTAAATGTATAAAATAAAGAATAAATGTATGCTTTGAAAAATTAATGGTCATGAATAATTTTAACATGCACGGTACATCATTATCAGACCTAGACCCTTCAACTTCTTGTTTATGACTGGCTAGTGGCTATCAGAGGTTTTGTAGCATTTGTAGAAATATTGGGCCTTAAATGTAATTAAAACAATATGTATTTTCCCAGACATTTGTAAACAAATATTAAAAATAAAATGGTGCCCAGTGTTCTCAGGGGCCCAATCTTCCAGTTACCATGTTTGAATTGCAGACAGTGTACAACATGAGCAGAGAGAAAGCATAATATTTATATTTTTTGTTTTTAGTGAACAAGAAACAATAGAAAAAGACCATGTACATTCTAAATAACATTTGGAAATACTCCTCCCCCCCTTTTTTTCTCCATTTTTTTATTCCTCCCTTCTGTACACTCTTTTTTTCTTAATACATTTGTTTGGTGCCTTTTTTCTTTTTTCCCCCTTCCCACCCTTCCCAAGGTCTGTCCACCCGTAGGCACAGAACGGTAATAGTACTGATATTTTTGGCAATAATATCCACAGTACTCTTAAGTGCATTTGGAAAATTACATTTGGAAATAAAACAACAGACATTTTAGAACAAAAAAAAAACAACCTGACTACGTTTTACATGAATAAAAAGAAACAAAATCTATTAAGACAGACAAAAAAATGGTCAGGCTTTCTGAGAGGCTGTTTCTCTTTGGCATTTTTTTCTTTTTGTCCTTTTCCAACAACCATTGGCACCTGTTGAGGTCCAATTCTAGGCAGAAAAAAAAACGCGGGTCTCCCTCCGCCAGGAGCCCGGTCCCCGTCGGCCCAGTGCAGGGAGATCACCCATACAGCGTGCAGGGAGGACCCCCTCCCCTTTCTGTCTTGTAAATCAGTAGTTCTCACTGTTTCGTGCCAAGGACCCCACAAAATGATATGTATTGATTGGATGATATGACCCCCCATCTGAAAATGTTTTGTGCCAGGGACCCCCCCAGAAGAGAGGATTTGGGTTAAAAGTTTTTTTTTTTATTCTTTAATAACAGATGTACAAGCTTGCAGTGCAACACGAAGTGACGCGCTGTAAACTTGTAGATCTGCTACTTTTGTAGATATGCTTTTTGGTAGATTTTTGTAGATTTTTTTGGTAGATTGTAGATTTTTGTAGATCTTGTAGATCTGCTATTTTTCAATAGCCAACATTAAAATATAAAATGACACGGGTGCTTTCCCGGTTTCAGTGGTTAATTAAATGAAAACAGGCACACCAGGGTTGAAGAGGTTAATGTGAGATGTTTCTCAGAGGTGCACCTGTCCTGCAAACTGAAATATTAACCATCAAATCTCTTAAAGCAGATTTGAGGGCTGCCTTGGTCGAGGACGATCTCCTTCATCCAGGGAACCATCGCTGTCACGTTGAAGTTCACAGGATGTTGATAACGACCCAAACTT
This sequence comes from Gymnoscopelus microlampas, assembly GCF_963454915.1. Classification (NCBI taxonomy): domain Eukaryota; kingdom Metazoa; phylum Chordata; class Actinopteri; order Myctophiformes; family Myctophidae; genus Gymnoscopelus; species Gymnoscopelus microlampas. The sequence continues at coordinate 40,527,043 of NC_139955.1, forward strand.
ATGGTACCATACAGCGTCCAGGAGGCATCTTCGTTATCGCACATCAGGGGTCCTCCCCAGTCCCACTGAAACAAGAAGCAGTTGTGTTTTTCATTGTGTGTTTTTATGTGTAAATATCATGTGATGTTTTTATGTGTAAATATCATGTGATGTTTTCATCTCTGTTACTCACTGCAATGGGTTGGAACTCAGAGCCTGCAGTACAGAACGTAGTGCTGGTGATCCATTTGTCGGGGTCAGAACCTGCAGGCCAGTCACGTCTGCACTGATCGTTGGTGATGATTGTGGCAGAAGTCTCATGGAGCAGGTCACGGTAGCATGATTGTGGTCCTGGGGGGAAAAAAGCACATAGGATTCAAAGTTGAGGACTTTGTACAGTCATTTCTAAATACAGAGGAACATTCTATTTGATTGAATTTGAAATTATGAATTCTCATCCAAATCCTGACTGACTTTGTTCATGTCTATATTTTGAACATCTCTTCAAAATACAGAAGCATGAAAAATTTAAACAAGTGGGTTTACTGCTGTTGTATTACCGTAACTTGCCTGAATGTAAGTTGGGGAAATAACCCAACTAAATGGAGGAGTGACATATCCCGACATTTTCAACTACTTAGTGAATTCTCCAGGATAGTATATGTCTCTATACAGCGTGAGTCCCGCCCCATTATCAGTACATGCTGATAATGTGACCAATCAAATTCTTTGTCAACCTGTATGAATGTGTGTTTATATTGTTTCCTCACCATCCCATGTGGTCATCCCCCATCCAGTGATCGTGCACCTCGTGCCAGCAGGGGGGAATTCATCAGCCTCAGGAAGACACACAGGTTTAACATTCTTGTTAAACTTCGCAGGGCTGGACAGTTTGGCCAACATCATCGCATGCTGAGGAAAGTTGTATTTGGGGTGCCTGAAGACCTATCAGAGAAATGACAGACACGGTTAGATTAACCACATAAGCCGTGTTTGCAAAAGTAAAAAAAAAAAAGAGAGAGATTAGATTGTAGATATATTTTCAAATGATTTTTTTTACAAATTGTGGAATATCTTTGACTGAATGAAAAGCAGATAGACGATGAAATGACCAAACAATTTTGTGAAAGTGAAATATCCCATTAAAGACTTTGTTCAGACAGCAGGCTCAGACTTGATAAAAACCATCTGATTCCATCCAGAGAGGCCAAACATCAGATTAGCTGTGTCAGTGTGAACATAGTGTTAGTTATGTAATATATTCTGACACATGTTTGATGTTCATACTGTACCTCTTCAATCCTGATCCGCTGAGTGTCTTCGGTGGTAGATGATAGACTGTGAACTCCTAAAACTACATAGCCTCCGGGTCTGGAGAAGACAACATAAACAAATGATTATGAACATTTGTCCATTAGTAGCAGAGTTACTGGTTGGTTGTTACATTTTACATATTTAACCACTTTAGCCCTACATTCTTCTTTGTACAATGAACAGCGAAAATAGCCAATCTACAAGGTCAAAATATGTTGCTGTGGCACGTTAACTTATAGATCTGCTATTTTCGCTATTCGTTTGAATGTTTTTTTGTCAGTTTTGTGACATCTTGTACCTATAATGACTAATGACAGGATAGTGAGGACAAGTTTAAAGGGATGAAGAGACAGAGTGATTAATAATAAACTGTGTTTTCTTATGTCATGGTTATGTATGTTTGTATTACCTGGCCTGGTAGTTAGTCGCAACAATATACTGATTAATCAGTGCACCACCCCCACGAAAGCTTCCATCGGCTCCCTGAAAGATGAAAGGTAAAGTGTGAATCAAAGGCAGACATATCGTAAGCTTAGTTCGGATTATTTGCCGTGTGACACCGTCGTACAATGGAGCATAAATGAAGCACTTCTCCAAGATATTACCTTGTTTTATTAGTGTGTGTGTGTGTGTGTGTGTGTGTGTGTGTGTGTGTGTGTGACACTTCCTAGTGTCCTTGAGCAAGACACTGAATCCCTAACTGTTATGGATTCAGTGTCTTGCTCAAGGACACTCCAACACTCAAACAGGAGAAGGCGGGGATCGATCGAATGTATATTTATATGTATAATGTATATTTACCCAGATAGCCACCATCCAGGGCCAGGAATGTGGAGCAGCCTCTTTACCGTTGACGATACGTCCAACTGCACGGTTGTCTCGAGTCCCACAATCTTCATCTCTCATCTCTGCACATGATAAAACAAACCAGGACAGCTCTAAATACATACAATTATATAGCTTACATTTAATGAGACACACACACACACACACACACACACACACACACACACACACACACACACACACACACACACACACACACACACAGCATTGCTTCAATGACTGTGTGCCAGGACATTAAAACATGAACACACCTTGAATGGCAGATCTGATGAACTTCTTGCTGGATGTCCAGTAAACGGTGGGTATGTCTGGATCGCCACAAACTTTAGGACCCCTGATCACAAAACCTGCCAATAGCCAATCATTGTCTTTTTTGACCATGAGCGGACCACCTCCGTCTCCCTGATAAGACATAAGTAAGTAAGATAAGTAAGCATCGTTCACTCTCCAGCGCTCAGTTTCTGTTAAAGCACACTGTTAACTTTTAATAATGTCAAGTCTTTACAATTTATTTTATTTTTCTACAGAGACAGACTATAGTAGTTTTCTGTTAGCTTGGAATCCCCATCGATGATGTCATTGGCAGGCAGGTTCCTGAGCTGTCTACGGCCCAGATGAGGTTGAAAGTGGGTGAAGTGCTACATTAAGATTTGAATGGGATTTGAATGGCATTCTTACTATGCATGCGTCCTGGCCTCCTTTCATGTTTCCTGCACAGATCATGTCGTCATCTACCTGACTCCAGATCTGCTTACAACTTTTATGGTCAGTTACCGTAACGTTGACTGCTTGAAGAGCTCTGGGGAATGGTAGTATTTCTATAAATACAAACAAACAGAATCATTATCAGTGTGAGTATAAGTCTGGCTGCAAGATTAACAACTTTCAAACCTGCGTCCCTATTTTGGGCATGTTATTATGGTGTGAGTTTACAAAGTGTTTACAAAAATGGAAACCGAAATGTCATTATTTATGCGATTATTGTAGAGATGCTGTTTTCACCAAATATCGGCGTATTATGACATGGCCAGAATAGTGAGGCTGTCTGTCAGCAGTCTGTCAAAACATTATTCAGTCAAATTCTACGTGTACTGCACCAGTGGTTCTCAAAGTGGGGTCCTAGGACCTCCAGGGGTACTTGAGATGGCTCCAGGGGGAGCTCAATAAAATGATTGATCGTAAGTGTCCATTTGGTTACATCTGAAAGTGTTAACCAGATGGACACTCTGAATTGGACCCTTACAAGTTTCATTTGGCCACATTTGATCATTTGGTCCCCAGGGTGCCCCGTGCTTACCTTCTCCGACGCGACCCCAACCGTAGACGATGGCCTCCGTACCAGTCGGAAACACACTGCCGTCGTCTGCCAGGCAAACCGGTTGGATGTCATCAGTGAAGTCGACGGGTGAGTCCATTTTCAGCAGAGCGTTGTCGTAACCCCACGGCCCGCTATAGGAAGATCAGAATAATCCAATATTAGTTATCCTATAATACATTTCTAAACCCAAAACCCCCAAAAAAAACCTGCCACTGTGTGGGACTAAACACAAAAACAACATATCAATGTCACTAACAAGACACGCCACAACGTGCAGAATTACTACGCGCAGTCTGTAGGCCACTTCATACTGCTCAGCACACATCTGCCCCCTCGCAGCATAATTAATTGCGGCCAACACAAACTCACAACATTACAGTCGGCCATGTTGTTCCTTAGCGTCATCGCCGACCACCGCCCAACGAGACCCAAGTGAGGTCAGACAACACACTCCATATTTGGGCATAGCTCCATTGGGAACATCTCCTATTATGGCTTTATATATTATAGAGACCAACAAACACAAAGCACCGCGCAGCGGATAGGGGGGAGGGGCGCGCAGCGCCCCGACCCTCTAGTTAATAACACTAGAATAATCTACTTTGATTTTGGTCAGTCATGCGCATCCTTACCTTAGAGACCAATTTGGGTTGATCCTGAAATCAATAACGCGTCTCCTAACACCAACACCTGCCTCATCCAGGTTGCTCCTCCCAAACTGGACTCTCAATTTCCTTGGGTTGATGTTTCTGGAAGAGAGAAATACAAAGATCCCATTTAAGTGATATGCTATATTCCTTATCTTTCTTTGTTTTTAGCGGCGCTAGCCAATCCGGCTCTATACCTGACTTTGTCCGTGTGCGTACGTCAACGTTCTGATTGGTCAGGTGCGTACGTCAACAAAGTGATTGGTCAAGCTTCACGTGACACGTGGCTATAAACACATTATAAACATATATCGATGACAAAATGTATCAAAGGCGCCACTACCTTCTCACAGGGTGTGATTTTTTGTATTGCTGACAGTTCTCGAAGATGCCTCTCTCCCCCCCCCCCCATCGCTATCCCTTCCCTCTCCCTATATCCCTCTCTCTCCGCCCCCTCTCTCTCTCTCTGCCGCTCGCTCACACAAACTTTGCATGTGCACAGAATGACAGGCTAACGACACAAACACAGGGAGGAGGACCCTAAGCCCCCAATCTCTCAGGAGAATCTGGTGTAATAATATGAATGAACTTACGTGAGGCATTGTGCAGGAAGGTAAACATGTTGGTTGTCCACGACATTCCCGTTGCAGATATGAGTTTTAGATGGTCCACGGACAATCTGAACGCTGACAGCAGACGGAAGCTTCGCTGGCCTTCCTCCAATAATGAATTGGTCAGGTTGGTCATGGGTAGTTACACCTGCCGCCGTCGCACCCACTGGAACAGAGACCACACTAATTAACCACAACTAAAGACCTACGTTTATGGCATATCGCATTTAAAAAAGACAAAATCCAAAGAATTAGGGACAAGTGTTAAATATATCTATATTCTGATAGTAATCATTATAGCTATACAGGAAAGTGATGGAGGAAAGTGATGCACCTGCCATCGCCGCACACACTGGAACAGGGATCAGAGATAGGTTGTAAGAAGTGTTAAATATCTCTATATTCTGATAGTAGCCTAATCATTGCTGTACAGTAAAAGGGGTCTCCCAGTCTCAACAGGAGAGAGAACTCATACAGGATAAACATGTGAAATAGGAAGTGATGCAGACAAAATTGGAACTGGAATATTATAAGATTTGAATCTAAAATCTCTTACCATAGAGCGCAATGATCAGAATGATGTAAGGACGGAGCCACCATTTCTGGAGGCTTATGTCAGCCATCGTGGCACAGAGGCCGCAGAGATCTGAAATAAGAAGGACACGTTGATCACAGCAGTGCCAGGACGAAACCTATGACCTTCATGGAATATAGGCTGCCCTAGCGTGTCTGATATCTGGTCTAGAGGGGCGGGTTCAAAATCTCCGGAGAAAAATTCTGTGAGATCCCATTGGTTCACCGATCTGTCCGTCAGCCACCATGCCCCCCACCATGCCCCTCCTCCTCCCCCAATGTGCAGCATTGAGAGCCCTGATGTCACAACATTTGGAGCGACGCCCACTGCACTCTGGTTGGTTGGGGAAATGAAACGCTTCCTATTCCAGGAACGTCAACAGGGCGTTACTATGGATCCCACGCCAGCTCTTGGCAAACCCGCTGTGATTGGTCAGTAGTCGCTGTGATTGACAGTTATCGTTTTTGCAACTATGCCTGAACCTAACCTTAACCCTAACCTCAGTAAAACTATGCCTGCCAGGGAGCCAATCAGATAGGTAAGGCGGGTCTATATCCTGGAGCGTTGGTGGGATCCATAATCAGGCGTCAACAGGCTGGTCCAGGCTCTTATTTTTTAGCAAAACTAAAAAATAAAATCCTGGAGATCGAGGCTACATGGAATAAAACATAAACATAAAACACAAGAACACATTTAGTAATCATCAAACCTGATTCAAGACTCGCTCTGATGGTATCCAAGCAGGAAGTAAATCCAGATGCGGCTTGGCAGTCTAGGGGAGGGAGAATCACTGGAGAACTAATCCGTGGAAAGAATACGTGGGATCTATACTGCTTCTCTCTGAAGAAGTGGTTGACGTCTCTGGTATCACCGTTGGATCAGAAAGAAAGAACTTGTGGTTTGTGTTGCCTTAAATACCCTTGGCTGCACTGCTAGTGTCATTAGGGTGATGTCAGTCATATCCATATATGGATCCCCCGATATCAGTCATGCCCAAAGATAGGGTCTATGGATGTTTCGGTTAGCTCCATATATGGGGCTCCAGGAGGGGGTCTATGATGTCAGAGCTTGGTATGTCAGTTTATCTCCATATATACAACAACGACGATATGTCATAGATGACTGACGTCATCGACTAGCCAGATGAAGATCCACATGGAAGCAACCCTGGCATTTTATGCCCATATTAGGAGATCCCTGATGTCATACATATATGCCTATGTTGGATGTAGATTTCTGCCCGACAGCGACTACTATAGCCAGATGAAGATCCACATGTAAGCAACGCTGTTATTATACCCCCCCCTTACACCACGGCACAGAAGAAGTCGCAGGTGTCTAGAAGATGGTGTTGTTGTGAATGTAAACTGTTTGATGTGTTTGTAAATGTATGGGTTCATGTGGAGGATTGCTAATTGATATAAAAATATTTTCGGCACCCGAAATAATAACTTAAGGGACAGTCCGCTACAGTGTGTTTGGGGGGAACCTAATCACGCAAACCGCTGGACAGATCAGCACCTAATAATAATAATAATAATAATACATTTTATTTATAACGCACTTTACATTCTCACGAATCTCAGAGTGCTACAGATTAAAAGCAGAGCATAAAAGCACCATAGGCAACAAAACAATTTGAATGGACAAAAAAATGTATTGTTTGTGCACACACTGGCAGTGGGCCAAGAAGTACCTCCACTCTGTGACCTCCTTCTCCACTCTGCGTGGCAGTGGGACTAGACTACTCGGTCTTAGTCGGTCATAGTGTTGTTGTTAAGATAGATCGGGGCTGAGGCAACGATCGGCTCCTCAATTCTTACCTTTTTCTGTATCGTATCAAAAAACAAGAAAGTTAGCCCCGGTATTCTACAGATGTCTGTATAGTTCTGATGGTCTGGAAAAAAGTAATCGATGGGTTGAAACAACCTTTTAAAGCAGTTTTGTTTCTGATCATTCATGATCAGTAACGTCAACATGGAGGCACGTTCCTGATTATATTTAGCCCGTCTGCTCCACTCAAAGCCAGGCAGAACTAAAAAGAAAGTTTCAATGTTGTTGAAGACATGATTCCTATATCTACTACTTTTCATCATAGTGAGCTACAATAGTTGAGAGTTGTCGTCTTATGCTGCAGCAAAATGTATACATTAATATTGAAGAAAAATGTATTAAAGTAATGCAAAAGTCGGCTAACTAGACGTAAGTTACTTTTATAATGCAGTAACTACTGAAGTAATCAAGGTACTTGCCGCGCTATGAACTTATCTGCTATTTTTTTGCTTCTGGGGGGGTCCATGGAACAAAACATTTTGAGATGGAGGTCAGCAGCCAAATGCATATCTAACTAGAAAAAGTGCTCCTCGGAGCACAAGTCTCCGCCAGGTCAGGTAGGTTATTATGGCCTCCTGGTGGCGCTATAATAGGCCAATGTGAAAAGGATGCCATTTATTCCTAGGCCTTGCACGGCAATCGGACACTGCATGCATGATTTGAGGCATTTTGTTCTAAAAATGTGTTTTGCTAAATTTGACCTGCTGGTGGCGCTATTTCAGGCCAATGTTAAAAGGGTGGAATTTGTTCCTCAACATAGTGTGAATGTGCGTTATCGGACCGTAATCGGACGCTGCATTCATGATTTGCGGCATTTTGTTCAAAACGGGCCACTCCTGCAAACATTACATGTCAATGTTAGCCAATCAGGATGGCATATGAAAAATCAAACAGATCCGTCTTGATCACATGGCAAAGGTGTGTCCTTGGCCTCTAGAGAGTGTGCATACAAAGTTTTACACTGATCGGTGCAGTTATAGGTAAAAACACGAATCGGCCTGTTACAGCACCACCATGAGGCTGATTTGAACATTTTCAAATGGCATTTCTTCCTCGGCCTAATGGGAATGTGTGTGCAAAATGTCACGGAAATTGCATGCTGTGTTCATGATTTGAGGCATTTTGTTCGAAACAGAGTACTCCTGCAAACTTTGAAAGACAATTTTTGCCAATCAGGATGGAATATGAAAAATCTGGAATGAGCCGTTTCTTTTAATGACTATAGAGATACTGTGTACCGATTTGGGGGATTTTTGGCCAAAATTTGTAGGAGTACTGTTCAAAAATGTGTTTTGCACAAATCGGCCTCCTGGTGGCGCTATAAAAGGCCCATGTGAAAAATTTGGAGCAGAGGTTCGGCTTTGGCATCCAGGGACTGTGTGTGCACAGTTTCGCTGCGATCAAGCCAACGGTGCCAGAGATTAGCTGTACACAGACAAGACAGAATCACACACACACACACACACACACACACGCACGCACGCACGGACGGACGGAAAACATACTCTCTCGCCATGCCTTTCGGCCTGGCGGAGACAAAAATGTTTTCTAAATTCAAACGGTATGTTTCTTTGTCAAGGACCCGCAAAATGATATGTATTTGGCCGTCGACCCCCATATCAAAATAGCTTGTTCCAGGGATCCCCAGAAGCACAGATCGGAGTTAAATACGTTCGCTTTAAAACATAATCATATATATATATACACGCACACATACATACACACATATATATATATATATATATATATATATATATATATATATATATATATATATATATATATAGATAGATAGATATATAGATATATAGATAGATAGATATAGATAGATATATATAGAGATAGATAGATAGATAGATAGATAGATAGATAGATAGATAGATATCGATGTGTTCCTGGTCTTAATGGATTAAAGGTCACTGTGGCCTCAGGGCATGTGTGTTTTTTGAAGGGCATGAGCAAGTGCGCCAATACTGTGGGTGCCTCGGGGCTAAAGCACCCATTAGAAATGACGAGCACCCATCACAAACTCATCACAAAAAAATAAAAATAAAAAAACTCCGACATCTGCACTTCATGAAGTACATTTTTTGTACCAATACAAATTAACCGCATTAAAGTAACAAAAAGGTAACAAACCCGGCCTAGCATGCGCTGCGCACCCAATAGCACGGACATAGGCGCCCCTGGGCATGAGACCAAACTGAGGGGTAGCCACGGAGGCCATGGTCATCTGCTTTTTTCACTAGTCTTTAGAAAATGTCTTTATGTTCTACATTTTTCACAGCTGGCTCTCGGCCTTGCCAAATATTGGGGAGGAGACCAGGGTAAAAGGTAAAACAAGGTGTGTTTATTAAATAAGGCCTAATGACAAACAACTAAGGGAAAGGCGAACAGAACATATTGCGGATCCTATGAGGTGTGTAGTCAGTAAATCAGTGGTGTAGGTGTGCATGTGTGGAGCATAGGGTATAGCAGTGGCGGCCATTTTCTGGTTCCACTTCAAAATAGTCAATACATTTTTCCCATTGACATTTCCAAAACTATTTATATCAATTCATTTAAGCCTAGAATCAAGCCATCCAGGGTCCTGGTGAATCATGACCATAAAACATATTTTTCTGTGTTTTTTTTTTAATTCTATATTTAATTATATGATATACTATATTTAATAAATATGTACGGGTTGTAATGGAGAAAGTGCAAACACCAGGTTGAAGTTCATCCATGACTGTCGGGGCGCAGGTAGACCAACGTGAGTGACGTGAGTTATAGCAAGCGTGGTTTATACTTCGTCGTATGGTGGTGTCGCGAGCCGAAAATAGACGATCTTCAAGCTCACTTGTGGCACATGATCATCCACAAAGACAAAGTTATAATTTATTATCTTTTAGATCGTCTATTTTCAGCTCAACACAGAGCATAAATACCGTTTCACTTTATAGATGCAACACTGAAGTTAAAGGTAGGGTAAGTGATATTTTTGGGTTAAAACAAAAAGTATTTTGTTAAAAAGTTAAAGCACTATATTCTGATAGTAATCATTGCTATAGAGTGTTTGTACAGTACCAAGAGTCTCCCCGTCTCTCCAGCTCTTTAATAAACAGATAATACATTTTCCGGTAGGTGTCAAAATCTCAGCCAATCAGGAGAAAGTACCCATTTTTAAGCTTAATTTTTATAGTGTTCAGTGTTCCAATTTTGCCTGCTCATTTCTTAGTGTCATCACTTCCAATTTCACTTGTTTAATCAATATCCTGATTGAGCTCTCTATCCTGATATAAAACTGGAACTGAAACTGAAACGAAAATGCATTTTCTGTTTAATAAAGAGTTGGAGAGACAAGGAGACTCCTTTTACTGAACAAACACTCTATAGCAATGAGTACTATCAGAATATAGAGCTATTTAACATTTATTTTAACCAAAGAAAATCACTTACCCTACCTTTAATTAATAATCATGCATTGTGCATCATCAGTTACTGTCTAGTATCATATGGGGGTTTAATTCTTAAAGTATCTGGTTCAAGAGGAAGTGCTCTAACCTAAAAAAAAATGAAATGTTTAATTCATATTTGATATTTAGCCAATATTGTATTTCCTAGTCCCCTCATTAAGGTAACAGTTTCCCCAATTGTACTACTTCCAGACTAGTTTTGGTACTGCTAAAACATTAAAGGATAGGTCTGTACAAAAAGGGAGGGTGAAAAAGCTATTTTTCACTTTCAAACATGTTTGGGGTAATTTTAATGTGTACTCTGGCTTTTGATAGCACCCCAGACCGTTTTTAAGTTGCTTCATTCAGTATTTAGATATTTGATATTCATTTGATCAGACACGCCCCCTTCCTATACAAACCCATTGTAACTTCAATTTTGATGTATTCATTGAAAACACCCTTCCTTGGTTCTGGTGACTGTTATTGTCCTTCTAATGCGCGAGGGGCCGTGTCCTTTCAATAACTTTTTTTCATTTGTTTTATTGTATTCTTTTATTATATTTTGTGTGTGTGTTCCAGAAAATCTGACGGCCTTCCCTTGTATCCCCGATACTGTCATCAGAAGCTGTTCAGGACCTGTCTTGTGAGTGGCTTATTATACTTTTATTAAACATACTCCATATTTCTTTGATTTTATTTATGCTGTACTTGATTTAGATTTTTTCCCCAATGTCCTCGGTGTAATTGGTGTCATGTACTATAATGTGGGTTTTGTACTGTATAAACTTGTTTATAATAGTTGGAATCATTTTAGAATAGCTTTGTGTGAGCCATAGCATTTTAATGACAAATAGCTTGCAGTTGATGTGTTGACCATTTCCTGTTTGTCATCACAAGGAAACTGAGGAGAAGCAGACACAGGGCACATCATTGTAGTGATGATAGTTCAGCTCTTTAGCCCAGAACGTTGCTGTTATCGTCCTTCAAGATCTCCCTGACCTACCAACGGCGGTGGCTTACCTCTTTGGGCTGATCTATGCTCTAAACCTCCAGTACCCAAAACAGCTGAGGTACACATTTGAAACAATTCAAAAGGTTTTCATGGGATTTAGAACTGATCTCAGCAAGGGTCAGATCCTAACAAAACAAAATGCGTGAGGGGGCCGTGTCTTTTCAATAACTTCTTTCATTTATTTATTTTTATTTTTTAATGTTTTTTTTTCAATAAAAAAAAGACAATATCAGTCACCAGAACCAACCAGACGGGTGTTTTCAATTAATTTAACATGGTTAAAATGGAGTTTGACGTTACAATGGGTTTGTATAGGAAGGGGGCGTGTCTGTTAAAATGAATAAAAAATATCTAAATACTGAATAGAGCAACTTAAAAACTGGTGCTCACAAAAGCCTGAGTAGATGTTAAAATGACACCAAACATGTTTGAAACTGAAACATCCCTTTAAGTGTGTTAAGCAGTGTCTGTAATTATTAATTAAATTTGCAATTTTAAATGTGTCTTTATCGGAGCAATGTCAATTTAAAAAGTTGTTTAAAATGGTTGTATTGTTTGTACAGAGTATAGCTGTTAACAATAACATTAAATTGATAAATATTAAAAACGTATTAGGTTGGGCAAAGTTCTTCAGCTCAAATTATTTTATTTGCTTAGTAAATTTCAGCTCATGTTGTCACCTTTGTCTTACAGATTTACATGCATTGCAAATTCTGCAAATTCAACCACGCTAATGAATCTGTTGTTTTGAAACACTACAGTCTTCACCACAGAGGAGCAAACTGGCCTTGCATCCACACAGACTGCGCCTGCACCTTCAGGACCATCGGTGCATTGAAATCACACCTGTCAAGATTGCACCGGACTGTCCCAAGGCAAGAAAACTCAACATTTTACAGCTGGTTGTGTGAATTCAAAGACATTTGCTCTAGAAAGAACATATTAAAACATTTAAACAATCACCTTAAACAGAGAGAGAGGGTGAGTTGCCCATTCTCAGGATGCAGCTTTGAAACCAACCTCGCCAACAGCTTTACTGTAACCATAGTAGTTCTCACTTCTTGGTACCTGGAACATTTTAGGTCCTATGAGCTTGTGGAGAGCATCTATGCAGATACCGAGATTCTGGATCCTGAGGCTCTCAACAGCTCATGTATCATCCGTTGACTGCATACACAGTGGGAGGGAAGGTGCTCGTGACTCCAAAAGCGTGCCTTCTCCATTGAAGGGACACAAAATGGTAGTCTAAGTAGGAAAAAAATATATTTTCTTTCTTCCATTCAAATCAGATGCTTATATTTAAATGCTCTTCCAAACTGTTAAACCACGACCACTTAATCATTTAAGATAGTATATGAAGAAGCACATTTCTGACTTATTGCAGGTAGTACTGACAAAATCTAGGGTCTCTGCGGGTCCACTAATATTTGTGGAGCTGACTGTACCAGGACATATATAATATGGCCTACCTGTGGACCCCCATTTGATAACATCAACAGAAATCTTGCCACACGATTTGTTCAAAAACAGGTTGTACATTTATTTCATATTTATTCTTAAAAAGATCTTTAAAAACATTGAATTCAACGTTGATACCTGCAGACTCACTGAAAGTCCTTACTGCCTTGTTTATTAATTTCATTTTCTGGAAATTGTCTTCTTTTCCTCTTTTTTCTCATCTAACACATGGTTTATTACTGCTGGTGAAAATCTCGCGAAAAATGTCACATAAAGTGGTGCTTCCTCAAGTACCTGAATCAGCTGAGGATTTGCAAGGCATTCTTTGTGAAAAACGTCAACTTCAAGGAAGCTTTACACTACAGTTTGAGGACCCAGCCTTTAATAACATTCCCTGTAATCTGTTTGATATCCAAGAATTGCCACCTGAACGGGTCATCTTGCACATTCTTTGGGATGAGCCACCGGTACAAGTTGCCCTGCAAGAATCAGACTCTTCGTCTTCCCTGGACACAGCCAGTTTAGCCTCCACAGAGTCACCCCAGAGTCCCTCAGCTTTTATCAGGAATGATATGCGAAGTGTGTCCGAGTGGCCTTCCCCTTTCCCCATTCCAGACTTCTCCTATGATGTGGAATTGAAGTTACGCAAAGACAATGAGGCATATGAGAAGACCAAGAAAGCTATCATCCTGACAAGAGACATGAAGATTGACATTTTGGACAAGATTGCAAAAGCAATGTTTGAAGTGAAAGCCAATCCTACACTAGACCAGACTGAGTCTGTTGCTTCTGCTCTCATCACCAAACACCCCTGCCTACGAGAACCAAGTTTTGAAACAGGGTATGATGGATGGAAAAAAAGCATAAAATACAAACTTTTGAATTACAGGTCCAAGCTACGTAAGGCAGGCTGTGCTGAGGTCAGCATTAACCGCAAAAGCAGGAGCAATGAAGGTGATGGTGCAGGTTCTTCCTTGAAGAGACCAAAGAGAGGGGAGATAAACCATGTCCTTGACCATCCAGATACTGATGACTCGCTGGAGGACGAAAGACTGGCCATGGTTGAGGAGTTTAAGAAGAAGAATAAAAATGTTGCACTCATAAAGCAACAGATGGAACTGACTTTCTCCCTGAGGCGCAGGGAGATAGTGGAGATGCAGCCCATGGTGTCAGAGGTTCAGGAGCGGTGGCCTGCTCTGTTTTCCCAGTCAGAGGTAAGCAGCTGAGCAAAGAATGTTATGTTGTGTTTCTGATTTCATCTTTAAAAAATAAGAATCTCTAGTTGCTTACATCTGTTGATAAAATGTATATTGGGATGTTGAAATTGTGTTTGACTTTGTATTAAAGTATATATATTATATATTTTTAAAGTTGTTCTAAATGTTTTCATCGGATCACCAACAAGAACCTAATGGATGGCTTCAGAGCAGCCATTAGTCAGCACACTCCAGGGCTCCTTAGACTGTATCGGGCCAGAAGCACAGCTTTTCCACCTGAGATGGATCGACTGCTGGACAAGCTGGATAATGAGGTAAATTTCAGACTTAATACCATTTCTCTGGACATTATGGACATAAATTATAAAAGTACAAAACAGGTTCTTGAATGCATTAAATGTTGCTATACAGTTTAATGCTGATATTCCTTTTAAGGTGTGTACTCAATAGGTTTAACCCAAATTGTTGTACCATATCAGTTTCCCATGGGCAGCATGTTTTCATATTTGCTCGGAGCTTTCTACATGCAATTTACTGTGTGTGTGTGTGTGTGTGTGTGTGTGTGTGTGTGTGTGTGTGTGTGTGTGTGTGTGTGTGTGTGTGTGTGTGTGTGTGTGTGTGTGTGTGTGTGTGTGTGTGTGTGTGTGTGTGTGTGTTCCAGACATCTGACATCACAGTACAGCGGCAGACTGTAGTCTTGAAGGGCCTTCCCTTGTATCTCCGAGACTGTCATCAGAAGCTGTTCAGGACCTGTCTTGTGAGTGGCTTATTATACTTTTATTAAACATAGACTCATTAGACATAGAGATTTGTATTCCCACTGTCCTCGTTCTGGTGTAATTGGTGTCATATACTGTATAATATGGGGTACATTTTTGGTGGAGATGGAAATGTTTAATATGTCAAACACACGATGGGAAATGCTTGTTTATGCAATATTTTGAATCATTTTAGAGTAATAGCTTTGTGTAGCCATAGCATTTTAATGACAAATAGCTTGCAGTTGATGTGTTGACCATTTCCTGTTTGTCATCACAAGGAAACTGACCCAAAGGAGGAGCAGACACCGGGCATCACTGTGGGTATCCTAACTGTGTTGGAGGATGATAGTTCAGCTCCTTCGCCCAAGGTCCAGAACGTTGCTGTTATCGTTGAACAACACATCGTCCTTCAAGATCTCCCTGACCTACCAACGGCGGTGGCTTACCTCTTCGGGCTGATCTATGCTCTAAACCTCCAGTACCCAAAAGAGCTGAGGTACACATTTGAAACAATTCAGAAGGTTTTCATGGGACTTGAAACTGATCTCTCAGCAAGACAAAACAAAACAAACTACTTCAGTGAATCCAGCACATTTAACGAATGGTACTCTATTCTCTCTCTACCTTTTCTGTTCTTTATCTCAAGTTCTCTTTCTTCTCTACCCTTTTTCCCTTTTCTCTCTTATCTCCTTTTTTTCTCCCCATCTTCTCTGCTCTCTCAGTCTGTCACCCTAACTTTCCTTACTCCTCCTTATTCTGTAATTCTTGTTCTGAGAACAAGGTTTGTTCTCCTCTAGATCTCAACAGAGACTGGCCTGGCAGGGCTTTTATAGCCTTCTGGAGGCACCGGACCCAGGTTCTCTCCAATGAGCCATCAGGCAGGAGGCCCCACCCTGCTCACCTATAGGGCAAGAGTTAAATGGCAAGGCATTTATGCGCCAGGGGGGCCTGATTATGGATCCCACCAACGCTCCAGGATATAGACCCGCCTTACCTGTCTGATTGGCTCCCTGGCAGGCATAGTTTTACTGAGGTTAGGGTTAGGGTTAAGGTTAGGTTCAGGCATAGTCTTACTGAGGTTAGGGTTAGGGTTAAGGTTAGGTATAGGCATAGTTGCAAAAACGAGAACTGTCAATCACAGCGACTACTGACCAATCACAGCGGGTTTGCCAAGAGCTGGCGTGGGATCCATAATAACGCGCCAGGGGGCCACACTCCAAGAGGGGAGTGTGTCCTTTGTTCAGTATATCCTATTGTCCAGAGGGTACATAGACGACATTAAACCAGGATCACATTAGCTCAAGACCAGCATATTTATTAATATCAATGCAACAATACACAGGAACAACACTGTGAAATATGTGAACCAATAATGCAAGATAAGTAAAATCAAATACTCAACGTATCAGAGGTTTGCTTCGTAAAGGCTCAAGAGCAATTAGTCCACACAGGGAAAAGAAGTCAGTAAAACCAAGGTCTGTAAGTTCGCGGAGAATTCTAATGTAACAGGATGTGTAATGCTACTATATACTACACAACCAGTGAGGGGCCATCCCCAAAAAGGGAGTTTGGATTGGATAGTTTAGAAATGCACGTCAGTGTCATAAGGTGTGCTAAGTGGTTGCTGTGGTGTTCTCAAGTCTGTTAGGGCACACGTGGAGCCAAGACAGCAAGGGTTAAGAGGTGCATGTCAATTTTCTAGCAAAAAACACCACTATGCATACGTTGCAGACAGGATGTGGACAGGTGTTAAAGTTCAGACAATTTGACATTTACTTTTCAGCCTATGCCTCGTATCCTGTTTTTAACCAATTTTAGGTAGTTTTAGTCAATGTTATGTTCAGAAGGTGAAATGGAAATTTCTACTTGTCGTGACACTTGACACCAAATGTAGAACGTGGCACAAAATGTAGAGGCCCAGAAAATGTAAAGTGATGTTCAGTCTTTAAAATGGATGCTGATAAAATATGTGCCATATTTTCCCATGAGCATCCCTCAACCACCCAGACTAGACCAGACTAAATTGTGGGGCATCACAATTTCAATATAGCATTGCATTGATCTTAAAAAGATTTGAGACTCTTGAGGACCGAAACGAGAGAGGAGTAAGGTTTCGCCCACGACTTGCGGAGGGACTCCTTTGGCGCCCGCGTCGTCCTAGCTCCACCGATGCCGTCAAGAAGGGAGGCCTGTTGTGGTGCCCTTTCTTCCGGACGGGGCCACACCACGACTGAGCGTACCGTCGCTCGATGAAGCAGCTCGTGTAGGCTAGCGTCGTCGAGCTCCAGGCCAGGCTCCACTGAGGAGTTTTGCCTCATGGTGGACGGCCTTTGTGTGGGTGGCAGGGAGGCCCTTTCGTAGGAGGGGGGAATGACGTCGTCGTCGTCCTCCGCCGGGAGTCAAGTGAGATGTGGTCGTCCTCGTCTCCTTCCTCCATGGCTTCGTCCTCGAGGTTTTCGTAGACGTGGTCCCCAGTTTCACAAATACAAATCAAATACAAATCAAATCAAAACGGATACAGGTCCTAAACCATGATGGCACCTCAATGTTAAATTCACAGTTTCTTCCAAAATGTTAAAAAAATATATATATATAATAAAAAATAAATGTGTGCTTTGGAAAATGGTTTGAAGTATTTCTATGATTTGAACATGCAGGGTAGATCATTATCAGACCTAAACTTCAATTTCTTGTTTATCCTCAAAATGACTGGATGAATTTTGTAGCAATTTCTAGCATTAGTAGAAATATTTGGCCTTAAATGTCATTTGAAATTGATTTGGCCCCTCATTTATAACATATATAAATGTAAAATCAAATATGAAATAGAAAAAAATAAATGTAAAAAAGTATGTGTCCCTTTTATGCCCATATATGGAGATCTCTGTATCTGTCAGTCCATGTACCTTTTATACCCATATGTGGAGATTGGAGATTCCTGATGTCATCAGTATATACCCATATATTGTCATGCCCATATACGGGCATATACGTTAGATCGGCTGTTCTGGACAACTGGATATATATTATCCATAATTGCCGCGTCTCCCAAAGAGATTCGTAGAGATGCTGCGTAGAGATGCTGCGCACGTCCTACGACGGGTCTTACGTGCGTACGTACAGGCTGCGCAGTACCTTGACAGGCACGTAGATTTCAGGTCATGCGTAGCCTACGCAGCTTGCGTAGGAGCCTCCTACACAGCTGGGACTCGGCGAAACCTACGCTCTACCCTCATTAGTAGCAGCTGGTTGTGCCCTATCTAAACTGGCTTCGGGAGACACCATCGTCGTAGGTTCCCAAGTCCACGGCGTTACGTGTCTGCTAAAACTACATTCGGGAAACAGCATGCACGTATCCTACTCCTCCTACTCCTGGGAGTGGTTGTAGCCCTGAGAGAGAGAGATATATATATATATATGTATGTATGTATGTATGTATGTGTGTATGCGTGTATGTGTATATGTATATGTGTATGCATATATATATATACTAGAGTTTCGGGGGGCTACGCCCCCCTCAACCCCAGCCGCGCACGGGGCCCAGCTTGGGTGCGTGTATATTGGGGTACCCAAATCGCCGGAGTAAAAGTGTCCAAAAAGGAAAAAAAAAAAAAAAAAGAAAAAAAAAAAAAATTGGAAAAAATGTTAATAGTGATTGTTACTTTGGTGGTCCGCGGACCCCCTGGTGGTCCGCCGACCCCTTTGAGTGTTGGGACCCCCGGGGACCCCCCTGGAACATGGCGGACCCCTTCGGCAGTTTTTTTTTTTTCATGCACGGTTTGCTTGTTTCTGTCGCTTGTTTTTTAAAACCTGGCAGCAAACTTGGCAACCCGACTGACATCACTGACCTATCCTTGGTATTTGTACTTCCGGGTTGCATAATGATGACATCACTGTCGAGTCCTGTGGTGTCATGAACCTAGGCAGGTTTGTTTACCAGCTTAGCCTGGGCAGCGTGCTGTGCTGTGGCGGTGGCTGTTTGTTTTTGTGTTTGGGATGAAGATGGCACGTGAAGGACGGACATATTGTGATCGAGACATGAGTGAAGTGAAAGTAACGGCCTGGGTGGAACAAAGGAGGTACGTAAGAAGGGGGGGGGGTTGAAGCAAAGGAGCTGTGTGTGTGCTGTTGTGGAGGACATGGGCAGAGTGCAATGGCGGCCGCTCGTGTTGTTTCGGCGAAACCCGTCGCCGTGCGGTGTCGGTGGTGTGCACGGTAAACGGTACGAAGCTGCCTCCCCTTCCGTTTTGTCCGACATTTGGTGAGTAGAATTAATTATGTTGCGCGGTGGAAAAGGTGTAGTGAGCAATGAGAGGTCCCCTACGCGACGCGTAAATTCAGCGCGGCCGCCGTGGCGAGTCAGTTGGCGACATGTGGTCTGGCGGTGCGTTGTTTATTCGATAACAGAGCTGTGGGGTGTCGCACCCAGGGTGCGGAAGTTGCTCGCCATTTATATAGTTAGATATATATATATATATATATATATATATATATATATATATATATATATATATATATATATATATAAATAACAAGCTTGTAGATCTGCTATTTTCAAAAGATTAAATTTGGGAAATGGGACATTCTGCATACCTTTACTTTTGGTATTTTAAGTATATTTAATTGCATAATGGGGGACACTTTAGTGTTTTATTTACCTTGCAGATGTCACCTCACCGCTGTAATTTAATTCATAAATATATTATTAAAAAGTTGTATTTGGAGTGGACTGCTTCAGGACATCTGACAGTTGGCTCTGGTATTTTTATGATCCATTTCACTGTATATATTCGCAAAGGGTGTTTAAACTGCTGTGTAGCGTAGGACAGCACTACGTAGTTTACGTATTGGGAAACCCAATGGCCGCGTTTCCCAAACTAATTTCAGCTTGTGCGTAGCCTAGAACCTGCGCAGGAGCCTCCACGCAGCTGCGCAGTAGCAACCCCGTTACGCACTATCTTCGTTAGTAGCAGCTGTGTGTGCCCTACTTGCTAGGGGTGCCACGGTACAGTTGGCCCACGGATCGGTTTGTACCTCGGTTTTGGGGCCACGGTTTCGGTTCAGTTTCGGTACGTATTTTACATATAAAGAACAAAAAAATGACTCTTCAAAATATTTTCTTTATTTGCTTATGAGCAAATTGAAGTACTTTGTAGAAAAATAAACAGAACAAACAAAAGTAAACAATAAACATGAATTAAAAATTAAAGTGCCTCAACTTAGCCTCAACTATTCCAACATGTAAAACAATTTTCTATTAAACAGACTCTAACTGGTATACACTCACTGTAGTATAAAATATAAAATATCAAAATAAGGTGCACAGTTTTGGCAATAGCCATACCAGTGGTTCTAAACTCTTAAATTTCAAGTTCACCACTTACAGACTTGAAAGGGCCGTTTTTGACCCCCCTAAAGGAACCCAGCTGCCATATACAATTAAATTAGAGGAAACATTTAAATAAAAGTAAATCAAATGCCTAGCAGGCTAGCATTAAACAACTTTAAGCAGTGACTGACTTCACATTCAGTAGGCTTAGGCTATCAGAATTAGAGGAAACTGTTAAATACAAATGGCTTGCAGCAGTAACACTTAACACAATAAACATTAGTACTTCAGTAGCATAGCTTATTTAGGTTGGCTTTTTTTTTATTCTTCTATTTTGAGATTCTTCTGCAAGAACACAAGCTTGTCAACATTCTCTGCAGAAAGGCGAGAGCGGCATGCACTAACAATGTCCCCTGTAGTGGAGAAAACTCTCTCACTTGCAACAGATGTTCCTGGGACACAGAGGTGACGCTTTGCAACTTTTGCGACACGAGGGTACTTTGCCTCATTGTCCTTCCACCACACATATGGATCATCCTCCACATCGATGCAGTCCGCTAACCTGTAGAAGTTGAGTTCCTCCTCGACTAACTGAGAAAGGGGCTTGACCTGACGCTGGGTTCTGTAAACCTCTCCGAATAGCTCTGACATGGCTGTCTTCTTCCTGGGAGGAGGGGAGAATGGATTTCGTCCCTCTGTGGATGGGCCTGGCCTGGCCTCTGGCTCTGCTTGACTCTGAGTCTGCAACAATAGTAATAATACACAACAAATGTTTTAAGATATAAAATATTACAGGACAAATGAAAAAAGCTCTCATGCTTTTTATGTTTTTTATCCTTTGCTTTGACACATGTATAATATGTTGCATTTGTGTCCATACATGCAGCATATATATAGTGCAAATATAATGGCAATCATAAAATCACAAAATAGCCTACCTGCTGTTCATGCTCCAAGATTTCTGCAGTGATTTCACTGTAGACCCGGACACGAGATGGTTCATCCAGGAAAAACCTGGGATCCATCGCTGTGGTCTTTTGAAGGTACCTTACAAGGTCAGGATCTGTGTACCTACAATTTAGGCATTTAGCACTATTAGCAGACATTCTTAATCTTGATTATAATAATATTGGTTATAGTGGTCCCGACTCCCCATAAGGAACCACTATAACCAAATATGACTAACAAATTATTAGAATGTGATAAAAACAAAATACACAAAATATAACTAAACTAATACACATAAAAAAATCAAACTATAATCCATAGCAACTTGCAATAAGCAAGGACAAAACATGATAGGCTATTAGGTTTAATGCATGGCAATAATAATAATCTAGGAGGATTTATATATAAATACCTTGGAGTAAGGTCCCGTACAATTGCTGCTTTAGCCTCTCTGATGGTTGGACTGTCCTCGGCTAGTGGTGCCATGGCATCAAGGATTTGAACCTTTAGAGGGAGTATCATAGAAGCGGTGGGTGTTGTCTCGCTGCTCATTAATTTAGTGACAGACTTAAGTGGTTTCAGGAGTTGAACGAGTTGTTCTGCCATTCTTTGTTCGTTGTCATTTAACATTGCCATGTCCTTGACATTCTTCTTCACAGCTGTGTCCATTAATGTGGCATAGACGGCAGGCTGCTGTTCCAGATATCGTTCTAACATGTCATGTGTAGTGTTCCAACGAGTACTGACATCCATGATTAACATGTTTGTAGGCAATGTTAATGCCTTTTGTTTCTCAGTCATCTTACTGTTGGCGGTGGTGCTTTTGTGGAAAAACGTGACAACTCGCCTTACTTTCCCTAGAAGACGGGACACTGTGTTGTTGTCAACTGACTTCTTGGCTGCGAGGTTAACAGTGTGGGCGAAGCAGCCTATCTGTGGCCCCAGCGCCTCCACTGCATTGATCGCGTTGACTATATTCGATGCATTATCTGTGGCGACCGGGATGGTTAAAGGCGGCCGCTCCAACTTCCACTCTGTCACTGCGTTTCTCATCTCTTCTGCCAAGTTGGCGCTTGTGTGGCTTTCATGCATTGCACGAGTTTGCAGCACTGCACTTTTGATTTCCCAATCTGACAAATAGTGAGCTGTAACAGTAAGGTAACTTTCCGTTGCACGGGACGTCCAGCCATCAGTGGTCAGCGCGAGGCTTTGGGCTTTAGCCAAATCGTCTACAAGCTCTTGGCGCACTGTTTCATAGATGGCAGGAATTACTTTCTCGCTGAAATGTGTACGGCCAGGCACAATGTAACGTGGGTCGATGGTTTTCACTACGTGACGAAAGCCCACGTTTTCAACCATGGAAAGAGGCTGCATATCTTTAGCAATGCACATCCCAATTGCAAGGGTTATTTTCTTGTGTTTCACAGAACCAAAGCTATAGGGCTGCTGCAAAGTTTCTCGGATAGTCTGTTGTTTTTGTGCCGATGTTACCTGCGCGGCTGGCCTGCTCCAAGCGAGCGCTACATCGGGGTGGTGACGCTGTAGATGTGTGCTCATATTGCTAGTGTTCCCATGTGCATACGCCACACGCTTTAAGCAATGCTTACAGATAGTCTTAGCCCTGTCCACTTTTTTCTCTCCCCCGTCATCATAGTCAACAGGGAAACCAAAGTGTTCCCACACCGCAGATCTGAATGAGGCTGGCGCCTCATCAAACTTTTCTCTCGCACTCTCCTCCACTCCGCCGCTTGCCATGATGACTTTTGTTTCCTGACTCCTGTGGGCTGCGGCTCGGATTTCACACACACAGGCGGTAGGGGGGAGGGGGCGAGCCAGTGATTGGATGTCTACTCGCGGGGCGGGGATTTCTACAGCACAGAGTGCTTGCTGTAGTGTAGGCACAGTTCTGCTGGTCAGTGTGGCCAGCTGTAAGAAATTCTCTGATTGCGAACCGAAAGATTGCGCTTCATAAATGCGTATTGAACCGTGCATGTCGTACCGTACGGTTCGGTTAAAATCCGTGAACCGCGGCACCCTTACTACTTGCCATCTAAACTGGCTTCGGGAGACACCATCGTCGTAGGTTCTCAAGCGCACGCCGTTACGTGTGTGCTAAAACTACATTCGGGAGACAGCATGCACGTAAAGACCTCCTGGACGAAGCCTACGTAAAGCCGTCCAACGCTACACAGCAGTTTAAACACCCTTTGCGAATATATACAGTGAAATGGATCATAAAAATACCACACACACACACATAAATACATATAAATACATATATTTATGTATATGTATATGTATATGTATATGTATATATATGTTTATATATATATATATATATATATATATATATATTTATATATATATATGTATATATATATATATATATATACATATATATATATATGTATATATATATATATATATACTTATATAATCGAGGAGTGACTTCCGCCCCCCGCTGACGCTATACCCACAGCTCTGTAGGCGAGTAAACACAATGCCGACACACCACATCTCGCCAACACAGTAGCCACGGCGTGTGCGCAGAATTTACGGGTGGCGTAGGCCACCTATCATTGCTCACTACACAGTTTCCACGTCGCAACATAATTTATTCCACACACCACATTACGGACAAAACGGAAGGTGAAACAGTTTCGTACCGTTTACCGTGCGCACCACCGACACCAAACAGCGACGGCTTTAGCCGAAACAACACGAAGCGCCGCCATTGAACTCTGCGCATCTCCACAACAACACACAAGCAGGTCCTTCGCTTCAACCCCCCCCCCCCTTCTTACGTACCTCTTTTGTTCCACCCAGGCCGTTGCTTTCACTTCACTCATGTCTCTATCAATCACAATATGTCCGTCCTTCACGTGCCATGTACATCCCAAACACAAAAATAAACGGCGACGGGCACACTACAGCGCGTTGTCCTGCTTTGGTAAACACACCAGGCTAGGTTCATGACACCAAAGGGTTCGACAGTGATGTCATCATTATGCAACCCGGAAGCACAAATACCAAGGATACGTCAGTGATGTCAGTCGGGATGCCAGTCGGGATGCCAGGTTTTCAAAAACAAGCGACAGAAACAAGCAAGGACGTTCAAGAAAAAAAAAAAAACAGCCGAAGGGGTCCGCCATGTTCCAGGGGGGTCCCCGGGGGTCCCAACACACCCAGGGGGTCCACGGACCACCAGAAAAAAAGAAATATTTACATTTTTTTCAATTTTTTTCTTTTTTTTTTTTTACTTTTGGAAAGTTCTATCCCACCATTTTGGTACCCCAAAATAAGCGCGCCCTCACAGCCCTAGAGCCCCGTGCGCGGCTAGGGGGTCGGCCGCCCGTAGGGCAGCCGGACCTCTAGTATATATATACGTATATATATATATATTAAGGCCAGGCCGTTAACGCCGTTACTGGCGGACTCTTATCGCGCGGAAAAAAAATAGAAGGTACGTGCCACCGCCGCCGGGCCAAGCACTGCTGCTCCGGGGAGCCGGGGTGCTCGTCAAATTACAATGTTTGAGTGCAACCGAGGCAAGCCCATCAGCACAGCTTTATCAGCCAAGCTAACTAACCTCCTAGCCCAGTGGATTGCAATCAATTGCCGGCCTATCAGCGTGGTGGAAGATGATGGACTCGAGCTTCTTCTCCGGGCGGCAACAGGCGACCCGTGTTACAGACTACCTGCGAGGCGAACTATCATGAGGAGAATCCATGACCAACACGCCACAGAGAAAGCTGTGAAAGAGGAGAAGTTGGCCGGGGCGGCGTGTGTAGCACTGACTGGGGACCATTGGACATCTGTCAACAACGATAACTACCTAGGCGTTACTGTACACTTCATCGATGTCAGCTGGGAACTTCACTCGTTCGCCTTGGGTACGTTTATGTCATTTAATTTATTTAACTTACCACGGTGAAGTTGGTTAACATTTACACAGCTTTAGCTAACGTTATCAGGGATCGATTGATTAATTTTACCACAGGCCAACAACATTAGCTACGTTTGCTGTAGAGCAGGGGTCTTCAACAGGGGGTCCGGGACCCCTAGGGGGTCCTCAGAGTTACTACAGGGGGTCCGCCAAATCTTTGTGTGATATGATTTTTTCTTTTACCTTAACCACTTGAACCCTAGCATCACTTTTCTGAGGATAACTTTAGCCAAAAATAGCAGATCTACAAGCTCAAGCTTTTAGATCGGCTATTTTTGGCAAAGAGCCATAGGTGTAGTAGAGGGAAAAAAGAGCAGTCCACGTAAACAAAAAATGTTGAATCTGAAACACAATTTTATACGATATAGTGGGGGTCCCTGCTTTACCTCTCCCTCAGCTAGGGGGTCCTTGGCCTGAAAACGTTGAAGACCCCTGCTGTAGACGAATCCACAAAATCGCTGCCTGTTGGCAGCCATAGCTGCGTTCTCGCGGTGTTGCGGTGCGGACACCGCAGCTATGGCTGCCTACAGGCAGCGCGTTTGTGGATTCGTGTATAGCCCCGACAACGCCAGCCTGCTGATTTTTAGTTGACTACTACTAGCGAACTTATTCTGATCTACTTTGTCTGTCCTAACGTTAGGTGTGATTAAAACAGAGGAGCGGCACTTTGCAGAAGTGTGTGCCAGGCAGTTTCTGGACGTCGCTAATCAGTGGGGGATAGCCGACAAAATCACCACCATTGGGACAGACAGCGCTCCCAACACGATTGCAGCAGGGAGGATACTGCTTCGAGCACATGCCCTGCGTTGCGCACCTTATACAGAGGGTGTAAGAAACGTAAGGAGGAAAGAAAAAGTAAGGACTTACTTCTGGTCATTATTTGGGTAGAACACACATATTTTGAATGCCTTCGGCAGACTTCAAATGAGCCATTTTAATCTAGATTAATCTAGATTAACTCCAGGATTGCAGATTAATCTAGATTAAAAAAATTAATCTATGGCCACCTCTAATATATATATATATATGTATATAATTACGGCCGGCGCGTAACGTGCAACCCTCTCCAAAAAAAAAAAGACATACAAGCTATCAACACACTGCGACATGCCATGATGATAGCTTGCAGATCTGTTCTTTTGGGTAGGGCGAGCGGCTGTTAGGAGGAACTGCTGCGCTGGTTCTATGTGTAGCCCCCACAGTCATATTAGCCAGAAGTGGCGTGCAATAGACCTTGCTAGCGGGCAGGTTTATTGGCATGACTGGTAACACGTCGGACTGGCGAGTGGGAGCTTCGGGTTCGATCCCAGAATGTCCCATTTCCCAAGTCTACTATGCATAAAATCTTTTGAAAATAGCAGATCTACAAGCTTGTGACACGTTGTGAGCTTGTAGATCTGCTATTTTCAAAAGATCTTTTAACCATTCATAAACATGGCGAGCGCAACAGCTGTCACTTCGTGAGAGGAACTGGGGACTTTCATCATAACGTTTAACTATAAAACTTTGAAATTAACACATTCCCTGCCAGAGTTTTCTACAACAGGCTATTCCCACTGCCAGCCATTTTGACCAGTCTGACTCTTTTTCATGGGCCCATAGAATATCTTGTGCTATGACTATGAACACATGGAATATCTCAAAAGAAAGCTTAGAACCTCTTCTTTCATCTGAAAAAAAAAGTGAGTTGATAGCATGTTCCGTCTTTTAGCTAGAGGTAGTTGAATACAGCTTGGTTTCACCAAATTCTGACCTTTTTCTTTAGATTCAGAGTTATGAGTGTTTTAGTGAAAGGACACACTTTAGAGGCATAAAATGATTTCAGAAGTGTTTGATATTTATTTTGCGCCTTCATTGACATCAGTTATGTAAACAATACTTGTTTATAAAAAATAAAAATAAAAACTGCTTTTGACTTTACATTTATCGCTCCATTTCCAAAGTGCAAGCTTATTTCGGCTCAATTCAAACAACATTTTTTCACTGTATTTGTTTTTTTCAAAAATGTTTTCCTCAAAATAATAATAATAATTCCACGTTCAAAGTGCAACATCAATACATTCATCGAGAGCTTCCTTTTCCAAACGTTTTGCCCACACAAGTCAAAATCTCAAGCCACACCTGTATTCATAACAAATAGCAGATCAACAAGCTTTTACTAAGCTTGTAGATCAGCCTTTTTTTTCCTTTTATGCCATTTATGACAATTTGTGAAAATAAATAAATCAAAATAAGTAAACCAAGTAAAGCATATCAACTCAGGGGACTCAATGAGTCATGACTCATGATGCACAATGTGCAGTGCATGGTGAGTGAGGTTGGTAGGTTGAACCATCGTCTCACTACAAAGTGCAAGAAGTAATTTGAAACTAAAGGTAACTACATCAAATAATAAATAATAATCATTCAAAGATCATCAATAAATTGGTGCAATTAGTGCAAAATAAATAAATACAAATAAGTAAACCAAATAAAGCAGAAATCACATGAATGACAAAATAGAGATGAATGTAAACAGACTCTGAGTCTCAACAGTGCATGGTGAGTGACTACTGAACATTCGTTACAGTTTCACTGTAAAGTAAATTCAAACTAAATGTAATTACATCAACTAACAACAAATAATAATCATTCAAATAAATAAATTGGTGCAATTAGTGCAAAAAAATATAACTAAATAAAGTAGAAATCACATGAATGACAAAATAGAGATGAATGTAAACAGACTCTGAGTCTCAACAGTGCATGGTGAGTGACTACTGAACATTCGTTACAGTTTCACTGTAAAGTAAATTCAAACTAAGTGTAATTACATCAACAACAAATAATAATCATTCAAATAAATAAATTGGTGCAATTAGTGCAAAAAAATAAAACTAAATAAAGTAAGGCAGGTAAGGTAAGGCATGAGGTACTGGTTCAGGTTTTTCTTACACATACCTGTAGTCCTGGAAAGTGTGGTACCGTAAATAACAGTCCCCAAGATGCAAGGGAACATGACATGACCTGCACTCATAACTAGTCTCGCTCCGTTTTCTGTTTGATCTGCTACACACCCTACAAACCCTTGTTGGGTGCTTCTTACCCCCAAGAGCACCTGGGATTTTGTCCATTGTATGGGGTAGAGCTCTATTCAGCCTGCTCTGTGGGTCCACTATTGGTGGCCTTGGGTGGCGAGCAGGTGGTCCGGGGTCCACTCTTGGTGGCCTTCGGCGGCAAGCAGGTGGGGCATCTGGTTCAGGGTCCACTCTTGGTGGCCTTCGGCGGCGAGCAGGTGGGGCATCTGGTTCAGGGTCCACTCTTGGTGGCCTTCGGCGGCGAGCAGGTGGTGCATCCGGTGGAACGGGGCCATCCTCGGGAGGAGGGGCCTCAATCCCATCCTCCCGAGGAATGGCCTGATCCTCTTCCTGAGGAGGCGGGGCCTCAATCCTACCCTCCTCAGGAGGGGCCACACCCCCAAGGTGCCCCAGATGGATGGCATGATCCTCTTCCTGAGGAGGCGGGGCCTCAATCCTACCCTCCTCAGGAGGGGCCACACCCCCAAGGTGCCCCAGATGGATGGCCTGATCCTCTTCCTGAGGAGGCGGGGCCTCAATCCTACCCTCCTCAG
Organism: Gymnoscopelus microlampas; assembly: GCF_963454915.1. NCBI lineage: Eukaryota > Metazoa > Chordata > Actinopteri > Myctophiformes > Myctophidae > Gymnoscopelus > Gymnoscopelus microlampas. Next base: position 40,555,886 of record NC_139955.1, read on the forward strand.
GAGGGGCCACACCCCCAAGGTGCCCCAGATGGATGGCCTGATCCTCTTCCTGAGGAGGTGGGGCCTCATTCCCACCCTCCTCAGGAGGGGCCACACCCACAAGGTGTGCCAGACGGGTCCAGGACCCGACTATTTCGAGGATGAAGGAGAAGAGGGTAGAATATCTGCCATTTGGGTGCCTGGCTTTATAGAGGACAAAGGAGTTGTACAGGGCAATGTTGAAGAGGTACAACACAAACTTCTTTGTCCACTTCTTGGTCTTCCTCGTGCACATATAGTAGGACAGGTTCTGGTCCAGCCTGTCGACCCCATTCATGTACAAATTGTAGTCAGCCACACAAACTGGCCTCTCTTCGACCACCTTCTTGCGCTTCCCTTTCTCCCTCCGTGGCACGGGCCGCATTTCGTCAGGGTGGAGTGTGGTGATCATAGTGACGATCTTTGACAGCTTGGCTCGCCATGCCACCACCATCACTCCATCACTATGGCGTGACATTGCCGACCCCAGTTTCAGCTTAGATTTGGTCAGCTCGGCGATGTCTGGTGGCTGCCCTCTGTTTCTGCGCAGGGTCCCGCAGACGTGGGTCTTCTTGGCAAGGAGGAGTTTGGCCGTGTCCACCTTATTGTACAAGTTGTCCATGTACAAATGGTACCCAAAGCCTGCTAAGTCCCCCAGCAGGTTTGTAACAATGTCCGGAAGGGTGCCCCCCGTGCCACAGTATGGCTGCATACTGTAGAGGTAGCCTGTTGGAGAGTCACATAGTATGTAAGATCTGATGCCGTACCTGATCGGCTTTGAGGGGGCATACACCTTGAACTCAAGGCGCCCACGCCACAACAGCATGCCCTCGTCGATTGAGATGTTCTGGCTCGGCATGAACATCTGCTTGAAATTCGCCATCAGGACATCAAACACTGGGCGGACTCTCCAGAGCTTATCTCCTGTCTCTCCAGGCTCAAGGACAGGGCGGGGCACGGAGTTATCGGTGAAGTGAAGGTTGCTGAGTATGGCCTGGAACCGGTTCCTCGGCATGTACTTGTTGAAGAAGGGCGTGGCTAGACGCTCATCAGTGGACCAGTACATCTCTATCTCCGGCTTTTGTTGGAGTCCGGTCAGGAAGAAAAGCCCCAGAAAGATCTTTAGCTCGCTCAAACAGACTGGCTTCCATACATTCTGCCTGGAATACTGCAGATCCTGCTGTTGCTGTTCCTTCTGCTGTTCTGCATAGAGGTTTGTCTGCTTGCAGATCTCCTGCAGCAACTCGTCAGAGATCAGCAGCTCCAGGAAATCGACCGGGGCATCAGACTCCAGATCAGCAGCCTCATTCTGAGGACCCGGATTCCCAGTGAAGGGGATGTCCCGAGGACACCAGTCTGTGGCATGCCACACAGGAGGAGGAGCCTTACGTTTCCGAGGCCTGCCACCACCTGTGGATTATAGAAATAGATAATTACCATAAAATATTTGTTTTTGACACACAGAGTGTGTGTGTGTGTGTGTGTGTGTGTGTGTGTGTGTGTGTGTGTGTGTGTGTGTGTGTGTGTGTGTGTGTGTGTGTGTGTGTGTGTGTGTGTGTGTGTGTGTTCCTCCATATTCCTATGTGGTTCAGTGGGTGCTAGGCTGTTACAGTTGTAATGAGATTCTCATTACAACTTGACAGATGAGTAGTACTAATCAATCCATCTTATCAGAACCAGTGATAACCGGTTCCACTCTGGGTTGCATCAGAAACTAGATTTGTGCGTCAGCAGCAGGTAAAATAAAACCTACTGTAACAGCCTAGCACCCACTGAACCACATAGGAATATGGAGGAACACACACACACACACACACACACACACACAAACACACACACACACACAATTCCGGTGGTAAGTGTGCCATGCAGAAGAGGTTCTTTCTTACCTCGTCCACGACCAGCCGATGCTCCACCCATGTGGCCCTCCAGATCAACCCCAACCATGTCTGGCCCTGCAATAACACATCAATTCAATTTAGGCATTTAGCATCGATATAGATCACATGCATATATATACAGAATAAATAAATATGAGAGAATACATTTATATCGCCCTGTGGGGATTTAGCATTTTTTTTTATTCCTGTGATGATAATTCTCACCTCTACTACCACCGCTCAGAGCTCCAGCTCCCTCCAACTCCTCCTCCTCCTCCTCCACACCAGCCTGTGACCCTAGAATAACATACAAATATACTTTTATAATCTAGGCAGGCATTTAGCATCAACATATAGATTACATGAATGCATATATACACACTGAATAAATAAATATGAGAGAATACATTTACGTCGCCCTGTGGGGATTTAGAATTTTTTTTATTCCTGTGATGATAATTCTCACCTCTACTACCACCGCCCAGAGCTCCAGCTCCCTCCAACTCCTCCTCCTCCTCCTCCACACCAGCCTGTGACCCTAGAATAACATACAAATATACTTTTATAATCTAGGCGTTTAGCATCAACATATAGATCACATGAATGCATATATACACACTGAATAAATAAATATGAGAGAATACTTTTACCATTGTCTGGTTTTAGCATTTTTTTTATTCCTGTGATATAATTGTGACGTCTCACCTCTCCTACGGTCACCAACATGTCTTCTGACACCTCCACCCATGACTCCCACCATAGCCTCTGCCTCAGAGTCAGAATCTAGAATAAAATTTCAAATACTATATTATGCATTTAGCATACACAGACAGAGTGACTTACAATAGGCACACATGAAATAACATAGTACATCTTTCTGTCATGGGAAAATTACAAAGGCAATTTCTCAAATGCTTTGTTGAGATGACCCGATCGTGACCTGACTCACATCAAACGATTCATTTGAGGTCAGGACGAAAACAACAATAACAAAAAAAACCTTGATCCTGCAGGATCAAACAGTTTTGTTGTTGTGTTGTTGTGGCCCTGACCTGACATGAACCCCCTGACCTGAAACGAAACCTTTGATGTATTTTGTTATGATAACAATTATGTGCAGAGGGAGGGGGGGTTGGGTGCACCTGTTATTTCCCCCCCAAAAAAGCAGAATAAAAATAGCAGATCTACAAGCTCACTAGCTTGTAGATCTGCCATTTTATAGCACCACACAATACATCAACAGAGCCTAAAAAATGTCATCAGCAATGCATACATGCGTTGTTGTGAGCTCAGTTGTGGTCGCGACTCGCGACCCACATGTTGAGAACCACAGACACTATAGCCGCTGCGGGCCATCGTTGCCAGGTTTGGGAGAGAAATAAGCAACCAGGTCTATGAAAACGAGCCCAAACGTAGTGACTAGCCGATTAGGCCACATGAGCAATTCAAGCCTATCTGAACATAGCCGATTTACAAGCTCACACTCGCAGGCAATCACCGTGTTTTACAAGCAACTTCACAGAAAAACAAGGCCAGTGTGGCTTATTGCAGATATACAAACTCATAGCTATAATAAGCAGACCTGGCAACACTAGCTTACGACTCAACACACACAAAACCGCTGGATTTCTCCATGGATCAACTACGTAACACACAAAACACGATCAAATAAAATACTAATAAATAAAACAAAACAATGATCACACAAGCAGATCACAACAACGCCTCGCGTTGCGATGGCGTTGTGTTGTCAGCAATGCATACATGCGTTGCTGTGAGCTCAGTTGTGGTCGCGACCCACACCTTGAGAACCACAGACACCAGCCGCTGCCAGAGTGCTGCGGGCCATCGTTGCCAGGTTTGGGAGAGAAATAAGCAACCAGGTCTATGAAAACGAGCCCAAACGTAGTGACTACCCGACTAGGCTACATGAGCACTACAAGCCTATCTGAACATAGTCGATTTACAAGCCCACACCCGCAATCACAATGTTTTGCAAGCAGATTCACAGAAAGACAAGCCCAGCGTGGCTTATAGCAGCTATAAAAGCTCATAGCGAAATAATCAGACATGGCAACACCGGCTACAACCCGAGACACACAAAACAGCTTGTTTTCTCCGTTGAATAAACTACGTAACACACAAAACACGATCAAATAAAATACTAACAAATAAAACAATGTATCAAAAAATGTATGTGTGCTTACCAGCGGCAAAAGCAGGCGTTGGTTCCCAAACAGACCCTTCAGAGTCACTGGAGGAGTCGGAGACCACACCGGGCTCTATCTCGCTCTCCGTGCCTGGGTCAGACTCTGGGTCTGAGACGACTGGATCAAGTACGGGCACGGGGGTCAATTTACTGCGAAGGACGCGGTCAGACGGCTCCGGCACAGGTCCGGTCACTGGAGGAATAACCACCGGCGGCTCCGGGTTGGGGGTTGGGGCTGCACTAGGCCCCCCGAACTGCATCTCCAGCAGCGTTCGCTGCCGTGGACCAGACGATCCAACGGCGACCATGTTCTTGCGCTTCTTGGTTCTCTTCATAGTCTACTCTCTCTCACTGAGTAAACTATGACTAACTCCTGTCTACTCTCTCTCGCCGATCAACTCACAAACACTGTATACTACACTCACCTATATAATTATTACCTCCACGCCTCTCTATCTATATATATATATATATAATAACTCACTAGGCTATATATATACCACTCACACTTACTGTAAATCACTCACTCACAAACACTATATACTACACTCACCTATATAATTATTACCTCCACGCCTCTCTATCTATATATATATATAATAACTCACTAGGCTATATATATACCACTCACACTTACTGTAAATCACTCACTCAAATATCAAATCAGTCACACAAACTCACGTACAAATCTCTCAGTCCTCTCTCGTCCACTCAATGTCTCAAACCCTCACAACTTTCTCACTGTCTCACTCAAATCTCTCACTCAAATCTCTCAAAACTCACAATCAAACCTATCAAAACTTACACTCAAATCTATCAAACTCACACTCAAATCTATCAATACTCACACAACTCACTCAATCAATCCACGCAACTATACTCACACTAGCAATATATCTATCTCTCTTTCTCTCTCTCTCTCTGTAACTCTTTCTCAATGATGACCGGCTCTTCTAAACTCCACAATGGTTTTAGATGCACAGACCGAGGGTCCAGGGCAGCTCAGATTTCAAGGTTTCGGCTTGGGTCACGTGACCGATGACGTCACCCAGCTGGAATTTGAGCTATGTGCATGTAATTAACCCCCAAGCTGCCAGAGATCCTTATTTAGCAGAAACCATTAAAAAGACCATATCCCGAGATATCTCGGGATTGGCGCTTAACGGGTGGATTTTATGTCCCGAGATATCTCGGGATTGGCAGGGAATGTGTTAAGGAAACATGTTTAGCTCAGCATCATTTAATATACCTGTAGTTAACTTGGCATATGCTTAATATTTGTATTAGATGATCGGATCATCCGTGAGAGTACAATTTGTAAACTTCGGGTTCATGCATAGAGGGCGAAGCACCGCAGCCGCTCGCCCTACCCAAAAGAACAGATCTGCAAGCTATCGACACGGCATGTCGTAGTGCGTTGACAGCTTGTATGTCTGTTTTTTTTTTGGGTAGGCACGTTACGCACCGGCCCGCCGTAATATGTATTTATATATATATATATATATATATATATATATATATATATATATATATATATATATATATATATTTATGTGTGTATACATTTTGTGTGTGTGTGTGTGTGTTTCATAGATCTATTACGCTACGATGGGTGTTACAAGCGCCCCAGGGCGCTCGTAACAAACTGCTGCGTAGGACAGCACTCAGGGCTACGCCTCTCCCAGGAGTAGGCGGGGAGTAGGCTACGTGCATGCTGTCTCCCGAATGTAGTTTTAGCAGACACGTAACTCCGTGCACAGGAGAACCTACGACGATGGTGTCTCCAGAAGCCAGTTTAGATGGCACGTAGGGCACAACCAGCTGCTACTAATGAGGGTAGAGCGTAGGTTTTGCCGAGTCCCAGCTGTGTAGGAGGCTCTTACGCAAGCTGCGTAGGCTACGCATGACCTGAAATCTGCGTGCCTGCTAAGGTACTGCGCAGCCTGTGTGTACGCATGTAAGACCCGTCGTAGGACCTGCGAAGCATCTCTACGCAGCATCTCTACGAAGCTCTTTGGGAAACGCGGCCATCGACCCTTCAAGCTGAAGTGACGATGTGACAACACACAGGTCTCAGCTCTGTACAGACAGATGGCTCTCATGTGGATCTCAGACTTCATGTGGTCATTTATGATGTACTGTATTGACGATGTTTGACTCTATATTTGACCGTTGGCATTTTCAGCTGTTTCTGACATACAAGCCTTCTTTCTGTCAGGTACAATGGGTATTGAATGACCGGGTGGGGAATGCATTCTCAACTTGCATCGTTCCCGAGTAGGCCGGTGCCCAACAGTATCGTATTATGTATTAACAAATTATGCACATTTTGTGTGTGTGTGTGTGTGTGTGTGTGTGTGTGTGTGTGTGTGTGTGTGTGTGTGTGTGTGTGTGTGTGTGTGTGTCTGTGTCTGTGTCTGTGTGTGTGTGTGTGTGTGTGTGTGTGTGTGTGTGTGTTCCAGTGGATAGATCAGACCTTCCTTCACCCTCCGGACACTTTTTATTTACATCAGCATGCACGTTGTGGCTTCTGCAGCGCTCCACAGATCGTCAAAACAAGGTGAAAAACGCTGGCAGCAACATAATTTATTAAATAATACCTGGCAGTGAATGTATTAAGAGGTTACACTTAACCTTAGGTTTTTTTTGTCATGGTATAATCTTCATCCCACATCAAGTACATTAACAGTAAAAGACACAAAGTACGAAGTACATGAAGAGAGACAGATTTATTGACATTCATTTCAAACTCAGGACAGATACTGGTACACTGGTCAACGTTAAATTGGCTGTTTTTTCCTTAAATGTATAAAATAAAGAATAAATGTATGCTTTGAAAAAATAATGGTCATGAATAATTTTAACATGCACGGTACATCATTATCAGACCTAGACCCTTCAACTTCTTGTTTATGACTGGCTAGTGGCTATCAGAGGTTTTGTAGCATTTGTAGAAATATTGGGCCTTAAATGTAATTAAAACAATATGTGATATGTATTTTTCCCCACATTTGTAAACAAATATTAAAAATAAAATGGTGCCCAGTGTTCTCAGGGGCCCAATCTTCCAGTTACCATGTTTGAATTGCAGACAGTGTACAACATGAGCAGAGAGAAAACATAATATTTATCTATATTTTTTTTTAGTGAACAAGAAACAATAGAAAAAGACCATGTACATTCTAAATAACATTTGGAAATACTCCTCCCCCCCTTTTTTCTCCATTTTTTTTATTCCTCCCTTCTGTACACTCTTTTTTTCTTAATACATTTGTTTGGTGCCTTTTTTCTTTTTTTCCCCTTCCCACCCTTCCCAAGGTCTGTCCACCCGTAGGCACAGAATGGTAATAGTACTGATATTTTTGCCAATAATATCCACAGTACTCTTAAGTGCATTTGGAAAATTACATTTGGAAATAAAACAACAGACATTTTAGAACAAAAAAACAACAACCTGACTACGTTTTACATGAATAAAAAGAAACAAAATCAATTAAGACAGACAAAAAAATGGTCAGGCTTTCTGAGAGGCTGTTTCTGTGTTTCTCTTTGGCATTTTTTTCTTTTTGTCCTTTTCTAACAACCATTGGCACCTGTTGAGGTCCAATTCTAGGCAGAAAAAAAAAAACGTGTGTCTCCCTCCGCCAGGAGCCCGGTCCCCGCCGGCCCAGTGCAGGGAGATCACCCATACAGCGTGCAGGGAGGACCCCCTCCCCTTTCATTACATTAAAACAGGTAGACCAGGGTGTTTTCTACAAATGTCTTGTAAATCAGTAGTTCTCACTGTTTCGTGCCAAGGACCCCACAAAATTATATGTATTGATTGATTGATTGGATGATATGACCCCCCATCTGAAAATGTTTTGTGCCAGGGACCCCCCCAGAAGAGAGGGTTTGGGTTAAAAGTTATTTTTTTTATTCTTTAATAACAGATGTACAAGCTTGCAGTGCAACACAAAGTGATGTGCTGTGAACTTGTAGATCTGCTACTTTTGTAGAACTGTAGATATACTTTTTGGTAGAATTCTTTTTTTATTGTAGATTTTTGTAGATCTTGTAGATCAGCTATTTTTCAATAGCCAACATTAAAATATAAAATGACACGGGTGCTTTCCCGGTTTCAGTGGTTAATTAAATGAAAACAGGTACACCAGGGTTGAAGAGGTTAATGTGAGATGTTTCTCAGAGGTGCACCTGTCCTGCAAACTGAAAGATTAACCATCAAATCTCTTAAAGCAGATTTGAGGGCTGCCTTGTTCGAGGACGATCTTGTTGATCCAGGGAACCATCGCTGTCACGTTGAAGTTCACAGAAGTTTGTTGATAACGACCCAAACTTATGGTACCATACAGCGTCCAGGAGGCATCTTCGTTATCGCACATCAGGGGTCCTCCCCAGTCCCACTGAAACAAGAAGCAGTTGTGTTTTTCATTGTGTGTTTTTATATCATAAATAAATAAATATCATGTGATGTTTTCATCTCTGTTACTCACTGCAATGGGTTGGAACTCAGAGCCTGCAGTACAGAACGTAGTGCTGGTGATCCATTTGTCAGGGTCAGAACCTGCAGGCCAGTCACGTCTGCACTGATCATTTGTGATGATTGTGGCAGAAGTCTCACGGAGCAGGTCAGAATAGCATGATTGTGGTCCTGGGGGGAAAAAAGCACATAGGATTCAAAGTTGAGGACTTTGTACAGTCATTTATAAATACAGAGGAACATTCCATTTGATTGAATTTGAAATTATGAATTCTCATCCAAATCCTGACTGACTTTGTTCATGTCTATATTTTGAACATCTCTTCAAAATATAGAAGCATGAAAAATTTAAACGAGTGGGTTTACTGCTGTTGTATTAACTTGCCTGAATGTAAGTTGGGGAAATAACCCAACTAAATGGAGGAGTGACATATCCCGACATTTTCAACTACTTAGTGAATTCTCCAGGATAGTATATGTCTCTATACAGCATAAGTCCCGCCCCATTATCAGTACATGCTGATAATGTGACCAATCAAATTCTTTGTCAACCTGTATGAATGTGTGTTTATATTGTTTCCTCACCATCCCATGTGGTCATCCCCCATCCAGTGATCGTGCACCTCGTGCCAGCAGGGGGGAATTCATCAGCCTCAGGAAGACACACAGGTTTAACATTCTTGTTAAACTTCGCAGGGCTGGACAGTTTGGCCAACATCATCGCATGCTGAGGAAAGTTGTATTCGGGGTGCCTGAAGACCTATCAGAGAAATGACAGACACGGTTAGATTAACCACATAAGCCGTGTTTGCAAAAGTAAAAAAAAAAGAGAGAGATTAGATTGTAGATATATTTTCAAAGGATTTTTTAAACAAATTGTGGAATATCTTTGACTGAATGAAAAGCAGATAGACGATGAAATGACCAAACAATTTTGTGAAAGTGAAATATTCCATTAAAGACTTTGTTCAGACAGCAGGCTCAGACTTGATAAAAACCATCTGATTCCATCCAGAGAGGCCAAACATCAGATTAGCTGTGTCAGTGTGAACATAGTGTTAGTTATGTAATATGTTCTGACACATGTTTGATGTTCATACTGTACCTCTTCAATCCTGATCCGCTGAGTGTCTTCGGTGGTAGACAGATTGTGAACTCCTAAAACTACATAGCCTCCGGGTCTGGAGAAGACAAGATAAACAAATGATTATGAACATTTGTCCATTAGTAGCAGAGTTACTGGTTGTTTTTTACATTTTACATATTTAACCACTTTAGCCCTACATTCTTCTTTGTACAATGAACAGCGAAAATAGCCAATCTACAATGTCAAAATGTGTTGCTGTGGCACGTTAACGTATAGATCTTCTTTTTTGTCAGTTTTGTGACATCTTGTACCTATAATGACTAATGACAGGATAGTGAGGACACGTTTAAAGGGATGAAGAGACAGAGTGATTAATAATAAACTGTTTTCTTATGTCATGGTTATGTATGTTTGTATTACCTGGCCTGGTAGTTAGTCGCAACAATATACTGATTAATCAGTGCACCACCCCCACGAAAGCTTCCATCGGGTCCCTGAAAGATAAAAGGTAAAGTGTGAATCAAAGGCAGACATATCGTAAGCTTAGTTCGGATTTTTGCCGTGTGACACCGTCGTACAATGGAGCATAAATGAAGCACTTCTCCAAGATATTACCTTGTTTTATTAGCGTGTGTGTGTGTGTGTGTGTGTGTGTGTGTGTGTGTGACACTTCCTAGTGTCCTTGAGCAAGACACTGAATCCCTAACTGTTATGGATTCAGTGTCTTGCTCAAGGACACTCCAACACTCAAACAGGAGAAGCCGGGGATCGATCGAATGTATATTTATTTGTATAATGTATATTTACCCAGATAGCCACCATCCAGGGCCAGGAATGTGGAGCAGCCTCTTTACCGTTGACGATACGTCCAACTGCACGGTTGTCTCGAGTCCCACAATCTTCATCTCTCATCTCTACACATGATAAAACACACCAGGACAGCTCTAAATACATACAATTATATAGCTTACATTTAATGATACACACACACACACACACACACACACACACACACACACACACACACACACACACAGCATTGCTTCAATGACTGTGTGCCAGGACATTAAAACATGAACACACCTTGAATGGCAGATCTGATGAACTTCTTGCTGGATGTCCAGTAAACGGTGGGTATGTCTGGATCGCCACAAACTTTAGGACCCCTGATCACAAAACCTGCCAATAGCCAATCGTTGTCTTTTTTGACCATGAGCGGACCACCTCCGTCTCCCTGATAAGACACAAGTAATCATTGTTCACTCTCCAGCGCTCAGTTTCTGTTAAAGCACACTGTTAACTTTTTACAATGTAAAGTCTTTACAATTTATTCTATTTTTCTACAGAGACAGGCTATAGTAGTTTTCTGTTAGCTTGGAATCCCCATCGATGATGTCATTGGCAGGCAGGTTCCTGAGCTGTCTACGGCCCAGATGAGGTTGAAAGTGGGTGAAGTGCTACATTAAGATTTGAATGGGATTTGAATGGCATTCTTACTATGCATGCGTCCTGGCCTCCTTTCATGTTTCCTGCACAGATCATGTCGTCATCTACCTGACTCCAGATCTCCTTACAACGTTTATGGTCAGTTACCGTAACGTTGACTGCTTGAAGAGCTCTGGGGAATGGTAGTATTTCTATAAATACAAATAAACAGAATCATTATCAGTGTGAGTATAAGTCTGGCTGCAGGATTAACAACTTTCAACCCTGCGTCCCTATTTTGGGCATGTTATTATGGTGTGTGTTTACAAAGTGTTTACAAAAATGGAAACCGAAATGTCATTATTTATGCGATTATTGTAGAGCTGCTGTTTTCACCAAATATCGGCGTATTATGACATGGCCAGAATAGTGAGGCTGTCTGTCAAAACATTATTCAGTCAAATTCTACGTGTACTGCACACCAGTGGTTCTCAAAGTGGGGTCCAAGGACCTCCAGGGGTACTTGAGGTGGCTCCAGGGGGAGCTCAATAAAATGATTGATCGTAAGTGTCCATTTGGTTACATCTGAAAGTGTTAACCAGATGGACACTCTGAATTGGACCCTTACAAGTTTCATTTGGCCACATTTGATCATTTGGTCCCCAGGGTGCCCCGTGCTTACCTTCTCCGACGCGACCCCAACCGTAGACGATGGCCTCCGTACCAGTCGGAAACACACTGCCGTCGTCTGCCAGGCAAACCGGTTGGATGTCATCAGTGAAGTCGACGGGTGAGTCCATTTTCAGCAGAGCGTTGTCGTTACCCCACCGCCCGCTATAGGAAGATCAGAATAATCCAATATTAGTTATTAATAACACTAGAATAATCTACTTTGATTTTGGTCAGTCATGCGCATCCTTACCTTAGAGACCAATTAGGGTTGATCCTGAAATCAATAACGCGTCTCCTAACACCAACACCTGCCTCATCCAGGTTGCTCCTCCCAAACTGGACTCTCAATTTCCTTGGGTTGATGTCTCTGGAAGAGAGAAATATAAAGATCCCATTTAAGTGATATGCTATATTCCTTATTGTCTCCGCCAGGAGACATTGTTTTCACTTTCCACATGTCAAGCTAACATTGGTCAAGCCTCACGTGACACGTGACAATACGGTGAAATAGTGTGATCTGATTGGCTAGTGACGTATAGCGGCCTATAAATACATGTGTCACTTTGAAAGAGTCTTAGCCTCTTTCAAAGTGAGGTAAGACAGGAATAATCACACTTACACAGACAGGACAGATAGGACACTTACATAGGACACTTACATAGTAGACAGGACGGATAGGACACTTATACAGACAGGACGGATAGGACACTTATACAGACAGGACGGATAGGACACTTATACAGACGGATAGGACACTTGTGTCATGTTACTATGACACAGTAACATGTTCTATTTTTTGTAAGAATTAGAACATAAGAAGTAGAACATTCCCAACATTCCCAAGTCTGCTGGCGGAGACTTGTGCTCCGAGGAGCACTTCAACGTTGTGCGTACGTCAACGTTCTGATTGGTCAGGTGCGTACGTCAACAAAGTGATTGGTCAAGCTTCACGTGACACGTGGCTATAAACACATTATAAACATATATCGATGACAAAATGTATCAAAGGCGCCACTACCTTCACACAGGGTGTGTTTTTTTGTATTGCTGACAGTTCTCGAAGATGCCTCTCTCTCCCCCCCATCGCTCTCCCTTCCCTCTCCCTATATCCCTCTCTCTCTCCGCCCCCTCTCTCTCTCTCTGCCGCTCGTTCACACAAACTTTGCATGTGCACAGAATGACAGGCTAACGACACAAACACAGGGAGGAGGACCCTAAGCCCCCGATCTCTCAGGAGAATCTGGTGTAATAATATGAATGAACTTACGTGAGGCATTGTGCAGGAAGGTAAACATGTTGGTTGTCCACCACATTCCCGTTGCAGATATGAGTTTTTGATGGTCCACGGACAATCTGAACGCTGACAGCAGACGGAAGCTTCGCTGGCCTTCCTCCAATAATGAATTGGTCAGGTTGGTCATGGGTAGTTACACCTGCCGCCGTCGCACCCACTGGAACAGAGACCACACTAATTAACCACAACTAAAGACCTACGTTTATGGCATATCGCATTTAAAAAAGACAAAATCCAAAGAATTAGGGACAAGTGTTAAATATATCTATATTCTGATAGTAATCATTATAGCTATACAGGAAAGTTATGGAGGAAAGTGATGCACCTGCCATCGCCGCACACACTGGAACAGGGATCAGAGATAGGTTGTAAGAAGTGTTAAATATCTCTATATTCTGATAGTAGCCTAATCATTGCTGTACAGTAAAAGGGGTCTCCCAGTCTCAACAGGAGAGAGAACTCATACAGGATAAACATGTGAAATAGGAAGTGATGCAGACAAAATTGGAACTGGAATATTATAAGATTTGAATCTATAATAAATTGCACAAAAAAAAAACATTATGAAATTTGTCTTACCATAGAGCGCAATGATCAGAATGATGTAAGGACGGCACCACCATTTCTGGAGGCTTATGTCAGCCATCGTGGCACAGAGGCCGCAGAGATCTGAAATAAGAAGGACACGTTGATCACAGCAGTGCCAGGACGAAACCTATGACCTTCATGGAATATAGGCTGCCCTAGCGTGTCTGACATCTGGTCTAGAGGGGCGGGTTCAAAATCTCCGGAGAAAAATTCTGTGAGATCCCATTGGTTCACCGATCTGTCCGTCAGCCACCATGCCCCTCCTCCTCCCCCAATGTGCAGCATTGAGAGCCCTGACAACATTTGGAGCGACGCCCACTGCACTCTGGTTGGTTGGGGAAATGAAACACTTCCTATAGACGGGTTTCCTGTTAGTAAACATGAGAGGATATGACCGCGCAGAGGAGGGGTAAGCCTATAGAGGGCGCCATTACCCGCAGCAGCTCTGGTCAAATGTCCATTCATAAAAGAAATGATCTTCACCGGGTTTAATGAAAGTAGATTAAATTATGCAGTTTGTAATACCTTGTTTACTCAATAAAAATGATTTGTCGGAAGTTGGATCTGTTTGTATATAATAGCAGCATTATGCCTATTATGCCTATAATAGCAGAATTATGGCTATCTAACTCCCGAACACAACAACAGAGTTGTTGTGTTCGAGAGTGAACGGCGCTTCCGGTTCGTTTCCCCCGAGCATGCGCAGATTGCGCATTCTGCTCTGTGATGACGTCGCGCGGAAATCCGTCTATTCCAGGAACGTCAACAGGGCGTTACTATGGATCCCACGCCAGCTCTTGGCAAACCCACTGTGATTGGTCAGTAGTCGCTGTGATTGACAGTTCTCGTTTTTGCAACTATGCCTATACCTAACCTTAACCCTAACCCTAACCTCAGTAAGACTATGCCTGCCAGGGAGCCAATCAGATAGGTAAGGCGGGTCTATATCCTGGAGCGTTGGTGGGATCCATAATCAGGCGTCAACAGGCTGGTCCAGGCTCTTATTTTTTAGCAAAACTAAAAACTAAAATCCTGGAGATCGAGGCTACATGGAATAAAATATGAAATAAAACAAGTAAAACAAGAACACATTTAGTAATCAAACCTGATTGAAGACTCGCTCTGATGGTATCCAAGCAGGAAGTAAATCCAGATGCGCCTTGGCAGTCTAGGGGAGGGAGAATCACTGGAGAACTAATCCGTGGAAAGAATACCTGGGATCTATACTGCTTCTCTCTGAAGAAGTGGTTGACGTCTCTGGTATCACCGTTGGATCAGAAAGAAAGAACTTGTCTATTGTGTTTCCTTAAATACCCGTGGCTGCATGCTGGTGTCATTAGGGTGATGTCAGTCATATCCATATATGGAGCCCCCGATGTCATGCCCGAAGATAGGGTCTATAATGTCAGGCTTGGATGTTTCGGTTAGCTCCATATATGGGGCTCTAGGGGGGGGTCTCTGATGTCAGAGCTAAGCTTGGTATGTCAGTTTTCTCCATGTATAGAGTTCCAGGAGAGATTATGCTGTAGCATCAGTCCAATGGTGGAAAAAGTACTCAAATGTTTTACTTAAGTATCAATACTGCAATGTAGAAGTACTCTGTTACAATTAAAAGTCCAGAATTCAAAATTGACTTGAGTAAAAGTACAAAACTATTGGTATCAAAATGTCCTTCAATACTTTACACCACTATATGTTAGGTTATCCTTTCAAAGTAAAAGGCCAATTGTAACAGTTTTAGTTAACTTTTATGTTCGAAATCAACATTAGCAAATCAAAACGGATACAGGTCCTAAACCATGAGGGCACCTCAATGTTAAATTCAGTTTCTTCCAAAATGTTAAAAAATATATGTAATAAAAAATAAATGTGTGCTTTGGAAAATGGTTTGAAGTATTTGTATGATTTGAACATGCAGGGTAGATCATTATCAGACCTAAACTTACATTTCTTGTTTATCCCCAACATGACTGGATGAATTTTGTAGCAATTTGTAGCATTAGTAGAAATATTGGGCCTTAAATGTCATCTGAAATTGATTTGGCCCCTCATTTATAACATATAAATGTAAAATCAAATATGAAATAGAAAAAAATAAATGTAAAATGTGTCCCTTTTATGCCCATATATGGAGATCTCTGTATCTGTCAGTCCATGTACCTTATATACCCATATATGGAGATTGGAGATCCCTGATCATGGTCGTCAGTATATACCCATATATTGTCATGCCCATATACGGGCATATAATTTAGATCGGCAGTTCTGGACAACTGGATATCCATAATGCCTATATATGGTTTCGGGGGGCGTGGCAGCTAAAATGAATATCAAATAACTAAATACAAGCAACTTAAAAACTGTCTGGGGTGTTCACAAAAGCCAGAGTAGACGGTAAAATGACCCAAAACATGTTTGAAAGTGAAATATCTATTTATCACAGTAACTGTATTTTTATCTATAGGCCTACATGTCATACATTCAATGTAAAATTCAAATTAGTTTTATTGCACAAAAGTAAACTCAGAGTAATGTAATATTTTGCCTTTCAAAAGTGAAACTATCTAAGCTAAACTAAACTTAAAAGGGCATTTCACTTTAAAACATTTCTGTCTGACATTCACATTTTTAGCTGCTGGTCAGATCTAAAAATGAGTAACTGAATATGGGCTCAATGTGAACATAGTCAAACAGAAAGGACAAGTGTGGCATATATTTGTCATTAAGAATGGGGAATTAGGTGAGAGCGTTGGTCAGTAAATTCATAACATCCCTGTTAAATGCCTTCTACTATTCTGAGGTCCAATAAGATCCATAAATACTGAAGGTAATAAGGAATTGAATACATATTTTAGGATGTTTTAGTAGGTCTCTCTCTAGCAGCTGTATTGTATGTGTATGTGACACCCAGAATCTTTGAACCTTGACAGGACAACAGTGACGCACGCAGGTACACATTGTGATAACATACCTAGAGTCTACTGAAATCTGATGTATATTGCAGGTGTTCCTTCAGAATCCTCTGCACCACACCACCTTCATCTTCTGCTCTCACACTGTTGATATTGACCTCTAGTTTCTTCTCTATGAGATAATCCACCATTGAGAGAACCTCCCACTGGTCACCTTGACTCTGTGCTTTGTGGTGTTTACAATATGATGACAGCTGAATGGATGTTCTCCTTTACAGAAGAATCTTCATACTGTTGTGTCATCTCTATAGATATAGACCAGAGCCCACGATTTCGTCCCAAGCAGTGGAGTAAAGTAACTAAGTACATTTACTCAAGTACTGTACTTAAGTACAATTTTGAGGTACTTTTACTTTAATGGAGTATTTCCAATTGTCTATACTTTTACTTCTACTCCACTACATCTCAGAGGCAAATATTGTACTTTTACTCCACTACAATTATTTGAAAACTTTAGTTACTAGTTAATTTGCAGATATTAATTATCACATTATAAAACATACATTAACCACTTTAGCCCTATTTTATATCTAGAGTAAATTATATATATATATCAATTTTAACCAAAATATATCACCTACGCACTTATAAGCTCTTATCTTGTACTTCGGCCCTTCAAAAAGTTAAAATATAGGCTTTTTACTTGTAACAGAATATTTCTACATTATGGTTTTGCTATTTTTACTTAAGTAAAACAAACTCTGACTACTTCTTCCACCACTGGTCAATATGCACGGCCAACAGTAGCCTACTACTTTGACTGTGCAGAGCTAATCATCAGGTCTTATAAGATCTGCAACTGGAGCGATAGTCTCAAATTGATTTTATGTTTGGAGGTTAAAAACTAGCCTGGTAAACCCTCCCTCCAGAAATCTCAATTGTATTTTATTTCAGGAATCAAATGTAAATGAGATTTCCGGAGGGAGGGTTTACCAGGCTAGTTAAAAACAGGAAATGTATGTCAGGATCTGTTTCCTTTTTTTATTTATTTTGTAGTGGTTGTTTTCTGTGGTGTGCTTAGGTTTTACGTTACTGCTGTGTTCCTTTATTTTGAAGTAATGTCCCTAGTGTTTCCTGTTGGTCCTTTTAGCTGTTGTCTGTCTTGTCTTGTCTTGTCTTATCTACCCTGTGTGTATTGTTCATTTGAGTCACCTGTGTCCTCTTAACACCAGCCTATCCCTGTGTTGATTATCTTTGAGTTTCACCTGTATAGTCCCCTGTGTTCCTTCCTGTTTGTGTTGCATATACAGTATGTGAGTGTTATTTTTTTGGGGTCCTCTGTTCCTTTGTTTGCACTTTGAGTTGGCATCTGATCAAGTTTTCATTGGGTCAACATTTATAAGACCCACAGACACACTTTTAATCAATTTCACTTTCAAAATGTTCAAAGAAAATTGCCGATCTACAAGCTCTCAAGACATCACATAGTGGTGTGCTGTGAGCTTGTAGATTGGCTATTTTGGCTACTTCTGCCTGGCTGACACTATTGTACGACGAATTAAGGCCATAATTTACGTGGGGAAAAAACATACAATGTTGAAAAATGGAGATTACTGCCCAACAGCAACGATATGCAGGTTTCAGCTATTAGTTTCTCCAGAGATGATACGCCTTGCAATTGTTCCAATACAGAGTGTATGGCACCATAACCTAATTTATAAATGATGTGTATAATACATTAGGGATATAATATAGGCTATTTTAATGTATTGAGATCTCCACCAAGTGGCAGTGTAACCTTGGGTATAAATGCTGGGTGTCCTGCATTGTACTGTATCTTCAAAAACATAAACAAACAGTATTCATTGCTGTGTAGGCCAATATGTTAGAAAATAAAACTCGACAGAAACAGGTACAAATCTGTTCTGCAAGAATTGCATGAACACATTTCCCAAAAAATAAGCAATCAGTGGAAATTTGCAAATGGCAGGTGATGTACCTGTGTTGAATTCAGTTACTTAGCTTGTCTTTGAGCCTGTGACAGATGTGGTGCATTTGATAGACATCACTCAGTTGTCAAGACTCAAGGTCAGACTAAAACCATATAGAGGTAAAAGTCTATAAACTAATTTTGGTGCTGTGTGGGATTTTAGACACGGAGAGGATCCGTGTAGAATGCTTAACCTCTGGTGGGTGGAGAGATATAGAAGAGAGGGATTGACATTTCCTCAAAGAGTTTATATAAATGAGGGCAGGACATAAATATTAAATAAATATTCAATTTAAATGCAATAAAATGCTATGCAAATATTTCATTTAAACCCAAATTAAGTGTACGGTGCGTAATCAAACACTAAATCGCCTGTGTCAGTGGAATTCAATGACAGCTTTTGTCAGTTTTGAGGCCAATACTGCATATATCTCAAGTGAAGCACAAGAAATAAGGATGAAGAACATGAACATTGAACATAGTTTCATAACCAAGTAGATTTTTGGTAGAACATTGGATTGTGTAGCCGTATAAGAAGACAATGGCATGCAATTCTGTTTTTTAAGGAAATTGAATGTGAGACTATGGTTTGCCCTGATGCAGAACATGTTTGATAGACACTTCTCACAAAGGTAGGGTTAGATCGTATAAACCTGACAGGAGAGATCTGTATTTGAATTTAGCCCTGTCAACAATTTTGACATGGAACCCAGTACCCAGACCATACCCAGTGTCAGAGTATCTGTTGTACACGCCTGTCTGTCTGTGTCCATTTTATGCCCATATTTGGAGATCCCTGATGTCATAAATATATGCCTATATATGGGCATATTGGTTGGAGATTTCTGCCCGACAGCGACGATATGTCATAGATGACTGACGTCATAGACTAGCCAGATGAATATCCACATGGAAGCAACGTTATTGTTTTTACTTTAAAACGTATAAATATATACGCTTGTAGATCTGCTGCTTTTGTGTGACGCTGTTGTACGATCAAGTGGGTGTTAATTAATTCATGAAAAAACACCAAAAAGTTAGAATAAGGAGGTTTCTGCCCGACAGGAACGATAGACTGTACGTTTCCCAACACTGTTCAGTGTAAACATAGGCTGACTATCCAGGGTCCAATAATGATGAGCCCTGATGAACCTAAAATATCCAATCATTAAAAAAATAAATCCATTTAAACTTTGAAAATCATCTCTGGAGTGTCAGGGAACTTGCTCTTGCTGGACTGCAAACAACCTAAATGTATGTAAGATAAATAACAACAAAACAATTTATTGGCAGATGTGATTTACCGTAAATTCTCTAATAGTGACCCAGGCTTTTATTTGTTTTCAATTGTAGTCTGTTTTATTTGTTTAAACTGTAAACCTGTACCAGGTTTTTATTGAAGGAGGCATGTAAGAGAGAGGCCTATATTTCTATTTTTCAAATAGAAATATCTATTTTTCAAATAGAAATATCATATATAGAAATATATATAGATATATATATATATATATATAGAAATGTATATATATATATAGAAAATATATTTTTTCAAAAAAAAAGTATTAGAAGAGAGGCTTTTAATTGCTTCTTTCAACAACACCTTTTAATATCAGTGCATTGCTGTACTGCAATTTTGATCATAAAACCATTTTCTTCAGGAAAAACAACTGTGGAATTGGCAGATCTACAAGCTCACAACGTGTGACACGTTTGTGACCCTGAAGCCAGCTCTACAGAAGTCCCTGGTCGTTGTGCTACACCAGAATGCTATGTGTAGTAGCACTAGCATCACCCAGGATGAACATGTTGATGTTGTCAACAAACATCAGTATGGCAGGGGGGGGCGACCAAGGCTGAGTGAGATGGCAACCGGGAGAACGAGGCTGGTCTGTCACTGCCTTTGACGCCGGAAGCTCCAAGCAGGGTAGGAAAGCACTGGAGAGCTAGCCAGATGTATGGAGGACGGAGATGACTGGAGACGCAGCTGGAGGGCTCATCTGGGGATGAATTAGAGATTGCGGGGCTCTATCTCTCTATCCAAAGTTTGACCCTGGCCATCACTTACACAACAGTCAAGTAGAAGACGGCTCAAGGTAGGAACTTTTTTTCTCCTTCTTTCTTTGCTGCTGCTGCTGCTTGTGTTGTTTGCTGTTTGTATACTAATGTGATTCAAGCTGTTGCACTGTTGGTGTCATTTTGAGACATTTTGGGACCCAATGATCGGGTGGCAATGAAACATGTTCAGTGGCTGCCGTTGTCAAGGCAGTGAGTTGTAACAGGAAACAGTATATGTGTGTGTGGCTCTTGGTACTTTGAATTATCCTATGAGTGAGTTTGCAAGTTCAATCTAGAGGTTTTGACATATCATCATTTCAAAATGTTCATTTGCAATAGGCTCTTTGCACGTCAGCCATTTTGGAAACAATTTGGGCCTCTTCCTTCACAGGTCTTGCCTATATACGATTTCTTTCTTTCTTTCTTTCTTTCTTTCTTTCTTTCTTTCTTTCTTTCTTTCTTTCTTTAGTCTTTGCAGACTTTTCTTTCCTTTGCACTTTTAACTTATTTTGTCCTTTACTCATGCTAAAACAGGATTGCATAACTGTTAAAAAATACAACCTTTGCATCTACTGTTTGTTTGCAGCTTGTATGGTGCCCTATAGGCCAGTGGTTCTCAAACCTATTCATGTCAAGGACCCCCAAATGAATGTTGGACTATGCCGTGGAACCCCTTCAAGACCCGTGGGGGTCCCCAGACCCCACTTTGAGAACCACTGCCCAGATCAATTGTTCTCAAAGTGGGGTTTAGCCTATTTAGACCTGAGACCTGAAAAGTTAATATTTTGGACATTGTTGGTTTCTGCCCGACAGCAGAGATATAATATTAATACCCTAGATTCAAAAACTGGTTCCCTGTGCTGTGCAGGGGAAAGATTTCAGCTCTTGTGTTTTCTTTTTCCTCAACACTGATCTAACAGAGCACACATTCTTATCATTATTTTGACCTTCAGTCAGTACCACTTGTCAACCAGTAGGTGTCACACCAGACCACACGATCGACATTTCTCAATAGAAGAGCAGCTTCAATCTTTATTGAAGACTCATTTTTCACTACAGCCTTTGACACCGTTTGATAGTGTACATTTTATGACTTTGTAATGCTGTTTTTAGACCTTTTTATTTCTGTTTGTAATGTATTATTTGTCATGTGTCTTTTTGTCTTCTGTTTTTCTTTCCATTGTCAGTCTTGTTCTTTATTCTGACCTTGTGCAGCACTTTGGTTTGTTAATGTGCTTTATAAAGTTTGAGTTGAGAGTTGAGTTGAGGGAGACCAAATACAATTAACCAACAGTTGTGGTGTATTGTATTAACATACTCATAACATGTTATTCACAACAAACAAAAGACAAACATAGTGGAACTTCAATTGTGAACTCAATCAAGCTTAAACACTATAAAAGAGGCAACAGATGCATCTGTCCTCCACAGTCATACCAACATACAGTAGGTCCATATAATAGACAGACAGACAGACAGACAGACAGACAGACAGACAGACAGACAGACAGACAGAGCCATACCAATATACAGTAGGTCCATATAATAGACCAGTGATTCTCCTTTCAATTTCAAGGACCTGAGTTTGTTATGCATAATTAGGCCACAGACCCCTGTAACTCTGAGAGTGTACAATAATGGATCCATATGTACACTCTCACAGTTACAGACCTGTAAGAGACCATTTTGGTTCCTTACTATCAACCATTTAGCTGGGGACCCCCTGGAATCCACTCAAGAAGGACCCCTGGGGGTCCCCGGACCCCACTTTGAGAACCACTGTAATAGACGGGACACATCATTATCACGGATGATTAAAAATATGCTTCGTGTTTCTTTTAAAATAAAGTAAAATGTATTGTAAATTAATAAATATTATAACAACTAAATGAAAAAAATAAATGCATATTGGTTCCGCCTTGTTGTTGCAACCCAAGACAGAAGTGAGGGGGTCCTCACTTGGTCCCTGGTAGGCTGTTCCACACCCTGGACAGCAGTGTGGAGAAAGGTTCTGTCCAAGGTGTCCAAGGTGTTTTGGAGCCTGGGAGGCTCAGAGCATGTTCTGGTGTGGCTGTGCATAGGCGGGTGGTTGGTTCGCCGTCTGGTGTATGGTGGAGGGAGCATATCCTGGAGGTCCGTGCATGGGAGAGTGGTGGGTGTGCATTTTGTACAGCAGTGGTTCTCAACCTTTTTCAGGCTGCAACCTAAGGCTAGGGATGAGCAGCTTCCTGGTCAACTCCTGTTATTTTGAGGGCTTTCTTCTGGATGTTGTCAAGTAGACCCAATACCACAAAAAAGAAAGACATGCCATCTCCGGTTTGCTTCCCATATCTGCGTGAAGTAGGTGGCCGCTGAATTATAATTATTGGAGCCGTACGTCAAAAGCCACTCAATCTTCCCAAGATTTTCATACTAAAAAGGCTTTCTTCAGAGAGACAAATCAGGAGAAAATCTACTTTGTTATCAACCTTTCTCTGTCCCAGTAACACACTCTCGTGGGATTTAGCACCAATAAACATTGGACGTTCGCGAGATCAGACGGCGCCAACTTAGGAGACAATCTTTTCTCTAACGACATCCAATTGGGATGTCGTGTCTTTAATAATTGTATATCTTTGAGTAGACTAAGATCATAATGTGTAGGTACTCCATGACACTGTGGACCTGTAGCTTGTAGACAGTTTACTGGTCACTCCTCAGGGCTGCCAGTTTCTGACCGTTCCGGATAGAAACTTTGGTCAGGTGTTTCGACCAAGACAGGCTTGTATGATGTTGATAATCAGGACATGGGACCAGCATACGTTGCATTGTAGGTTGAACATAGTCTACACGTTCAGTAAGGATATCGGATATCGTCTCTGTCGGGTGGAAACCTGTCCAAAACTGTTACTTTTCAGGATTGAAATTCTAAAATAGCAAAAGTAGCAGATCTACAAGCTCAAAACGTGTCGCTTCACGCTGCGTTTCGAGCTTGTAGATCTGCTACTATTGATGCTTTTGTGTGACGCTGTAGTGATCAAATAGGGTGAGTAGGGTGTTAATCTACGCAAATTGTAAGGAAGTCTTAGCAATGAGAGTGAAAATAAACAGTCCGTTATCTGCTTAACTGGTGGTCAGTTGCGCTCATAGCATGGCACACAAACTGGCAAACTTTTTGTGTTTTTATCTCTCAAGACAGGGACCTACCCAGTTCGCAGGCCCTGGGTAGGCAACCCGGCCAGGCGGAGACCTGTTCTCTGATGAATGAGCAAACCTTTTCTAGTTGTGTATCTGGAGAGAGAGAGAGAGAGAGAGAGAGAGAGAGAGAGAGAGAGAGAGAGAGAGAGAGAGAGAGAGAGAGAGAGAGAGAGAGAGTCCTACAATAGTCAGGATAATGGATTCAAAAGATGGTTCAACAGGTATTTGTCATCTCTCCTCCTTCTCTTTCTTTCTGCTTCCCTTTCTCTACATCTATCTCTCCATGCGTGTTTCTCACTCTATCCCTTGCTCTCTGTCCTGAGCTATGGGTCCTCTATAAAGGTATCTTTTATGTGTTTGCTCCTGTTTGCGAGTGTGCGTGTGTGCGTGTGTGCGTGTGTGTGTGTGTGTGTGTGTGTGATGGCTAGACCAGATGTGCCCCAGAGGTCTACCAGTACACAACCCCACATAGACGGGGTCAGATCCACACTCACTGTGTGTGTGTGTGTGTGTGTGTGTGTGTGTGTGTGTGTGTGTGTGTGTGTGTGTGTGTGTGTGTGTGTGTGTGTGTGTGTGTGTGTGTGTGTGTGTGTGTGTGTGTGTGAGACAGCTACACTCAAGAGACATTACGTCTGATTTATAGGTCCTCTTCCAGACACCACCTCCTGCAACAACCCCTGAATTCTCTCTCTCGCTCTCTCTCTCTCTCTCTCTCTCTCTCTCTCTCTCTCTCTCTCTCTCTCTCTCTCTCCGTGTGTGTCTCTATCTCTCTCTAAGTGGGTCATCTCATCACATCATTTCTGTATAGTTAGCATGTAAGACCACAGCAGGCCTATGGAACATCACAGTATGTATATCCATTGACTTTCAGAGTCTGCTTTGGTTACTGCATCTTAACCACCCACTAGACTTAGTGAACTGGACCTGTACTTGGACCACCTTTTTGCATCAACACCACATCTCTCACAACGTGTCGCATCGTGACAATTGTTTCCATTGTGGGCCTATGTATTCAATTAATCAGCATAGCATGGAAAATTAACACAATAATACATGTCATCAACAAATCACAAACTCTATGTGGTCCCTTGTGGTCTCCTTTCAGGACAGTTTTGAAAGAAACCAGTGTTCAGTGGTGGAAAGTAACTAAGTATGTTTACTTAAGTACAATGTTGAGGTAATTGTACTCGAGTATTTCCAATTTTCTATATATACTATACTTCTACTCCACTCCACTACTCAGAGGCAAATATTGTACTTTTACTCCACTACACTTATTTGAAAACTTTAGTTAGCCTACTAGTTACTTTTCAAATTATTACATTATGAAACATACATTAACCACTTTAGCCCTATTTTATACATAGGCTATTTGAAAATAGCAAATCTACAAGCTCACAACGCGTCAGCTCTGTCAGATCTGCTATTTTCAAACGTTTTAGTACTTTCACTTTTGGTACTTTAAGTACATTTAGATGCCAATACTTTTGCACTTTTACTCAAGCCAATGTTTTATTCTGGACTTTTACTTGTAACAGGGTATGTCTATATTGCAGTATTGATACGTTTACTTAAGTAAAGAATGTGAGTACTTTTTTCCACCACTGCCAGTGTTACACATACTTCAGTGGTTCTCAAACTTTTTCATGTCAAGGACCCCCAAATTGACACTTATATTAGCCCACGGACCCCCATTTCAAAAGATATGCCAGGGACCCCCCATAAGAGACGTTTTTTTACGGCTCTAGCAGTGATTCTCAACCATTTTCATTTCAAGGACCACCAGTTTGACATGCATTAGGGCTACGGACCCCCATTTCATGGCATTTCTATCACTTGGACCACAATTCATATTGTAAAATCTATGTCAATTTAACTCTGAGAGTGTACAAATGGAACCAAATGGATTTGTACACTCTCAGAGTTACAGACCCACAAGGGTCCATTTGGAGCCTAATCTATAATTTAGCTGGGGACCCCCTGGAACTCCCTCAAGGACCCCTGGGGGTCCCCGGACCCCACTTTGAGAACCAATGCCATACTCCACATGCGCGCACACAGCTGCCAGTGGAAGGGTCATGCACTTGTTTCCTGCAGTGATGTTACAGTGTGCAATGCATTCTGGGATGATTAATCCCCTCTTATCTCTTCTCACTGGATTTCCTGTTTCCGTAAGTAAATCATGCACAGTATACATCTGCTGCTATGCTCACGCACCTTTAATCTTATCTCAGGTACCATATGTAAATGATAAAAAAAAATATCCAGGGTGCAGTCGGTAGCGCTGTCGCCTCACAGCTAGAAGGTCCTGGGTTCGATTCCCGCCAGGGACGCTGTGGGTGCTGGGGGCGTGTCTTCTCCTCCGCGTCATCAGCGCCCATACCCAGGGTGGGGTTGGCGAAAGGGCCTACTCTGTGTGGAGTTTGCATGTTCTCCCCGTGTCTCCTAGGGTAGTTAATACCCTCAAAAAAACATGTAGTAATCCTGGACGCTATACCGCCTCCCCCATGACAGCCGGGGCGCCTGATGGAGGAGAAGGGAACTGGTTGGAATAACGTGTTCCTTCCACGCGCTACGTCCTACCGGGGAAACTCCCCCCTGTCAGGTGACACGAAGGTCAGTTGGCTCTCATGCATTGAAGGAAGCATGAGCTCGGCCCTGGCCTCCCTGGCTGTGGGGGACTGGTGTAGCGCTGGTGTAGCGCCCAGGATCACTTAGGAAATTGGCACCGGGTGAAAAAAATGGGTTACAAAAATCGCGTGATAAAAAATAAAAATAAATCTCCACTTGTTTGATCTCCTCCTGAGATGTAGTGGAGTAGAAGTAGAAAATATTGGAAATTGGAAATACTCAAGTAAAGTACAAATACCTCAAAAGTGTACTTAAGTAACAGTACTTGAGTAAATGTTCTTAGTTACTTTGCACCACTGTCAGCATGTGACGTCGCGGTTACCTCTTCAAACTGTGCCTGTATGGTCACACGATGTCACGCGTTTGGCGGCTTGAGAGTGAGCATGCGTTGCACATTCAGCTGCGTTTAGTGGTCAAAATGGCTGCTGTGAAAAGAGCTTATTATCATCAGCAGCACTGGACCTATACATTTAAATTCTATATGTTTTGGCTGCAAGTACTCATATGACCTGAAAGAGTATTTATGGTCAGTGTGGGACACTGGGAGTGGGGCCAGCATCTTCATCACGTCTGCTGCCCAACATACAGAGAATATATGGCTCGTTAAAATACTTGTAAAATTGTGAATTGCCTGAGAAAACCTGTAAACATCAGTGCTCCAATGTGATGGTGAAAGAGAAGTCAAATTAAATAAAAAACAATCCCTCTGAAATCACTGTACACATGAGACCTTGTTTTTAGGGTGTGTGTGTGTGTGTGTGTGTGTGTGTGTGAGAATTAAGTGTCACACTTCAATATTCACTGGCGGTAAGATGGAACGGACCGCTTCGGGTTCATTTTTATACCCCCGGAGTCAACCTCTTAAAGGAGAATTTTGGACTAAGTTTTTCTTACCTTTTCTATGATGTTACGATATCTTAGGATGAATGGTACAGTAGAACATTTTCATAAATGTGCGCGGATAGGCCTTGCGCTAGATCGCATATTTTTATAGCTTTTTTTTGTGAGATCTGACGTTCATAGTGACAGAACCCTATGCAACCAAAAAAAAAAAAAAAAACTAAGTCTTGCTAGACGAGATTTCAATCTCGAGATTTCAATCTCGAGATTTCAATCTCGTCTAGCGAGACTACTGTTTTTTATATGAACGTAAGATCTAAAAAAAAAAAAGAAAAAAAAGTTATTAAAATATGTGATCTAACGCCTATCCGCGCACATTTTAAGCTGTGGCGGACCCAGGATGGAGTTATGAAAATGTTCTACTGTACCATTCATCCTAAGATATCATAACATCATAGAAAAGGTAAGAAAAACTTAGTCCAAAATTCTCCTTTAAGTCCTATATATACACGTCATCATACAGTATGATGAATAGCTAAAACTTATCTAATTTAGCTCCGGCTTCTTTCAAAACTTTCCTGAAAAAGCATCGGTCAGAAAACTACAAGTGGAGATAAATCCCCTTGTAATAAGAGGTGTTACACTGCCATGCCACAGATGTTTTTTTTCTCCTCCGAATATATAACAATTTGTATTTGTTGATGACATGTATTGTTGGACATAGGACTTTTTTGTGTTATCCTTTTAGCCCAAGTGTATTATTTTACCTCTGTGTTGTTTACATCTTTGAGTAATGAGGTATTCAGTCAGTCAATCAATCAGTAACAAAAAATAGCCAATCTACAAGCTCACAGTGAGCTTGTAGAACGTTTGTTTTTGAAACCTTATTAGTGGTTGAATTAGCACTGAGGATTCACCCGGGATTTCACCGCCTCCCCAGTATTTGTGTCAGCTTGTCGGCTGTTCTGCATTGGCATGTGTTTACAGTGTGAACACACTTCACCGTCCCTCTGAATCACCTGCTCCCTCTCTCTCTTTTACTCTTACTCTGTCACTCTCTCTCCTATCCATCTCCATCTCTTTACCCCCCTCAACCACCAGGGGTTCACTGGGTTGTAATATAGTTAGAGTTCAACACAGGTGAGCACTATGGGCAATGTGTGTGTGTGTGTGTGTGTGTGTGTGTGTGTGTGTGCGTGTGTGCACGTGTGTTGAATCCTGCTCATTTGTATGATTGATAGATCATACAAAGTCTTCGACACATCTGAATTCCAACGACAACTGGTTCACCCAAGTTCACCGAAGCACCTTCAGAGAGAACGATGTCACGATTTCAACTTGCTGAACAAAATCTTAATCACTCGAACCCTAGCGTCCCTGCAGGGCATGTCAGGCAAAAATAAGGAATTGTTTTTTAACCCTATTGTATACTTTGGCAATTCTTCAAAATAATTTCAAAAATATCTATAAAGTGCGAAATTTTGAAAGAAAGTTTTGCTCAAATCTTTTCAGATGGGTTTTTTTGGCCAAATACTTAGGGGTCAATGTGGGAGTCCATGACATGAACATATTTGACTACCACTGTTCAAGGGGTCATATTGTCTTGGCATATCGTTGCTGTCGGGCAGAAACCAGCTAAGTCCATTTTTGAGCTTTTGAATTTGTTTTCATAAATCAGTGCTATTGAACACCCTTTACGATCGTGTGTTGGTTCAAAAAATGTTGAACCAATGAAAAGTATTAAAAGGCGCTTCTGACTAAACCAGCTTAATTCCATTGGATCCTCAAACTTTGTGCTTAACCAGCTAACTCCACCAAAGGGGGGTGGAGTTAGCTGGTTTTGCTGACTCCAGGCTCCACATCCTTTTGACCTCCAACCTCATTGTGAGCTTGGAGGTCCATTCAGCTGTTCTTATCAATGATGAACAAAACCTCCTAACTCCACTTTTTTTTTCTTTTTTTTTTTCATTTCCTGAAAATGTTACATTTTGGAGTTACAGTAGCTGGTCTTGGCGCCCGACAGCAGAGATATTTGAATCTGTCCACAGGGTTCTACAGAAATAACAACATTCTAACACCATGAACATTGCCAAAGTTGCTTTTTTATGCTCAGAAACGTGATGTGTTGATGTTGGAGACTGTGCTACTTAAAAGTTTTATGATAATTTGAAGTTTGTGGCCTGAAGAGTTGTACATTTCCATAGTTATGAAATAAGCATGCATGGGTGTGTGTGGTTGTACTTCATCCAGAGCCAGCCAGTATGTTTTGGCCCTGAGTAAGTACAATTAAGTACAATTTTTAGGTATTTGTACTTTAGTTGAATATTTCCAATTTCCAATACTTTTACTTCTACTCCACTACATCTCAGAGGCAAATATTGTACTTTTACTCCACTACAATTATTTGAAGTAATTAGTTACTAGTTACTTTTCAGATATAAATTATGATATTATGAAACATACATGAACCACTTTAGCCCTATTTTATACACAGGCTATTTGAAAATAGCCGATCTACAAGCTCACAATGCGTCTCTATATCTGCTATTTTCAAACATTTTAGTACCCCCATATAGGTGCAGGAAAATGTCCTATCTATATATTGCTAGAGAGCAACATTGTATGCCTGAGAGAGTATATGTGTCTGTATGCACCTGTCAATGTGAGTGAGAAAGATTGTGTGTTTCAACCAGTCGTGGAAAAAGTACTCAAATTCTTTACTTAAGTAAAAGTACCAATACTGCAATATAGAAATACTCTGTTGCGATTCAAGTTAAATCCCTGTGACCAACTGGGCCCTGTCCAGGAGGAGGGCGTAACGTACCGGTACACCTGATACTGCCTCATTCCCACCACAGGCCTGCAGAGCTCTGCAACCTGAGCTGTCACTGTTGACAGATTTCGCGAGAGAAACAAGCAACCGGGTCTACGAAAACAAGCCCAAAAGAAGCGATTAGAACCACATGAGCACTTAGTTTAAACTTATGCATCGGCTATTTTAAAATATTTGAAAATAGCCGATCTACAAGTTAGTGAGCTTGTAGATCTGCTATTTTCAAAAAGGAAATCTTGAAAAAGTGAAACATTTTTTATATTTTTTGAAACATTTTAACAACACAAATGCCATTCCACAAACTTTTTTTCAGATGGGGGGAGGGGGCTCACAACGTAGATTATAAAATAATGTTTGAGAATCACTGGTTTAAACAACATATGGGGAGCGAGCCCAAATAAGTAACTACACTTGAGAAACAAGCCCAAAAAAACCTGCAACCCACAACTACCGGTGTTTACAAGGGACTATTTAGAGGAAAACAAGCACAAAGTCACTTATAATAAGCAGACTTGGCAACACTGTGAGCTGTCTAATAAGGAATTTTTATGTATTTTCCGTAAATGAATGCACTACTTCATCATACAAGAGTGTCACACAAAATTGGTGAAAAATGTTGCGAGCTTATAGATCGGCTATTTTCACTATGTTTTTTTTTTATAATAAAAAAGAAACGTTTAATGGACATTTAGAAGTTTCTACCGACAGCGATGATATAGTATAGAACACTGTACTGTACCAAGGCCATACTGTTGATAACCCAAAAACAAAACGAAAACAAAACAAAATCAACGCAACATACAACGAGGATAAGGATTCATGAGGATCGATTTAGCTGCGGATCTCCTTTTCTTGTCTGATTCTCGTATTCTCAAAGGGCCCTGTCTAAAAGACTACATAACTCGCTCCATAAGAGGATCTTGTCCATAAGCCAGGATCTGATCTCCCTGCCCTGTATCATGGTTATATTCCCACGCCATTACATGCATGCTCCATTACACGCTCAGCTGTTGTGATCAAACCTAACATGAAAACATGTTGGAGCATGACACCCATGCGCAGCCAAGCCTAAAATTACTTGTTCTACTGGATCTCTTATCCACTAGTGACTCCCTTTTTTGTCTAGTTTTTATATGTTGACAAAACTATCAATATATTTGGTCATAGTTTTTTTCATCATAGCTTAGATTATATTTAGTTTTTATTTACTGAAACAATGCAGGCTATAAACTCCTCACAAAAAGTTTGGAAACTCAACTCAGGTCGATTATTTCTCCCCTTCAATAATACAAATTTGTATCATTTTTATCGTTGATAAGTCACCTTTACAACGAGGTATAACTTGTAAGGATTGTGCAAACGTGGAATGAGCAACACAGCTAAATGTGTGGGTGTCATGAACTGTCTGTTCAGTTGCGTACCTTTATTATGTAATGATGTCCTAGTGTTTCCTGTTATGCCTGGTTGCCGCTTCCTGTCTTGTCTCACCAGTCTGTAATTGCAATTGCAGTTCACCTGTGTCTTGTTCAGTTCCAGCCAATCATGTGTTGATTGTAGCTATGTTTCACCTGTGTCTACTTAGTCTTTGTCTATTTAAACCTACCTGTGTTCATTGTTTTTTAGCCAGTTTATAACCATTGTTACTGCGTGTTTTTCTGCCTTTGATCACCCAAAATGACTCAATTACACACATCATGAAGCATTGAATTCATTGAGATATTTTAGTTTTTGTCAAATTCCTTAGCCAATAATTTGATTACTGGCGGAAAGATGCTAATGTATCCGGTAGAAGACTCAAAGAGACTCCTTGACTCTTTGAGTCTCCTACCAGAGAGACCGCTGGTCATCAACATTATATATTATTGGTTTTGGGGCGACAAAAACAATGCGACAAAAACAAAAAAGTCTCCATGAATTCAAGGCTTCATGGGGTGTGTAATTGATAGACAATAAGTCGTTGTTTGGGTGAACTACTCCTTTAATAAATACTGGACTTGTTCTGCCTGCTTGCCCTGTTCTGCTTCTGGGCCCTCACCTGACACGTACCGTGACAGTGGGTGGCGGCCCAATTTGCCAAAATCCCCCAATATGCTTCTGTTGGTAATCGCTCAGAGCCTCTGTCTGAAGACACAATGAAGCAAGTAAAACCAAGCCATGATCCATTATCAAATGCTGACTTATACTGTAGGTAATACAGTTCATAAAAACATGTTATCACTAAAAACAATAAAGTGAGAGTCAGTTTAGCCACCGGAAGAAAATGTGGAATCAAAAACAAGTTACTGCTAAAGCAAAATGCCGAAACAACATGCATGTGCATTTTACAGTCTCTTGGCTGTGTAGTAACCTGGCATGGTCTGTGATGTGGACAGATGGGTTTTTAGTGAACTGGAGTAAATTTATAACGCAGATGGTAGATTAGAATGGCAGAAAGCTTCCAGACCACTGACTGTCAGGGAACCTTTACCTTTTGATAAGAGAGTCTACAGTATATGCATGGATTATAACTGATTGTAATCATTCACTGTTATGGCTCGGCTCTAGGCCACAACAAATAACGGGGGAAAGATGTTAAAGCCGAAATGAATTGTGATTTTATTCATTAAGAATGAAAGAATTGAACAAACAAACAAAAAATGCAGTTTCCAACATACTTTGGCAGGGAAACAAGCTACCGACTGAACTAATGAATACAGAAAATAAGCTAAACAAAAGTGCTCTTCTGTGGCTGCTTCTCTGGCCCGGGGAAGACTGAAGGTACACAATTATATACATACTGGGCAGGTCTTTTCTAATCTGTGGGGAGACAGTGGCCAGGTGTCTCCCCATCCCCTGATTAACTTTGAATCCACCCTGCAACCAGCACTGCAACAGGGAACAGTTCACACAGCAGAGTCTTGGCAAAAGCCCCAGGGGGCCGTCACATTCACTCACTCATGGGACGCTATAGACGGATTTCCGCGCGACGTCATCACAGAGCAGAATGCGCAATCTGCGCATGCCCGGGTGAAAGGCGCGTTCGAAAATACAGCCCTGAGCGGCAGTGAGCGCACTGGCCAATACAAACTAATAGGCGAGTGTGCTCCGGTGCGTAATTTCCAAACGCACCCATAGGCTTCCCCCTCCTCTGCGCGGTCATATTCCTCCCATGTTTACTAACAGGAAACCCGTCTATTGGAGCAGGGGTCATCAGTATGTCCGTGGCAAAGACTTGGTCTTGTCCGTGGCAAATTTTTGATTTACACACCATTATAATGTTCTTATTTTGATCATAAGACCCAATTACTGAATGTCAAGTCTCCAGTTTTTCTTCAGAATACTGTATGTATGACTCTGATTTACTATGACACTATACAGTAAATGACACATTAGGAGTCCTACTAGTGGTTCTCAAATGTTTTATTTGCAAGGACCACCATAACTCTGAGAGTGTACAAATGGGACCAAATGGTCCCATTTGTACACTCTCAGAGTTACAGACCTGTTATATGGTCATTCGGGGCTAGTTCTTTATGTGTTTCTGGTAATATTGCTGTCCACTCAGTCTGTGGCAAAAAAAAATATTTTGACCAAAATGTCCACCACAAGACAGCATGGTGATGACCCCTGTATAGGAGGTGGACAGTCAGCACTTGGGGGTCCGCTCATAATTCCGACCTCCCATTATTCCGACATCCCAATTGTCCGACAAACATTTTGTTAGTGTACCACTTGAATCCCAGCATCCATATTCTGGGGTGGGGACGACAACTTTATAGCCACAAGTTACTGATATACAAGCTCACAACTCGTTGCGTTACGACGAGAATGGCTGCCATGTTAAGTGGTCAGGTGGGTGGGGCGCGAACACTTTCAAGGTTTTCAATGGGCCCTGATCCAGAAAAGGTTGCAAACTGCCTTGGTTGAGGTATAGTGGACTAATACACATGAGATACGACTGGGTTGAGGTAGTGGACAATACACATGAAATACGACAAAGGCAAGACAAATGGAGTGCGGGACGTTTCATGGTCTGTCCGTTAATGGAAACTTGGCTTTGTGTTCCAGCGACCGACTGAAGAAGAGAAGAGTGCGTGACAAGAGCTGAGTGGAGATAGAGAAACCGGAGCTTTCCTCCCACTTGGTCTCTGCTCGTATCACTTAGAATAGTCAACTCATCACAGCTGTGCTCTCTCTGTGCTGTGCTGGTAATCCAGTGTGAGGGAGAATAGATCACAGTCTGGGTAGCTCAGTCAGTAGAGCACTCGCCTTTAGGCTTGGTCCGAGGCATTAGTAGACACCCTTGTTCTCGGACAGTTTTCCAAACTGATAATTGCTTTGGTTAAAAAGTTAACGCTCTGTAGTGTATATTCAGAGATTAATCATTGCTAGTAGAGTGTGTATTTGGTAAGAGGGGTCGATCTCCCCATCTCTCCAGCTCTTTAGTAAACAGAAAATAAATGTTCGGGTGGGACACCAATTTCCTCCATCCATCAGAGAGAACCCATGTATCAGTTTACATGTTATTGTATTCCAGTTCAAATTTTGTCTGCTATTGTTTCGGGTTTTTTTGCTTCCAATTTCACTTCTTTATCACGTATCCTCTCTTGATTATAGATCAGATTTGGTGTCTGTTTAGTAAAAAGCTGGAGTGACGGGTGAGGAGTTCAAGTGTCTCTGGGTTTTGTTCTGGAGTGAGGGGACGGTGGGGCATGAGATCAGCCGGAGTATCGGAGCAGAGAGAACAGCCCTGCGCTCGCTTTACCGCACTATTGTGATGAAGAGAGAGCTGAATCGGAAAGGCAAAGTTCTTGATCTTCTTGGTCAACTTTCTACTCTCACCTATGCACATGAAATTTGATGTGTTTTTTTTGTCGGTTTGTGATGCTTTTTAGATGGTCTGTTGTTGTATGTTGCACTGCAAGTGATTCTGCTTCGTCCATGAGAGCCCCTGCCATTTGAGGTGGTTAGGGCATCTAGTGAGGATGACTTCCCAGGGAGTGTTTCCAGGCACGTCCAGCTGCTAGGGGTGCCACGGTACAGTTGGCCCACGGATCGGTTTGTACCTCGGTTTTGGGGCCACGGTTTCGGTTCAGTTTCGGTACGTATTTTACATATAAAGAACAAAAAAATGACTCTTCAAAATATTTTCTTTATTTGCTTATGAGCAAATTGAAGTACTTTGTAGAAAAATAAACAGAACAAACAAAAGTAAACAATAAACATGAATTAAAAATTAAAGTGCCTCAACTTAGCCTCAACTATTCCAACATGTAAAACAATTTTCTATTAAACAGACTCTAACTGGTATACACTCACTGTAGTATAAAATATAAAATATCAAAATAAGGTGCACAGTTTTGGCAATAGCCATACCAGTGGTTCTAAAACTCTTAAATTTCAAGTTCACCACTTACAGACTTGAAAGGGCCGTTTTTGACCCCCCTAAAGGAACCCAGCTGCCATATACAATTAAATTAGAGGAAACATTTAAATAAAATAAATCAAATGCCTAGCAGGCTAGCATTAAACAACTTTAAGCAGTGACTGACTTCACATTCAGTAGGCTTAGGCTATCAGAATTAGAGGAAACTGTTAAATACAAATGGCTTGCAGCAGTAACACTTAACACAATAAACATTAGTACTTCAGTAGCATAGCTTATTTAGGTTGGCTTTTTTTTTTATTCTTCTATTTTGAGATTCTTCTGCAAGAACACAAGCTTGTCAACATTCTCTGCAGAAAGGCGAGAGCGGCATGCACTAACAATGTCCCCTGTAGTGGAGAAAACTCTCTCACTTGCAACAGATGTTCCTGGGACACAGAGGTGACGCTTTGCAACTTTTGCGACACGAGGGTACTTTGCCTCGTTGTCCTTCCACCACACAAATGGATCATCCTCCACATCGATGCAGTCCGCTAACCTGTAGAAGTTGAGTTCCTCCTCGACTAACTGAGAAAGGGGCTTGACCTGACGCTGGGTTCTGTAAACCTCTCCGAATAGCTCTGACATGGCTGTCTTCTTCCTGGGAGGAGGGGAGAATGGATTTCGTCCCTCTGTGGATGGGCCTGGCCTGGCCTCTGGCTCTGCTTGACTCTGAGTCTGCAACAATAGTAATAATACACAACAAATGTTTTAAGATATAAAATATTACAGGACAAATGAAAAAAGCTCTCATGCTTTTTTTGTTATCCTTTGCTTTGACACATGTATAATATGTTGCATTTGTGTCCATACATGCAGCATATATATAGTGCAAATATAATGGCAATCATAAAATCACAAAATAGCCTACCTGCTGTTCATGCTCCAAGATTTCTGCAGTGATTTCACTGTAGACCCGGACACGAGATGGTTCATCCAGGAAAGGGAGGGATTTAAACCTGGGATCCATCGCTGTGGTCTTTTGAAGGTACCTTACAAGGTCAGGATCTGTGTACCTACAATTTAGGCATTTAGCACTATTAGCAGACATTCTTAATCTTGATTATAATAATATTGGTTATAGTGGTCCCGACTCCCCATAAGGAACCACTATAACCAAATATGACTAACAAATTATTAGAATGTGATCAAAACAAAATACACAAAATATAACTAAACTAATACACATAAAAAATCAAACTATAATCCATAGCAACTTGCAATAAGCAAGGACAAAACATGATAGGCTATTAGGTTTAATGCATGGCAATAATAATAATCTAGGAGGATTTATATATAAATACCTTGGAGTAAGGTCCCGTACAATTGCTGCTTTAGCCTCTCTGATGGTTGCACTGTCCTCGGCTAGTGGTGCCATGGCATCAAGGATTTGAACCTTTAGAGGGAGTATCATAGAAGCGGTGGGTGTTGTCTCGCTGCTCATTAATTTAGTGACAGACTTAAGTGGTTTCAGGAGTTGAACGAGTTGTTCTGCCATTCTTTGTTCGTTGTCATTTAACATTGGCATGTCCTTGACATTCTTCTTCACAGCTGTGTCCATTAATGTGGCATAGACGGCAGGCTGCTGTTCCAGATATCGTTCTAACATGTCATGTGTAGTGTTCCAACGAGTACTGACATCCATGATTAACATGTTTGTAGGCAATGTTAATGCCTTTTGTTTCTCAGTCATCTTACTGTTGGCGGTGGTGCTTTTGTGGAAAAACGTGACAACTCGCCTTACTTTCCCTAGAAGACGGGACACTGTGTTGTTGTCAACTGACTTCTTGGCTGCGAGGTTAACAGTGTGGGCGAAGCAGCCTATCTGTGGCCCCAGCGCCTCCACTGCATTGATCGCGTTGACTATATTCGATGCATTATCTGTGGCGACCGGGATGGTTAAAGGCGGCCGCTCCAACTTCCACTCTGTCACTGCGTTTCTCATCTCTTCTGCCAAGTTGGCGCTTGTGTGGCTTTCATGCATTGCACGAGTTTGCAGCACTGCACTTTTGATTTCCCAATCTGACAAATAGTGAGCTGTAACAGTAAGGTAACTTTCCGTTGCACGGGACGTCCAGCCATCAGTGGTCAGCGCGAGGCTTTGGGCTTTAGCCAAATCGTCTACAAGCTCTTGGCGCACTGTTTCATAGATGGCAGGAATTACTTTCGCGCTGAAATGTGTACGGCCAGGCACAATGTAACGTGGGTCGATGGTTTTCACTACGTGACGAAAGCCCACGTTTTCAACCATGGAAAGAGGCTGCATATCTTTAGCAATGCACATCCCAATTGCAAGGGTTATTTTCTTGTGTTTCACAGAACCAAAGCTATAGGGCTGCTGCAAAGTTTCTCGGATAGTCTGTTGTTTTTGTGCCGATGTTACCTGCGCGGCTGGCCTGCTCCAAGCGAGCGCTACATCGGGGTGGTGACGCTGTAGATGTGTGCTCATATTGCTAGTGTTCCCATGTGCATACGCCACACGCTTTAAGCAATGCTTACAGATAGTCTTAGCCCTGTCCACTTTTTTCTCTCCCCCGTCATCATAGTCAACAGGGAAACCAAAGTGTTCCCACACCGCAGATCTGAATGAGGCTGGCGCCTCATCAAACTTTTCTCTCGCACTCTCCTCCACTCCCGGCACTCCGCCGCTTGCCATGATGACTTTTGTTTCCTGACTCCTGTGGGCTGCGGCTCGGATTTCACACACACAGGCGGTAGGGGGGAGGGGGCGAGCCAGTGATTGGATGTCTACTCGCGGGGTGGGGATTTCTACAGCACAGAGTGCTTGCTGTAGTGTAGGCACAGTTCTGCTGGTCAGTGTGGCCAGCTGTAAGAAATTCTCTGATTGCGAACCGAAAGATTGCGGTTCATAAATGCGTATTGAACCGTGCATGTCGTACCGTACGGTTCGGTTAAAATCCGTGAACCGCGGCACCCTTACCAGCTGCATGGGAGGAGGCCACGGGGCAACCAAGGAGGTGGAGGGATTTTTGTCTCCACGCTGGCCTGGGAACGACCTCGGGATCCCCCAGTCAGAGCCAGGTATAGGGACTGTCTGGGGGTCCCCTGCTGGAACCGCGTGACATCAGATTATATAATGCAAATATAAACATAATGCATGCACTCAAAATAAAGGGATTGCCTCGTACTTTGTAACTTGATGACAGCAAAGGATTACATCACAGGATCACATTTTTACATGAGGAATCCAACACATCAATTGTGACCTTGACCTTTGACCTTTTCAACCCAAATATTATTATTATTGATGATGATGATGATAAACATGTAATATATTTTCGGCGCATGAAAAACAATCCATCTCTTCTTGAGTTATCTTGCTATCTGTCAAACAGACCCAATTGGGGGGGGGGGGGCTTTTGTGTTCTGTATACAGGTCGTGAACACATGCACGCGCACATACGCACAAGTCAATCTCTATTGTTATTGTCTCCGCCAGGCCAAAAGGCATGGCGAGAGAGTATGTTTTGCACCCCTGAAATTTCACACGCACATTCCCACTAGGCCGAGGAAGAAATGCCACCCTTTTCACATTGGCCTGTTATAGTGCCACCAGCAGGTATAATTTAGCTAAACACATTTTTGGCTCAAAATGCCTCAAATCATGAATGCAGTGTCCAATTGCCGTGAAAGGCCTAAGAAGAAATGGCACCCTTTTCACATTGGTCTATTATAGCACCACCAGGAGGCCACAATAACGTACCTGACCTGGCGGAGACCTGTTCTCCGAGGAGCACTTTTTTTTGTTTATTTAGTAATTTCTCTGGAGGATAAGCCCCTTGAGATGCAGCATCTCATATTCGAGGGGGGGGGGGGGGTCGAGGGGGTCCTCTATATGAGAGAGAGGATGACACAGGAATGCAGTGGTGTAAAGTAACTAAGTACTTGTACTCAAGTTCTGTACTTAGTACAATTTTGAGGTGTTTTTACTTTACTGGAGTATTTTCGATTTTCAATACTTTTACTTTATACTCCACTACAATTATTTTAAAACTTTAGTTTCTAGTTACTTTGTAGATTTTGATTATTATTGCGAAACCACTTCAAAAAAACTTTAGCAATTTGAAAATAGCCGATCTACAAGCTCACAACGCGCTGCAAAGCGACGCGTTGTGAGCTCGTAGATCTGCCATTTTCCAAGGACTTTTATACATTTGAAAACTTGTGAAATGGGACACATTCTGCATAACGAGTACTTTTACTTTTGGCACTTTAAGTATATTTTGATGCCAATACCTTTTTTACTTTTACTCAAGTATATTGTGAATACTGGACTTGCACTCGTAACAGAGTATTTCTACAATAGGGTATTGATACTTTTACTTAAAGGAGGAGTTCACCGAAATAATGACTTATTCTCTATCAATTACACACCCCATGAAGCCTTGATTTCATGGATTTATTTTTGTTTTCGTGGCATTCCTAAGACAATAATTTGATGACCGTGTGTATTTCCGGTAGGAGACACAAATAATCTACTTTGTGTCTCCTACCGGATACATTAGCCGGTAGGAGATGGGAATCAAATTATTAGCTTAGGAATGCAACAAAAACAAAAAAGAATCCATGGATTCAAGGCTTCATAGGGTGTGCAATTGATAGAAAATAAGTCCTTTAAGTAGAAAAAGTACTTTTTATTCCACCACTGCAGGAATGTCAGAGATATATACTGCATGCCAGTGATTTTTGGCCCATGCAGTGGCACCAGTCATCATTGTCATCATCATCATTTGAGATGAGCTGTTGACAGAGGAAGGTAGAGAGGAGCAAGAGCTGAGAACGAAGGAGAGAGGAGAAAGATGATAAAGTGCCGAATGAGGTCAATCTGACAGTCGTACAAAAGAATGAATGGGATCTGTGTAAATCTAGGACCGCAATACTGAAAATATGTTATGAAAGGTTCCCTAAGAAGCTTCCAGTGGTGTGAGATGTACTCGGATATTTCACTTGAGTAAAAGTAGCAATGAAAATACTCTGTTACAAGTAAAAGTACAAAAGTGTTGGCATCAAAATATACTTAAAGTACTAAAATGTTTTAAAATAGCAGATCTACAAGCGATGCGACGCGTGAGCTTGTAGATCTTACTTCTACTCCACTACCTCTCGGATCCAATTATTGTACTTTTACTCATTACAATTATTTGAACATTGTATTAAATAGTTACTTTGTAGAATTTGATTTTTATTACAAAAGATGCATTAACCACTTCAGCCCTATATACATAGGCCTGAGTCCACGCATTGTGTCCACGCATTGTGAGCTTGTAGATCGGCTATTTCTTTTAAAAAGTACACATTTGAAAACTTAAAATGGGACGTTCTGCATAATGATTACCTTTACTTTTGGTACTTTAAGTACATTT
This sequence comes from Gymnoscopelus microlampas, assembly GCF_963454915.1. Lineage (NCBI taxonomy): Eukaryota > Metazoa > Chordata > Actinopteri > Myctophiformes > Myctophidae > Gymnoscopelus > Gymnoscopelus microlampas. The sequence goes on from NC_139955.1 coordinate 40,596,765, forward strand.
TGATGCCAATACTTATGTACTTTTACTCAAGTACATTTTGAATTCCAGACTTTTACTTATAACAGAGTATTTCTATATTGCACTATTTATACTTTTACTTAAGTAAAACATTTTAGTACTTTTCCCGCAAGCTTTCATTCATAATAAAGTTGATGTCATTCACTTCGTGTGAATTATATTGAACATGAGCTGACATGCACAGTAAGTGTAGTATGAGTGCATACAAGCCGCTGGCTCAGGCTCAACATAATGGAGACTGTATCATAATGGACTGTTCTGTATTCACAAGCTTTATGTAATGTGTGTCATACTCTGTCGTACAAAGGTGTCGCGTGCCGAAAAACAGCAACAGATCTACAAGCTCACAGCGTGTCGAGTTGAGAGGAAGAGAATAGCAGAGAGAGAGAGATATAGTGATACCCATGTACTGTAAGTGAAGGTTTTTAAAATGAAACTCTTGAGTAAATTGAGGAAAAAGGGGGAGAGAGGGGGAAAGTCATGTGAACCAGAGAGAGTGAGAGAGAGAGAGAGAGAAAGAGAGCGAGAGCGAGAGAGAGAGAGAGAGAGAGAGAGAGAGAGAGAGAGAGAGAGAGACGGGGGGGAAATGGAATGGAGGGGGTGAATGAGGGAGCGTAGGTGTAGGAGAGATGAAGAGCAGTAAGCAGCATTCCTCCCTGCCCCGGTCCCCCCTCTCTCTCTCTCACACACACAAACACACACACACACACACACACACACACACACACACACACACACACACACACACACACACACACACACACACACACACACACACACAAACAAACGCACATACGCATGCACACACGCACGCACAGGAAGAGAGAGGTAGAGGTGGGGAGAAAAGAGAGAGTAAATGAGTAGAGGGGATAGAGAGAAAGAGAGAGGTTGATCTGAAATCCAGATGCCTTGAGGACCAACAGTGGGTCAAACTAACGCACACGCACACACACTCGCGCACGCACGCACACGCACGCACACACGCACACACACACACACACACACACACACACACACACACACACACACACACACACACACAAACAGCGCTCTCCATCTCCACTCTCTCTCACACAGACCAGAGCACACTGGTGGCTGCACAAGTCAGCAAAACCTTCACAGGACTGAAACATCAACTGGGATACTTTTTATCTGTTACTTGTTACTTTTTTATCTGTTTCTTGTAAAACGTTTACTTTCCACCTCCCAGTACAGGACTTGTCATTGGACCTAATTTTTGTAGCTCTATACATTTTTTTATTTTCATTCTTTTATATATATATATATATAGTTTTCCTTTCTGCAGACATTTTCAGGTGAGTCTCTCACTAGGTTTTTAAATGCTACCAGATGTTGAATGACTGTTCACAGAGCATTTGAGGTCAAAGTTGTATTGACCACACAGTTGGCCAGTTCTTCTAAAAGCTTGAGAAAATTGCTATTACAGGATTCCACAAGTTGAGAGAAATAGATTAGTATTTGTCCGTATGTTGAAGGTAAATTAATTGGTATTTCCTGGCTATAGGTGCTTAATTGGAAGATGTATGAATGATCTAACCACCTGTTGAGTCATCTTCTGTGGAATCTAAAGAAATCATCAGCTTACAGTTGTCGTCTTTATGCTGATAAACTGCTGTCAAAGTGACAATTTGCTGTCACATTGAAAGAAAGAAGTCCTGTCTCACTTAAAAGCTAATTTCACACTCTCTGTCATGTAGTGAAGAATGTGGTTTGTGTCCACGTTATTGATTGATTTTTCCTGAGCGGAAAATAAGAGCCAGCCACAAGTCAGGTGATGGTTATTTGGCTGCAAACGCCCTCTAACAACGAAAGGTCTGCTTTAGTGGTTCTTTGGTTTTTGTTCATGGTTTAGTGCAGATCCTTTTCTTCTCAGATAGATTTAGAGCTTTTGGCACTGCATGCATTACCCCTTTCCAACAATGTGGATACAGCTCTGCAGATAAAAACACATTTCCACTCTACAAGTAGATTTTGGAATGAGAAGTAGTCATTTTTTATTTTCTGCACTTTTGAGCAAACTCTCAAGGGACACCTGAACTCGCTTCATAGCATGATAATCTACTATGCCACACCGGCAGGGACTGGGAGGTCCTACAGTGGACATTTGGAGGCAATTGAAATCAATGTATCTGGTAAAAAAAAAAAAAAGAATAAAAAAAAAGATTATAGCTGGCTTCAAGGAACATAAAGCAAAAATACAGACAGAAGCCTACAGTACACTCCAAAATTGTTTCATTATGAAAGTGACACATGTTTTATAGAATATCAAAAACATATTTTATTTTAGGATTTCTAGATTTGAATGTTCAAAAGCCACAGTGGATTGATTTTAATCTGAAGTAAGGACAACGGAAATATTGGAGGCTCTTTCTGATGTTGTTGTTGGTACCCCAACCCAGGCAATTGGAGAGCTATTACATTTAGCCAATTTCATGCGAGAAAATTATATCTATATATATTTTCTTTTAAGTAACTGATTTTCCACTTATGGCATATATGCTGACAGGTTGTGACACAAGGGAGCACTAACTCCATTCAAAACCCATTTTATAATTTCCAATGTAACTACAGTAGCCCATGTGTTCGTCAATCTGATAATCTGATCTGTGTTGAAATGCTTGCTAATCCAATGTGTTGAATACATGAGGTTTGAATCTTGCTAGGACAATAGCACACATACTGTATTATCAGTGGTTCTCAAAGTGGTTCTCAGGGGTCCTTGAGGTGTTCCAGGGGGTCCCCAGAAAAAGTTACTTAATATAGATTGAGATCTGTTTGAACCACTCTAACCCTATATTACATCGGCTATTTGAAAATAACCGATCTACAAGCCCACGTGTCACATTGTGACGCGGTATGAGCTTGTATGGGTATCCATGCCTCTGCATTTGATATCCCCCCTCTGGTCATTAGTTTTTCTGGTGAGAAAACAATTTAAAGGCGTTGTTACATAGCTCTATATTCCAATTTGTAACAGGTGTCTGCTCATCTCTCCTGCTCTTTAGTAAGCAGAACAATGGAAAAAATGAAACAAACAACATGAGCAGACATCATTCGAACTGGAACAGTCTTTTCCCCCTTTTTTTTTTTACTTCACTTACACACCTTTTAATAAGAAAAATATGTGAACCACATTAACCGTGGCATGGCCCAACAAATATATTATTACATTTTTCTACAATAGATAGGGGTGCATTAGCCAAAACTAGCAGTTCTACAAGCTCACAACGCATCGCTACGCACCACGTTGTTCTGAGCTTGTAAATTGGCTACTTTTTGGCAAAGATATTTGGTGTAGATGGGGAAAAAAACTGTCCAAGTACAAAGCCAACTTACTTAGGTCTGTTTTATTAAGTCTAGACAAGGGTCCACACACACACACACACACACACACACACACACACACACACACACACACACACACACACACACACACACACACACACGCACACACCACATGCTATATCGTGGACAGCAGCATGGGAGCCATGTGTGAGTGAATCATAATATGATTCTTTGTGTCAGAAAGATGAAGCTCACTGGCAGTCAAGACCACAGCTGCCCGATTCAAGATAACACATGTCCAGAAAGCAATGCAACCTACGATCATATTGTAGGCTGCAGTGCTTTCTGGACATGTGTTATCTTGAATCGGGCAGCTGTGGTCTTGGCTGTCAGTGAGCTTCATCTTTCTGACACAAAGAAGATGTATTGACTCTAACACTGATGCACTTAAAGGGCAAGACCACTTTGGTAGAGGTTTGGGTTGTGTAGTTACCTTGCCATGATGTAACCCCAAAATATGCTCCTCATTGACTTACATTGTATGATGAAACAGCTCTCAAAGTCACTCTTTTAGCATGTAAACAAACACAAACAAAGCTGATTCAGACAATACAGAACATCACCAAACCCAGTACTGTTTATTTTTTAATAAAAATGTCAACTTCCTGGTGATTTTACTATTTGAAGATCCGGATCCGTGGATCCAGGCCGTTTTTTTGTCCTTAATAAAAAATAGCAAAATCAATCAGAAAGTTAACATTTTTATTTAAAAAACAAACAGTACTAGGTTTTGTAATGTTCTATATTGTCTGAAACAACTTTGTTTGCGTTATTTTGCGTGGTAAAAGAGTGACTTTGAGAGCAGTTAAATCAAGTCAATGAGGAGCATATTTTGAATATCAATTTCTAATCAATGGAACAATTATTCTTTATTTCTTGTCCACCTTTGGAGTTACATCATGGCAAGGTAACCACACAACCCAAACCTCTACCAAACTGGCCTTGCCCTTTAAGACACAGCCTTCCTCCCCTGCCCTCCTCTTTTTTCATCTTTCTTGCTTTACTCTATTCACCTCATTCTTAGCCCTTCTCCAGTGCAGCGCCATTGCCATTTTCTGCTGCTTCAATATCTGGTCACTTCCTCCCTAATAGGCTGCAGGTGTAACGCAGGTAATCAGTGTGTTGCCAGATTTTGCAAGAGAAACAAGCGGCAACAACAAGCACACAAGAAGCAACTATAGGCTAAGTTTTACCACTTTACATCAACTATTTGAAAATAAAAGATCTACGAGCTCGCAACGTGTCACATTGCGACACGTTGTGAGCTTGTAGATCTGCTATTTTTGAGAGCTTCTGTTCTAAAACACTGTTCTAAATCCTAAGAGTTTTCTGAAAAACTTGCTATATATAGGCCCTATAAATATATAAATCTAAAATTTAAAGTTTAATGATTAAAGTCTGAACAAGAATGCATTACCAATAATCTGCATAATGATGAGCACTTTTGGACACTGTTAAGCACAGTGGTGTAAAGTAACATACTTTTACTACACTACAATTATTTAAAAACTTTAGTTACTTTGCATATATAAATTATTACATTATAAAACATACATTAACCACTTTAGCCCTATTTTATACCGAGGCTCTTTGAAAATAGCAGATCTACAAGCTTGTAGATCTGCTATTTTCAAACATTTTAGTGCTTTTACTTTTGGTACTTTAAGTACATTTTGATACCAATACTTTTGTACTTTTACTCAAGTAAATTTAGAATTCCTGACTTTTACTTGTAACAGAGTACTTCTACATCGCAGTAATGCTACTTTTACTTAAGTAAAACAATTGGAGTACTTTTTTCCAACACTGGTTAAGCTTTTATTGATACAAAACTTTTGAAAATGTATTCAAGCCACATTTTGTATGTAGTACTTTTACTCGTAACAGCATTGTGGTATTGTAAAGTAAGAAAATCCGAGTAGCGCTCACATTCGTGCCACGCTGCGAGCTTGTACATCAGCTATTTTTGAACATTTTGGAAAATCTTGGAAAATCTTGAAAGTGTTTGAAAAGGTTTGAATGATGTTGATTTTTTTTTTAACACAAATCTTCTCTTCTGGGTTGGTGTCCCCGGAACAAAATAATGTGTACTCTGGCTTTTGATAGCACCCCAGACCGTTTTTAAGTTGCTTCATTCAGTATTTAGATATTTGATATTCATTTGATCAGACACGCCCCCTTCCTATACAAACCCACTGTAACTTCAATTTTGATGTATTCATTGAAAACACCCTTCCTTGGTTCTGGTGACTGTTATTGTCCTTCTAATGTGTGAGGGGGCTGTGTCCTTTCAATAACTTTTTTCATTTGTTTTATTGTATTCTTTTATTATATTTTGTGTGTGTTCCAGAAAATCTGACGGCCTTCCCTTGTATCCCCGGTACTGTCATCAGAAGCTGTTCAGGACCTGTCTTGTGAGTGGCTTATTATACTTTTATTAAACATAGACTCCATGTTTCTTTGATTTTATTTATGCTGTAGGCCTACTTGATTTAGATTTTGTTTCCCAATGTCCTCATTCTGGTGTAATTGGTGTCATGTACTATAATGTGGGTTGTGTACTGTATAAACTTGTTTTGCAATAGTTGGAATCATTTTAGAATAGCTTTGTGTGAGCCATAGCATTTTAATGACAAATAGCTTGCAGTTGATATGTTGACCATTTCCTGTTTGTCATCACAAGGACAGCTCTTTAGCCCAGAACGTTGCTGTTATCGTCCTTCAAGATCTCCCTGACCTACCAACGGCGGTGGCTTACCTCTTTGGGCTGATCTATGCTCTAAACCTCCAGTACCCAAAACAGCTGAGGTACACATTTGAAACAATTCAAAAGGTTTTCATGGGATTTAGAACTGATCTCAGCAAGGGTCAGATCCTAACGAAACAAAATGTGTGAGGGGGCCGTGTCTTTTCAATAACTTCTTTCATTTATTTAATTTTATTTTTTAATGATTTTTTTTTCAATAAAAAAAAGACAATATCAGTCACCAGAACCAAGGACGGGTGTTTTCAATTAATTTAACATGGTTAAAATGGAGTTTGACGTTACAATGGGGTTGTATAGGAAGGGGGCGTGTCTGTTAAAATGAATAAAAAAGATCTAAATACTGAATAGAGCAACTTAAAATGGTGCTCACAAAAGCCTGAGTAGATGTTAAAATGGTAGCCTAAGTAGGAAAAAAATATATTTTCTTTCTTCCATTCAAATCAGATGCTTATATTTAAATGCTCTTCCAAACTGTTAAACCACGACCACTTAATCATTTAAGATAGTATATGAAGAAGCACATTTCTGACTTATTGCAGGTAGTACTGACAAAATCTAGGGTCTCTGCGGGTCCACTAATATTTGTGGAGCTGACTGTACCAGGACATATATAATATGGCCTACCTGTGGACCCCCACTTGATAACATCAACAGAAATCTTGCCACACGATTTGTTCAAAAATAGGTTGTACATTTATTTCATATTTATTCTTAAAAAGATCTTTAAAAACATTGAATTCAACGTTGATACCTGCAGACTCACTGAAAGTCCTTACTGCCTTGTTTATTAATTTCATTTTCTGGCTAACCCTTTTCTTCTTTTCCCCTTTTTTCTCATCTAACACAGGGTTTATTACTGCTGGTGAAAATCTCGCCAAAAATGTCACATAAAGTGGTGCTTCCTCAAGTACCTGAATCAGCTGAGGATTTGCAAGGCATTCTTTGTGAAAAACTTCAACTTCAAGGAAGCTTTACACTACAGTTTGAGAATCTTTAGTTGCTTACATCTGTTGATAAAATGTATATTGGGATGTTGAAATTGTGTTTGACTTTGTATTGAATTTTTAAAGTTGTTCTAAATGTTCTCATCGGATCACCAACAAGAACCTAATGGATGACTTAAGAGCAGCCATTAGTCAGCAGCACGCTCCAGGGCTCCTTAGACTGTATCGGGCCAGAAGCACAGCTTTTCCACCTGAGATGGATCGACTGCTGGACAAGTTGGATAATGAGGTAAATTTCAGACATAATACAATTTCTCTGGACATTATGGACATAAATTATAAAAGTACAAAACAGGTTCTTGAATGCATTAAATGTTGCTATACAGTTTAATGCTGATATTCCTTTTAAGGTGTGTACTCAATAGGTTTAACCCAAATTGTTGTACCATATCAGTTTCCCATGGGCAGCATGTTTTCATATTTGCTCGGAGCTTTCTACATGCAATTTACTACGTGTGTGTGTGTGTGTGTGTGTGTGTGTGTGTGTGTGTGTGTGTGTGTGTGTGTGTGTGTGTGTGTGTGTGTGTGTGTGTGTGTGTGTGTGTGTGTGTTCCAGACACAGCACAGCGGCAGACTGTAGCCTTGAAGGGCCTTCCCTTGTATCTCCGAGACTGTCATCAGAAGCTGTTCAGGACCTGTCTTGTGAGTGGCTTATTATACTTTTATTAAACATAGACTCCATGTTTATTTGATTTTATTTATGCTGTACTTGATTTAGATTTTTATTCCCACTGTCCTCGTTCTGGTGTAATTGGTGTCATATAATAAAGAAATACATCACATGGATACAACTGGGACGCATCATCAGTGTTGTAGCCTGGGGTCATAGGGTGTTTCGGGTCTCGCAACATACAACATACACCCTCGCCCAGGTGACCCAGCCAGGGTTGATCAAGCCCTGACTTACGTCCCAGTAGCACCCACGGTCAGTCCTATAGGGAAAGACAGGGCCACTCAGTCCGCTTCTCCGGAAGTACTCTGCCGGGACTCTGGGAGGCTCTGGTACGTGGAGGGACTAGGTACTGTGGGTTGTCCCCTGGCCGGGCTCCTCCTTCGTCTCACCAGGTCCAGGACCTGAGCGCTGCGCCAGATCAGATGCACCGCCCCGATCCAAACATTTCCTTCTGGCGTGATGGTTCCTTGGGCCGATACCACTAGATTGGGCCGTCTAATGGTATTAGCTCCGCTTGCGGTACGCTGGAATGGAATGGCCCTCCTAAAGGCCTCACCGCGGGTTTGTTGGGCTTCTTCCTCACGGAAGACACAGCATGGGGCGCTAACCCATACTGCTCCCGGGATACCGTCTACATTCCGGCTGTCAACAGTATCTCCTGTGGTCACCAAACTATTCCTGGTTGTCACGTAGTCTATACATTCCTATGAGCCACTATAAATAGAATGACTAATAAAGAAATACATCACATGGATGCAACTGGGACGCATCATCAGTGTTGTAGCCTGGGGTCATAGGGTGTTTCGGGTCTCGCAACATACAACATACACCCTTGCCCAGGTGACCCAGCCAGGGTTGATCAAGCCCCGACTTACGTCCCATATACTGTATAATATGGGGTACATTTTTGGTGGAGATGGAAATGTTTAATATGTCAAACACATACGATAGGAAATGCTTGTTTATGCAATATTTTGAATCATTTTAGAGTAATAGCTTTGTGTAGCCATAGCATTTTAATGACAAATAGCTTGCAGTTGATGTGTTGACCATTTCCTGTTTGTCATCACAAGGAAACTGACCCAAAGGAGGAGCAGGCACCGGGCATCACTGTGGGTATCCTAACTGTGTTGGAGGATGATAGTTCAGCTCCTTCGCCCAAGGTCCAGAACGTTGCTGTTATCGTTGAACAACACATCGTCCTTCAAGATCTCCCTGACCTACCAACGGCGGTGGCTTACCTCTTCGGGCTGATCTATGCTCTAAACCTCCAGTACCCAAAAGAGCTGAGGTACACATTTGAAACAATTCAGAAGGTTTTCATGGGACTTGAAACTGATCTCTCAGCAAGGGTCAGATCCTTACAAAACAAACTACTTCAGTGAATCAAGCACATTTATCGAATGGTACTCTATTCTCTCTCTACTTTTTCTGTTCTTTATCTCAAGTTCTCTTTTTTCTCAACCCTTTTTCCCTTTTCTCTCTTATCTCCTTTTTTTCTCCCCACCTTCTCTGCTCTCTCAGTCTGTCACCCTAACTTTCCTTACTCCTCCGTATTCTGTAATTCTTGTTCTGAGAACAAGGTTTGTTCTCCTCTAGATCTCAACAGAGACTGGCCTGGCAGGGCTTTTATAGCCTTCTGGAGGCACCGGACCCAGGTTCTCTCCAATGAGCCATCAGGCAGGAGGCCCCACCCTGCTCACCTATAGCGCAAGAGTTAAATGGCAAGGCATTTATGCGCCAGGGGGGCCTGATTATGGATCCCACCAACGCTCCAGGATATAGACCCGCCTTACCTGTCTGATTGGCTCCCTGGCAGGCATAGTTTTACTGAGGTTAGGGTTAGGGTTAAGGTTAGGTTAGGTATAGGCTGCAGGCATAGTTGCAAAAACGAGAACTGTCAATCACAGCGACTACTGACCAATCACAGCGGGTTTGCCAAGAGCTGGCGTGGGATCCATAATAACGCGCCAAGGGTTAAGAGGTGCATGTCAATTTTCTAGCAAAAAACACCACTATGCATACGGTGCAGACAGGATGTGGACAGGTGTTAAAGTTCAGACAATTTGACATTTACTTTTCAGCCTACGCCTCGTATCCTGTTTTTAACCAATTTTAGGTAGTTTTAGTCAATGTTATGTTCAGAAGGTGAAATGGAAATTTCTACTTGTCGTGACACTTGACACCAAATGTAGAACGTGGCACAAAATGTAGAGGCCCAGAAAATGTAAAGTGATGTTCAGTCTTTAAAATGGATGCTGATAAAATATGTGCCATATTTTCCCATCAGCATCCCTCAACCACCCAGACTAGACCAGACTAAATTGTGGGGCATCACAATTTCAATATAGCATTGCATTGATTCGTTTGGGAAACCCAATGGCCGCGTTTCCCAAACTAATTTCAGCTCGTGCGTAGCCTAGAACCTGCGTAGGAGCCTCCACGCAGCTGCGCAGTAGCAACCCCGTTACGCACTATCTTCATTAGTAGCAGCTGTGTGTGCCCTACTTGCCATCTAAACTGGCTTCGGGAGACACCATCGTTGTAGGTTCTCAAGCGCACAACGTTACGTGTGTGCTAAAACTACATTCGGGAGACAGCATGCACGTAAAGACCTCCTGGACGAAGCCTACGTAAAGCCTACGTAAACTACGTAGTGCTGTCCAACGCTACACAGCAGTTTAAACACCCTTTGCGAATATATACAGTGAAATGGATCATAAAAATACCACACACACACACATAAATACATATAAATACATATATATATATATATATATATATATATATGTATATGTATATATATATATATGTTTATATATATATATATATATATGTATATATATGTATATATATATATATATATATATATATATATATATATATATACTTATATAATCGAGGAGTGACTTCCGCCCCCCGCTGACGCTATACCCACAGCTCTGTAGGCGAGTAAACACAATGCCGACACACCACATCTCGCCAACACAGTAGCCACGGCGTGTGCGCAGAATTTACGGGTGGCGTAGGCCACCTATCATTGCTCACTACACAGTTTCCACGTCGCAACATAATTTATTCCACACACCACATTACGGACAAAACGGAAGGTGAAACAATTTCGTACCGTTTACCGTGCGCACCACCGACACCAAACAGCGACGGCTTTAGCCGAAACAACACGAAGCGCCGCCATTGAACTCTGCGCATCTCCACAACAACACACAAGCAGGTCCTTCGCTTCAACCCCCCCCCCCCCTTCTTACGTACCTCTTTTGTTCCACCCAGGCCGTTACTTTCACTTCACTCATGTCTCTATCAATCACAATATGTCCGTCCTTCACGTGCCATGTACATCCCAAACACAAAAATAAACGGCGACGGGCACACTACAGCGCGTTGTCCTGCTGCATTTGGTAAACACACCAGGCTAGGTTCATGACACCAAAGGATTCGACAGTGATGTCATCATTATGCAACCCGGAAGCACAAATACCAAGGATACGTCAGTGATGTCAGTCGGGATGCCTGTCGGGATGCCAGGTTTTCAAAAACAAGCGACAGAAACAAGCAAGGACGTTCATGAAAAAAAAAAAGAACAGCCGAAGGGGTCCGCCATGTTCCAGGGGGGTCCCCGGGGGTCCCAACACTCCCAGGCGGTCCACGGACCACCAGGGGGTCCGCGGGCCCCCACGTAAAAAAGAAATAAATACATTTTTTTCAATTTTTTTTTTTTACTTTTGGAAAGTTCTATCCCACCATTTTGGTACCCCAAAAAAGCGCGCCCTCACAGCCCTAGAGCCCCGTGCGCGGCTAGGGGGTCGGCCGCCCGTAGAGCTGATGTATACCTGGTCGAATTACTCTGTGTCTGTGTGTGTGTGTGTGTGTGTGTGTGGGGGGGGGGGGGGGGGGGGCGTGAACAAGTCCGAGCGGTGCGGGTCATGGGTGAAAAATTACCATATCAAACATCAGCTGCGTGACAATGGAGGACGCTGTGAGCAGTGTGAAGCCGGGTTTGCTTCAGGGCAAATATTTACAAAAAGCTTCCTAATGGAAACCTCGACAAGACCAAGGTGATTTGCACTTCGTGCAAAGCTGAAATGGCTTACTGTAGGAGTTCCTCCGAAATATCACCTAAGCAAAAAGCATCAAATTTATCTTAGCAAGGAAGGTACGTGCCACCGCCGCCGGGCCAAGCACTGCTGCTCCGGGGAAAAGTGCTCGTCAAATTACAATGTTTGAGTGCAACCGAGGCAAGCCCATCAGCACAGCTTTATCAGCCAAGCTAACTAACCTCCTAGCCCAGTGGATTGCAATCAATTGCCGGCCTATCAGCGTGGTGGAAGATGATGGACTCGAGCTTCTTCTCCGGGCGGCAACAGGCGACCCTTGTTACAAACTACCTGCGAGGCGAACTATCATGAGGATAATCCATGACCAACACGCCACAGAGAAAGCTGTGAAAGAGGAGAAGTTGGCCGGGGCGGCGTGTGTAGCACTGACTGGGGACCATTGGACATCTGTCAGCAACGATAACTACCTAGGCGTTACTGTACACTTCATCGATGTCAGCTGGGAACTTCACTCGTTCGCCTTGGGTACGTTTATGTCATTTAATTTTTTTAACTTACCACGGTGAAGTTGGTTAACATTTACACAGCTTTAGCTAACGTTATCAGGGATCGATTGATTAATTTTACCACAGGCCAACAACATTAGCTACGTTTGCTGTAGAGCAGGGGTCTTCAACAGGGGGTCCGGGACCCCTAGGGGGTCCTCAGAGTTACTACAGGGGGTCCGCCAAATCTTTGTGTGATATGATTTTTTCTTTTACCTTAACCACTTGAACCCTAGCATCACTTTTCTGAGGAGAACTTTATGGCAAAGAGCCATAGGTGTAGTAGAGGGAAAAAATAGCAGTCCACGTAAACAAAAAATGTTGAATCTGAAACACAATTTTATACGATATAGTGGGGGTCCCTGCTTTACCTCTCCCTCAGCTAGGGGGTCCTTGGCCTGAAAACGTTGAAGACCCCTGCTGTAGACGAATCCACAAAATCGCTGCCTGTTGGCAGCCATAGCTGCGTTCTCGCGGTGTTGCGGTGCGGACACCGCAGCTATGGCTGCCTACAGGCAGCGCGTTTGTGGATTCGTGTATAGCCCCGACAACGCCAGCCTGCTGATTTTTAGTTGACTACTACTAGCGAACTTATTCTGATCTACTTTGTCTGTCCTAACGTTAGGTGTGATTAAAACAGAGGAGCGGCACTTTGCAGAAGTGTGTGCCAGGCAGTTTCTGGACGTCGCTAATCAGTGGGGGATAGCCGACAAAATCACCACCATTGGGACAGACAGCGCTCCCAACATGATTGCAGCAGGGAGGATACTGCTTCGAGCACATGCCCTGCGTTGCTCACCTTATACAGAGGGCGTCAGAAACGTAAGGAGGAAAGAAAAAGTAAGGACTTACTTCTGGTCATTATTTGGGTAGAACACACATATTTTGAATGCCTTCGGCAGACTTCAAATGAGCCATTTTAATCTAGATTAATCTAGATTAACTCCAGGATTGCAGATTAATCTAGATTAAAAAAATTAATCTATGGCCACCTCTAATATATATATATATATATATATAATTACGGCCGGTGCGTAACGTGCAAGCCTATCCAAAAAAAAAAAGACATACAAGCTATCAACACACTGCGACATGCCATGATGATAGCTTGCAGATCTGTTCTTTTGGGTAGGGCGAGCGGCTGTTAGGAGGAACTGCTGCGCTGGTTCTATGTGTAGCCCCCGCAGTCATATTAGCCAGAAGTGGCGTGCAATAGACCTGGCTATCGGGCAGGTTTATTGGCATGACTGGTAACACGTCGGACTGGCGAGTGGGAGCTTCGGGTTCGATCCCAGAATGTCCCATTTCCCAAGTCTACTATGCATAAAATCTTTTGAAAATAGCAGATCTACAAGCTTGTGACACGTTGTGAGCTTGTAGATCTGCTATTTTCAAAAGATCTTTTAACCATTCATAAACATGGCGAGCGCAACAGCTGTCACTTCGTGAGAGGAACTGGGGGCTTTCATCATAACGTTTAACTATAAAACTTTGAAATTAAGGAAACATGTTTAGCTCAGCATCATTTAATATACCTGTAGTTAACTTGGCATATGCTTAATATTTGTATTAGATGATCGGATCATCCGTGAGAGTACAATTTGTAAACTTCGGGTTCATGCATAGAGGACGAAGCACCGCAGCCGCTCGCCCTACCCAAAAGAACAGATCTGCAAGCTATCAACACGGCATGTCGTAGTGCGTTGACAGCTTGTATGTCTGTTTTTTTTTTGGGTAGGCACGTTACGCACCGGCCCGCCGTAATATGTATTTTTATATATATATATATATATATATATATATATATATATATATATATATATATATATATATATATATATATATATATATATATATATTTATGTGTGTATACATTTTGTGTGTGTGTGTGTGTTTCATAGATCTATTCCGCTACGATGGGTGTTACAAGCGCCCCAGGGCGCTCGTAACAAACTGCTGCGTAGGACAGCACTCAGGGCTACGCCTCTCCCAGGAGTAGGCGGGGAGTAGGCTACGTGCATGCTGTCTCCCGAATGTAGTTTTAGCAGACACGTAACTCCGTGCACAGGAGAACCTACGACGATGGTGTCTCCAGAAGCCAGTTTAGATGGCACGTAGGGCACAACCAGCTGCTACTAATGAGGGTAGAGCGTAGGTTTTGCCGAGTCCCAGCTGTGTAGGAGGCTCTTACGCAAGCTGCGTAGGCTACGCATGACCTGAAATCTGCGTGCCTGCTAAGGTACTGCGCAGCCTGTGTGTACGCATGTAAGACCCGTCGTAGGACCTGCGAAGCATCTCTACGCAGCATCTCTACGAAGCTCTTTGGGAAACGCGGCCATCGACCCTTCAAGCTGAAGTGACGATGTGACAACACACAGGTCTCAGCTCTGTACAGACAGATGGCTCTTATGGGGATCTCAGACTTCATGTGGTCATTTATGATGTACTGTATTGACGATGTTTGACTCTATATTTGACTGTTGGCATTTTCAGCTGTTTCTGACATACAAGCCTTCTTTCTGTCAGGTACAATGGGTATTGAATGACCGGGTGGGGAATGCATTCTCAACTTGCATCGTTCCCGAGTAGGCCGGTGCCCAACAGTATCGTATTATGTATTAACAAATTATGCACATTTTGTGTGTGTGTGTGTGTGTGTGTGTGTGTGTGTGTGTGTGTGTGTGTGTGTGTGTGTGTGTGTGTGTGTGTGTGTGTGTGTGTGTGTGTGTGTGTGTGTGTGTGTGTGTGTGTGTGTGTGTGTGTTCCAGTGGATAGATCAGACCTTCCTTCACCCTCCGGACACTTTTTATTTACATCAGCATGCACGTTGTGGCTTCTGCAGCGCTCCACAGATCGTCAAAACAAGGTGAAAAACGCTGGCAGCAACATAATTTATTAAATAATACCTGGCAGTGAATGTGTTAAGAGCTTACACTTAACCTTAGGTTTTTTTTGTCATGGTATAATCTTCATCCCACATCAAGTACATTAACAGTAAAAGACACAAAGTACGAAGTACATGAAGAGAGACAGATTTATTGACATTCATTTCAAACTCAGGACAGATACTGGTACACTGGTCAACGTTAAATTGGCTGTTTTTTTCCTTAAATGTATAAAATAAAGAATAAATGTATGCTTTGAAAAATTAATGGTCATGAATAATTTTAACATGCACGGTACATCATTATCAGACCTAGACCCTTCAACTTCTTGTTTATGACTGGCTAGTGGCTATCAGAGGTTTTGTAGCATTTGTAGAAATATTGGGCCTTAAATGTAATTAAAACAATATGTATTTTCCCAGACATTTGTAAACAAATATTAAAAATAAAATGGTGCCCAGTGTTCTCAGGGGCCCAATCTTCCAGTTACCATGTTTGAATTGCAGACAGTTTACAACATGAGCAGAGAGAAAACATAATATTTATCTATATGTTTTTTTAGTGAACAAGAAACAATAGAAAAAAGACCATGTACATTCTAAATAACATTTGGAAATACTCCTCCCCCCCTTTTTTTCTCCATTTTTTTTATTCCTCCCTTCTGTACACTCTTTTTTTTCTTAATACATTTGTTTGGTGCCTTTTTTCTTTTTTTCCCCTTCCCACCCTTCCCAAGGTCTGTCCACCCGTAGGCACAGAATGGTAATAGTACTGATATTTTTGCCAATAATATCCACAGTACTCTTAAGTGCATTTGGAAAATTACATTTGGAAATAAAACAACAGACATTTTAGAACAAAAAAACAACAACCTGACTACGTTTTACATGAATAAAAAGAAACAAAATCAATTAAGACAGACAAAAAAATGGTCAGGCTTTCTGAGAGGCTGTTTCTGTGTTTCTCTTTGGCATTTTTTTCTTTTTGTCCTTTTCTAACAACCATTGGCACCTGTTGAGGTCCAATTCTAGGCAGAAAAAAAAAACGTGTGTCTCCCTCCGCCAGGAGCCCGGTCCCCGCCGGCCCAGTGCAGGGAGATCACCCATACAGCGTGCAGGGAGGACCCCCTCCCCTTTCATTACATTAAAACAGGTAGACCAGGGTGTTTTCTACAAATGTCTTGTAAATCAGTAGTTCTCACTGTTTCGTGCCAAGGACCCCACAAAATTATATGTATTGATTGATTGATTGATTGGATGATATGACCCCCCATCTGAAAATGTTTTGTGCCAGGGACCCCCCCAGAAGAGAGGGTTTGGGTTAAAAGTTATTTTTTTTATTCTTTAATAACAGATGTACAAGCTTGCAGTGCAACACAAAGTGATGTGCTGTGAACTTGTAGATCTGCTACTTTTGTAGAACTGTAGATATACTTTTTGGTAGAATTTTTTTTTTATTGTAGATTTTTGTAGATCTTGTAGATCAGCTATTTTTCAATAGCCAACATTAAAATATAAAATGACACGGGTGCTTTCCCGGTTTCAGTGGTTAATTAAATGAAAACAGGTACACCAGGGTTGAAGAGGTTAATGTGAGATGTTTCTCAGAGGTGCACCTGTCCTGCAAACTGAAAGATTAACCATCAAATCTCTTAAAGCAGATTTGAGGGCTGCCTTGTTCGAGGACGATCTTGTTGATCCAGGGAACCATCGCTGTCACGTTGAAGTTCACAGAAGTTTGTTGATAACGACCCAAACTTATGGTACCATACAGCGTCCAGGAGGCATCTTCGTTATCGCACATCAGGGGTCCTCCCCAGTCCCACTGAAACAAGAAGCAGTTGTGTTTTTCATTGTGTGTTTTTATATCATAAATAAATAAATATCATGTGATGTTTTCATCTCTGTTACTCACTGCAATGGGTTGGAACTCAGAGCCTGCAGTACAGAACGTAGTGCTGGTGATCCATTTGTCAGGGTCAGAACCTGCAGGCCAGTCACGTCTGCACTGATCATTTGTGATGATTGTGGCAGAAGTCTCACGGAGCAGGTCAGAATAGCATGATTGTGGTCCTGGGGGGAAAAAAGCACATAGGATTCAAAGTTGAGGACTTTGTACAGTCATTTATAAATACAGAGGAACATTCCATTTGATTGAATTTGAAATTATGAATTCTCATCCAAATCCTGACTGACTTTGTTCATGTCTATATTTTGAACATCTCTTCAAAATATAGAAGCATGAAAAATTTAAACGAGTGGGTTTACTGCTGTTGTATTAACTTGCCTGAATGTAAGTTGGGGAAATAACCCAACTAAATGGAGGAGTGACATATCCCGACATTTTCAACTACTTAGTGAATTCTCCAGGATAGTATATGTCTCTATACAGCGTAAGTCCCGCCCCATTATCAGTACATGCTGATAATGTGACCAATCAAATTCTTTGTCAACCTGTATGAATGTGTGTTTATATTGTTTCCTCACCATCCCATGTGGTCATCCCCCATCCAGTGATCGTGCACCTCGTGCCAGCAGGGGGGAATTCATCAGCCTCAGGAAGACACACAGGTTTAACATTCTTGTTAAACTTCGCAGGGCTGGACAGTTTGGCCAACATCATCGCATGCTGAGGAAAGTTGTATTTGGGGTGCCTGAAGACCTATCAGAGAAATGACAGACACGGTTAGATTAACCACATAAGCCGTGTTTGCAAAAGTTTTTAAAAAAAAGAGAGAGATTAGATTGTAGATATATTTTCAAAGGATTTTTTTACAAATTGTGGAATATCTTTGACTGAATGAAAAGCAGATAGACGATGAAATGACCAAACAATTTTGTGAAAGTGAAATATCCCATTAAAGACTTTGTTCAGACAGCAGGCTCAGACTTGATAAAAACCATCTGATTCCATCCAGAGAGGCCAAACATCAGATTTGCTGTGTCAGTGTGAACATAGTGTTAGTTATGTAATATATTCTGACACATGTTTGATGTTCATACTGTACCTCTTCAATCCTGATCCGCTGAGTGTCTTCGGTGGTAGATGATAGACTGTGAACTCCTAAAACTACATAGCCTCCGGGTCTGGAGAAGACAACATAAACAAATGATTATGAACATTTGTCCATTAGTAGCAGAGTTACTGGTTGGTTGTTACATTTTACATATTTAACCACTTTAGCCCTACATTCTTCTTTGTACAATGAACAGCGAAAATAGCCAATCTACAAAGTCAAAATGTGTTGCTGTGGCACGTTAACTTATAGATCTGCTATTTTCGCTATTCGTTTGAATGTTTTTTGTCAGTTTTGTGACATCTTGTACCTATAATGACTAATGACAGGATAGTGAGGACAAGTTTAAAGGGATGAAGAGACAGAGTGATTAATAATAAACTGTGTTTTCTTATGTCATGGTTATGTATGTTTGTATTACCTGGCCTGGTAGTTAGTCGCAACAATATACTGATTAATCAGTGCACCACCCCCACGAAAGCTTCCATCGGGTCCCTGAAAGATGAAAGGTAAAGTGTGAATCAAAGGCAGACATATCGTAAGCTTAGTTCGGATTATTTGCCGTGTGACACCGTCGTACAATGGAGCATAAATGAAGCACTTCTCCAAGATATTACCTTGTTTTATTAGTGTGTGTGTGTGTGTGTGTGTGTGTGTGTGTGACACGTCCTAGTGTCCTTGAGCAAGACACTGAATCCCTAACTGTTATGGATTCAGTGTCTTGCTCAAGGACACTCAAACAGGAGAAGCCGGGGATCGATCGAATGTATATTTATATGTATAATGTATATTTACCCAGATAGCCACCATCCAGGGCCAGGAATGTGGAGCAGCCTCTTTACCGTTGACGATACGTCCAACTGCACGGTTGTCTCGAGTCCCACAATCTTCATCTCTCATCTCTACACATGATAAAACACACCAGGACAGCTCTAAATACATACAATTATATAGCTTACATTTAATGAGACACACACACACACACACACACACACACAGCATTGCTTCAATGACTGTGTGCCAGGACATTAAAACATGAACACACCTTGAATGGCAGATCTGATGAACTTCTTGCTGGATGTCCAGTAAACGGTGGGTATGTCTGGATCGCCACAAACTTTAGGACCCCTGATCACAAAACCTGCCAATAGCCAATCATTGTCTTTTTTGACCATGAGCGGACCACCCCCGTCTCCCTGATAAGGCACAAGTAAGTAAGATAAGTAAGCATCGTTCACTCTCCAGCGCTCAGTTTCTGTTAAAGCACACTGTTAACTTTTAATAATGTCAAGTCTTTACAATTTATTTTATTTTTCTACAGAGACAGACTATAGTAGTTTTCTGTTAGCTTGGAATCCCCATCGATGATGTCATTGGCAGGCAGGTTCCTGAGCTGTCTACGGCCCAGATGAGGTTGAAAGTGGGTGAAGTGCTACATTAAGATTTGAATGGGATTTGAATGGCATTCTTACTATGCATGCGTCCTGGCCTCCTTTCATGTTTCCTGCACAGATCATGTCGTCATCTACCTGACTCCAGATCTGCTTACAACGTTTATGGTCAGTTACCGTAACGTTGACTGCTTGAAGAGCTCTGGGGAATGGTAGTATTTCTATAAATACAAACAAACAGAATCATTATCAGTGTGAGTATAAGTCTGGCTGCAAGATTAACAACTTTCAAACCTGCGTCCCTATTTTGGGCATGTTATTATGGTGTGAGTTTACAAAGTGTTTACAAAAATGGAAACCGAAATGTCATTATTTATGCGATTATTGTAGAGATGCTGTTTTCACCAAATATCGGCGTATTATGACATGGCCAGAATAGTGAGGCTGTCTGTCAAAACATTATTCAGTCAAATTCTACGTGTACTGCACACCAGTGGTTCTCAAAGTGGGGTCCGAGGACCTCCAGGGGTTCTTGAGGTGGCTCCAGGGGGAGCTCAATAAAATGATTGATCGTAAGTGTCCATTTGGTTACATCTGAAAGTGTTAACCAGATGGACACTCTGAATTGGACCCTTACAAGTTTCATTTGGCCACATTTGATCATTTGGTCCCCAGGGTGCCCCGTGCTTACCTTCTCCGACGCGACCCCAACCGTAGACGATGGCCTCCGTACCAGTCGGAAACACACTGCCGTCGTCTGCCAGGCAAACCGGTTGGATGTCATCAGTGAAGTCGACGGGTGAGTCCATTTTCAGCAGAGCGTTGTCGTTACCCCACCGCCCGCTATAGGAAGATCAGAATAATCCAATATTAGTTATTAATAACACTAGAATAATCTACTTTGATTTTGGTCAGTCATGCGCATCCTTACCTTAGAGACCAATTAGGGTTGATCCTGAAATCAATAACGCGTCTCCTAACACCAACACCTGCCTCATCCAGGTTGCTCCTCCCAAACTGGACTCTCAATTTCCTTGGGTTGATGTCTCTGGAAGAGAGAAATATAAAGATCCCATTTAAGTGATATGCTATATTCCTTATTGTCTCCGCCAGGAGACATTGTTTTCACTTTCCACATGTCAAGCTAACATTGGTCAAGCCTCACGTGACACGTGACAATACGGTGAAATAGTGTGATCTGATTGGCTAGTGACGTATAGCGGCCTATAAATACATATGTCACTTTGAAAGAGTCTTAGCCTCTTTCAAAGTGAGGTAAGACAGGAATAATCACACTTACACAGACAGGACAGATAGGACACTTACATAGGACACTTACATAGTAGACAGGACGGATAGGACACTTATACAGACAGGATGGATAGGACACTTATACAGACAGGACGGATAGGACACTTATACAGACGGATAGGACACTTGTGTCATGTTACTATGACACAGTAACATGTTCTATTTTTTGTAAGAATTAGAACATAAGAAGTAGAACATTCCCAACATTCCCAAGTCTGCTGGCGGAGACTTGTGCTCCGAGGAGCACTTTTTCTAGTCTTTCTTTGTTTTTAGCGGCGATCCTGCTTTATACCTGACTTTGTCCGTGTGCGTACGTCAACGTTCTGATTGGTCAGGTGCGTACGTCAACAAAGTGATTGGTCAAGCTTCACGTGACACGTGGCTATAAACACATTATAAACATATATCGATGACAAAATGTATCAAAGGCGCCACTACCTTCACACAGGGTGTGTTTTTTTGTATTGCTGACAGTTCTCGAAGATGCCTCTCTCTCCCCCCCCATCGCTCTCCCTTCCCTCTCCCTATATCCCTCTCTCTCTCCGCCCCCTCTCTCTCTCTCTGCCGCTCGCTCACACAAACTTTGCATGTGCACAGAATGACAGGCTAACGACACAAACACAGGGAGGAGGACCCTAAGCCCCCGATCTCTCAGGAGAATCTGGTGTAATAATATGAATGAACTTACGTGAGGCATTGTGCAGGAAGGTAAACATGTTGGTTGTCCACCACATTCCCGTTGCAGATATGAGTTTTTGATGGTCCACGGACAATCTGAACGCTGACAGCAGACGGAAGCTTCGCTGGCCTTCCTCCAATAATGAATTGGTCAGGTTGGTCATGGGTAGTTACACCTGCCGCCGTCGCACCCACTGGAACAGAGACCACACTAATTAACCACAACTAAAGACCTACGTTTATGGCATATCGCATTTAAAAAAGACAAAATCCAAAGAATTAGGGACAAGTGTTAAATATATCTATATTCTGATAGTAATCATTATAGCTATACAGGAAAGTTATGGAGGAAAGTGATGCACCTGCCATCGCCGCACACACTGGAACAGGGATCAGAGATAGGTTGTAAGAAGTGTTAAATATCTCTATATTCTGATAGTAGCCTAATCATTGCTGTACAGTAAAAGGGGTCTCCCAGTCTCAACTGGAGAGAGAACTCATACAGGATAAACATGTGAAATAGGAAGTGATGCAGACAAAATTGGAACTGGAATATTATAAGATTTGAATCTATAATAAATTGCACAAAAAAAAAACATTATGAAATTTGTCTTACCATAGAGCGCAATGATCAGAATGATGTAAGGACGGCACCACCATTTCTGGAGGCTTATGTCAGCCATCGTGGCACAGAGGCCGCAGAGATCTGAAATAAGAAGGACACGTTGATCACAGCAGTGCCAGGACGAAACCTATGACCTTCATGGAATATAGGCTGCCCTAGCGTGTCTGACATCTGGTCTAGAGGGGCGGGTTCAAAATCTCCGGAGAAAAATTCTGTGAGATCCCATTGGTTCACCGATCTGTCCGTCAGCCACCATGCCCCTCCTCCTCCCCCAATGTGCAGCATTGAGAG
Source organism: Gymnoscopelus microlampas (assembly GCF_963454915.1). Lineage (NCBI taxonomy): Eukaryota > Metazoa > Chordata > Actinopteri > Myctophiformes > Myctophidae > Gymnoscopelus > Gymnoscopelus microlampas. The sequence continues at coordinate 40,619,408 of NC_139955.1, forward strand.
CCCTGATGTCACAACATTTGGAGCGACGCCCACTGCACTCTGGTTGGTTGGGGAAATGAAACACTTCCTATAGACGGGTTTCCTGTTAGTAAACATGAGAGGATATGACCGCGCAGAGGAGGGGTAAGCCTATAGAGGGCGCCATTACCCGCAGCAGCTCTGGTCAAATGTCCATTCATAAAAGAAATGATCTTCACCGGGTTTAATGAAAGTAGATTAAATTATGCAGTTTGTAATACCTTGTTTACTCAATAAAAATGATTTGTCGGAAGTTGGATCTGTTTGTATATAATAGCAGCATTATGCCTATTATGCCTATAATAGCAGAATTATGGCTATCTAACTCCCGAACACAACAACAGAGTGAACGGCGCTTCCGGTTCGTTTCCCCCGAGCATGCGCAGATTGCGCATTCTGCTCTGTGATGACGTCGCGCGGAAATCCGTCTATTCCAGGAACGTCAACAGGGCGTTACTATGGATCCCACGCCAGCTCTTGGCAAACCCACTGTGATTGGTCAGTAGTCGCTGTGATTGACAGTTCTCGTTTTTGCAACTATGCCTATACCTAACCTTAACCCTAACCCTAACCTCAGTAAGACTATGCCTGCCAGGGAGCCAATCAGATAGGTAAGGCGGGTCTATATCCTGGAGCGTTGGTGGGATCCATAATCAGGCGTCAACAGGCTGGTCCAGGCTCTTATTTTTTAGCAAAACTAAAAACTAAAATCCTGGAGATCGAGGCTACATGGAATAAAATATGAAATAAAACAAGTAAAACAAGAACACATTTAGTAATCAAACCTGATTGAAGACTCGCTCTGATGGTATCCAAGCAGGAAGTAAATCCAGATGCGCCTTGGCAGTCTAGGGGAGGGAGAATCACTGGAGAACTAATCCGTGGAAAGAATACCTGGGATCTATACTGCTTCTCTCTGAAGAAGTGGTTGACGTCTCTGGTATCACCGTTGGATCAGAAAGAAAGAACTTGTGGATTGTGTTTCCTTAAATACCCGTGGCTGCATGCTGGTGTCATTAGGGTGATGTCAGTCATATCCATATATTGAGCCCCCGATGTCATGCCCGAAGATAGGGTCTATAATGTCAGGCTTGGATGTTTCGGTGAGCTCCATATATGGGGCTCTAGGGGGGGGGTCTCTGATGTCAGAGCTAAGCTTGGTATGTCAGTTTTCTCCATGTATAGAGTTCCAGGAGAGATTATGCTGTAGCATCAGTCCAATGGTGGAAAAAGTACTCAAATGTTTTACTTAAGTATCAATACTGCAATGTAGAAGTACTCTGTTACAATTAAAAGTCCAGAATTCAAAATTGACTTGAGTAAAAGTACAAAACTATTGGTATCAAAATGTCCTTCAATACTTTACACCACTATATGTTAGGTTATCCTTTCAAAGTAAAAGGCCAATTGTAACAGTTTTAGTTAACTTTTATGTTCGAAATCAACATTAGCAAATCAAAACGGATACAGGTCCTAAACCATGAGGGCACCTCAATGTTAAATTCACAGTTTCTTCCAAAATGTTAAAAAATATATATAATAAAAAATAAATGTGTGCTTTGGAAAATGGTTTGAAGTATTTGTATGATTTGAACATGCAGGGTAGATCATTATCAGACCTAAACTTCAATTTCTTGTTTATCCTCAAAATGGCTGGATGAATTTTGTAGCAATTTGTAGCATTAGTAGAAATATTGGGCCTTAAATGTCATCTGAAATTGATTTGGCCCCTCATTTATAAAATATAAATGTAAAATCAAATATGAAATGGAAAAAAATAAATGTAAAATGTGTCCCTTTTATGCCCATATATGGAGATCTCTGTATCTGTCAGTCCATGTACCTTATATACCCATATATGGAGATTGGAGATCCCTGATGTCATCAGTATATATATACATATATTGTCATGCCCATATACGGGCATATATGTTAGATCGGCAGTTCTGGACAAATATCCATAATGTGTATATGGATATTTCGGGGGGTGTGGCAGCTAAAATGAATATCAAATAACTAAATACAAGAAACTTAAAAACTGTCTGGGGTGTTCACAAAAGCCAGAGTAGACGGTAAAATGATCCAAAACATGTTTGAAAGTGAAATATCTATTTATCACAGTTACTGTATTTTTTATCTATAGGCCTACATGTCATACATTCAATGTAAAATTCAAATTAGTTTTATTGCACAAAAGTAAACTCAGAGTAATGTAATATTTTGCCTTTCAAAAGACCAGAATTCTACAAGTATGTTGTACATTTACCATTTATAATGAGGTAAAGTTGCATTAGTTGCATTTACTGTAAATTCAACAACCAAACAATTCTTAATGTATAGCACCCTATTATGCCAAATTAAAGTAAACACAATTAGAATGATGTATAGTGAAACTATCTAAGCTAAACTAAACTTAAAAGGGCATTTCACTTTAAAACACTTCTGTCATTCACTTCCTCATTTTTAGCTGCTGGTCAGATCTAAAAATGAGTAACTGAATATGGGCTCAATTGGAACATAGTCAAACAGAAAGTACAAGTGTGGCATATATTTGTCATTAAGAATGGGGAATTAGGTGAGAGCGTTGCTCAGTAAATTCATAACATCCCTGTTAAATGCCTTCTACTATTCTGAGGTCCAATAAGATCCATAAATACTGAAGGTAATAAGGAATTGAATACATATGTTAGGATGTTTTAGTAGGTCTCTCTCTAGCAGCTGTATTGTATGTGTATGTGACACCCTGAATCTTTGAACCTTGACAGGACAACAGTGACGCACGCAGGTACACATTGTGATAACATACCTAGAGTCTGCTGAAATCTAATGTATATTACAGGTGTTCCTTCAGAATCCTCTGCACCACACCACTGGTCACCTTGACTCTGTGCTTTGTGGTGTTTAAAATATGATGACAGCTGAATGGATGTTCTCCTTTACAGAAGAATCTTCATACTGTTGTGTCATCTCTATAGTTATAGACCAGAGCCCACGATTACGTCCCAAGTTCCATGACAATGTTGGAAAATAACTCGACACACTCTCACGGCCTATCGTGACCTCCCCAAGCGGCCTATCGGGCACTTCTGCACTCCAGGAATGTGGAAGCGCCGTTATCAAACCTAAGATGCAAAAGGGTCTGCAAAAAAAAACGTTAAAACGACGGGGCCGCACCGTCTAAAGCGAACGTGCGGAGCGTTGCAAAGTCAGCCCAGCTTTATAGCTCTGCTTTTTTTTCGTTTTTCGTTTTTTTTTGCCCATGACTTCCCCAAATTAGATTGATTGTTTGAATACTTTATTAGTCAGAAATGTAAACGCCACGTTCATGGTACAGTAAGACAGAAACAGGCTAAAAGGATTATACACATAAAATGTTTCCATTGTGGTCCTATGTATTCAAGTCGTCAACATAGCATAACAAATGAACACAATAATGCATATCATCAATACAAACCCTGGCATATGTACAAAGGAGAGAAAAAAAAGGGGGAGGAAAAAGGACACCTCCTTTCATGGGAATGTACATTTACCTCCCTTTGTGGTCTCCTGATGGATGTTTTTTGTTTTTTTCAGGACAGTTTTGAAAGAAACCAGTGATTCACATCCTAGAGACACAGTGGCTGAGGAGCAGTGTTGCCAGATTCTGTGAGATTTTTATTTGACCATTTATACGCCAGGTTCAAAATGCTTTACCTTTTAAACCCTCTAGTCTTAGTAAAAAACATAACTACTGTGGGGTGCCCAGGCGCACATCACATACGCTGGTAATCCGGTTTGAAAGAGCGCCGCAAGTTCGACTCCCGATCCCTACGACCTTTGCTGTGTGTTACCCCCCTCCCCCCCCCCCCCCAATCTCTCTCCCCATTTCCCTGACAGCGTACTTTCTAATCCAGTGGTTCTCAAACTTTTTCATGTCAAGGACCCCCAAAATGATATGTATTTGCCCGCGTACCCCCATCTCAATTTTTTTGTTCCAGGGACCCCCAGAAGCAAAGATTTTAGCAACAAATGTTTGCTTAAAAATATATATATATTCAAAGGTTTGCACAAATTAGCATTTTTTTATATTATCATATCTATTTTTGAATAGCCAAAGTATAAAAGGTCATAATTATTGTGATGCTATATTAACACATTTTGCTGGGGACCCCCTGGAACCCCCTCAAGTACCCCTGGGGGTCCCCGGACCCCACTTTGAGAACCAATATTCTAATCAATAGAGGCAGAAATAGCAAAAAAAAATATTACAAAAAAAAAAAGCACAACTTCTCCCTCTACTACTCCAAATATCTCTTTGCTTAAAATAGCTGATCTACAAGGTCACAATGCGTCGCATCGCGACACATTGTGACCTTGTAGATCTGCTATTTTCAAAAAAACATGTATACATTTGAAAACTTGAAATGTGACGTTCTGCATAATGAGTACTTTTACTTTTGGTACTTTAAGTACATTTTGATGCCAATACTTTTGTACTTTTACTCAAGTACATTTTGAATTCCGGACTTTTACTTGTAGGGTTATAGTTTTAGAGTATTTCTATGTTGCACAGTCACATCTCTGCAAAAGTAATTAATGTAGTATCACAATCATTTTAACCACTATATCCATTTATTGGCTTTTTAAAAAAAAAAGCAGATCTACAAGCTCACAGCGCGTCACTTCGTGCCATGCTGCGAGCTTATCTGCTATTTTAGAACATTTTTGAAAAGGTAATGTTTGCAAAAGTTTGAATAATTTACTTTCTTTTTCCTTTTTTACATAAATCTTTTCTTCTAGGGATCCCTGGCACAAAACCTTTTCAGATAGGGGTCCGCGGCCAAATATATATCAACAGCGTCACACAAAAGCATCCACAAGCTTGGAACGCGCGACGCTACTCGATTTGAGCTTGTATATCTGCTACTTTTGCTATTTTTGAATTTTAATCCTTAAAAGTAACAGGACAGTGATACGTGTGTGTGTGTGTGTGTGTGTGTGTGTGTGTGTGTGTGTGTGTGTGTGTGTGTGTGTGTGTGTGTGTGTGTGTGTGTGTGTGTGTGTGTGTGTGTGTGTGTGTGTGTGTGTGTGTGTGTGTGTGTGTCTAAGCCTAACCCTACAAGTAAAAGTCCGGAATTCAAAATGTACTTAAAGTACCAAAAAGTAAAAGTAGTCATTATGCAGAACGTCACATTTCAAGTTTTCAATTGTATACAAATCTTTTGAAAATAGCAGATATACAAGCTCAGCTTGTAGCTTGTAGATCTGCTATTTTCAAATGGCCGAAATAAATATAGGGCTGAAAGTGTTTAAGGTCTGCTTTGTAGGCCTAATAATATTCTAACCAAAATCTACAAAGTAACTAGTAACTAAAGTTTTCAAATAATCGTAGTGGAGTAAAAGTACAATATTTGCCTCTGAGATGTAGTGCTGAGATGTAGTGTGTGTGTGTGTGTGTGTGTGTGTGTGTGTGTGTGTGTGTGTGTGTGTGTGTGTGTGTGTGTGTGTGTGTGTGTGTGTGTGTGTGTGTGTGTGTGTGTGTGTGCACGCGCGCACAGCATGATCCCAGATTGATTCAGAGACTCTAGTTAAGCACAAGCCCAGGGAGGTAACACTGGCACTTCATTAGCTCCATCATAAACTGTAGTTTGGGCAAACCCAAACCCTGCCTTCCCTGAGAAAGTGATTATCACAGAGAGACAGAGGGAGAGAGATTGTTTAGTTATAGTCTTGACAAAGACTTGATTTCTCCATGATGTGAGAAATCTGATGTAAGTTGATTACAGTACTGTTTATAGCAGTGGTTCTCAAACTTTTTCATGTCAAGGACCCCCCAAAATAATGTATTTTGGACCCCCATCTGAAAATATTTTGTGCCAGGGAGGGACCCAAACAATTTTTGAATTAATAAAATAAATAATCGACTATAGCAGATGTACAAGCTTGCATGGCTTTTACATCTACTATTTTTGAATAGCCAACGTATAAATGGATAGTGTTTTTAAAATCCTTGTGATGCTGTATCAACACATTTTGCTGAGGAGATCCCCCCCCCCCCCCCCCCCCCACTGGTTTATAGTGAAACATTTTGATGCCCTTTTTGTGGAGGTCTTCCTCTAATAAATATCACTACGCGGTCAAATCTTAGTGTCCTCCGAGAGTGTACAAATGGAACCAAATTCACCTATGAGGGTCCATTGTGTTCCATTTGTACACTCAGAGTTTAGACAGACAGACAGACAGAATCAAACTTTTTTTGTCACATTACAAGTAATGTGGGTGGAATTCTTAATTTTGCAGGCCCATCAATGCAGTTAAAAGATCTATAGAGCCTTATTGACAATCGGAGTAAGGGCCACCGGTCTCCAGTCATTCAGGCACGCCACCTTGGAGAGCTTGGGAACCGCGGGACCACGATGGCTGCTTTAAGACCAGAGGGGACAACAGATTGGGAGAGGGAGATAGACCCAGAGACAGACAGACAGACAGACAGACAGACAGAGGGGAGAGGTGCTCAACTTGTCAGTTAGAATCATTTCAGTATGGCCCTGCAGGACATGAACGATGCCTTCTTATTTTACTAGGACCTAGAACTGGATAATTGATTGAGGTCATGTGATCAGTGACATACGCAGGGTGTACTTTTGGCTGAGGGGGCAGAGACAAAAGTACACCCTGCGTATGAAAAAGAAGCTGATAAATCGGTACTCTCTCCTGATTGGCTGGAATTTTGTCTCCTACCTGAAAATGTATTTTATGTTCATTAAAGAGCTGGAGAGACAGGGGGACCCCTGTTACTGAACAAACACTCTATAGCAAAAAAAACAATGAAACAACAATGAAAATTGTTTATTTTAAGCTGTTTATTCCTGGCTGGGGTAATGCAAGGGGACACCTAGCCCCCTTCCTCTTCATCATAGTCCTGCATTATGCGCTCAGGAAGGCCATCAGTGGACGAGAACAGGATCTTGGCCTAACACCAAGGAGGTTGAGACGACACCCCACAGTAGTCCTGACAGACCTGGACTAGGCGGACGACATCAGCCTGCTATCCGACAACGTGGAACAAGCACAGGAACTCCTGAACAGAGTGGAGTTAAGAGTGTGCCAAGGT